>NW_028188589.1:1146357-1598857 GCF_057382275.1 Copadichromis virginalis | reverse complement strand
ACTGCAAGTGTTGAGTGGAAAAATGCTACATTGCATTATTGCATCCTCTCACCACAGGAGGCGCTGTTGGCACCACTGATTGCTGATCAGCTGTTCTCTGATGATCTGATTGATACTGTGAATAACGGGACTCACTGAACTCTGTGACACAGTGAAGATTACAGAGTTTAACTTCACCCTTTAAGACTGACCACAGAACCAAGTCCGCCAGAGCTTTTGTTATATTTTTACATGCTGTGGAGCCATTTGTGGGAGCATTTCAAGTTGCTATACATCAATACAACTGTTATAGCCCTAATTTTAATAATATGTATGCATTAAGTCCATAGTAACTACATAAACTGCAAAAAAAACCTCTGCTCATCCATCTCTGTGTGTATCAGGATACATTTGGTTCATAATACACAGAAAAATCAGAGTTATTACCTGTAATAAATGTGAAAGATTCCTGCAGTGATAACCAGGCAGGACTGAAACACATCCAAGCTGTCACCACGGTAACAGCACCGCCCATCCACAGGTGAGGGGAGGAGCAAAAAGAGGGACTTTGACCATTTTATACTAAAAACACTCAACTAATGTTTCTAATATGAAACAAATAAGCCCACATTAATGTGAGCGTTTATTAAATAATAATAATGATGATTTCCTCCTGATCTCATTTCCACAGCAGAGAAAACTGTGGTGTATATTGAGGTGGAGGGTGTGGTCTGTGGCTCAGGTGTAGAGTGAGGGTGGGGTGCACCACAGCAGCATGCTGGGACTGCTGAGGGTGGAGGAGGGAGTGATGATGACATCAGAGCTGCAGCACAGAGACCAGTGAACACACAGTCTGTTCATCTTTGCATAGATACAATATACAGCACAATATTGAATGACAGACACGCTGTGGGAGCTTCCACAGATACACTGACGTCAGCATCCAGAGTCCTCCTGCTGCTCCCCCCTCAGAGCCCCGTGATCAGCACCAACACATTCAGTTAGATGACAGAGTCCAGCTGCAGCTAGAATCAGCTCCCCTCTGTGAACAACAGCACAGCGTCAGTGTTTCACACTCAGTGAAAGGAGGAAACAGCAGAAGAACACCATGTGTGCTACGTTTCCCAGGACACACTACAAACTGCACAAATACAGAGCAGCACGTGGAAGGACCTGGAGCTGCATTTACAGAGCTGCAGACAGCGTGATGTCCTGTATGGACAGGTGGAAGGAACCAAGTCCTCAGCTGGAACACTCGTGTTTGTCCACAGACAGGAAACACAGCAGGAAACTTCCTGACAGAAGTGCAGCTCATGGATAACACACTTCCTGTCAGTCAGAATGAGGCTGCAGCCAAACACAGAAAGGTGTTTTTGTCCAGATGAGCCCAGAGAAGAAACACGAGTGTTCACAGACATCAGAAGCTCAGAGAGGTGAAACATGAGGTTGGAGTCCTCGTCAGCATCCAGAAGAGCTGCTGTGAAACCCTGAGTACTCATGACAGACTCTGATGGCACAAACACATCATGATTCAAACAGAAAGACAAACATGGAGCTCCTGATCCTCCTGCATGAGAACAAGCTGACATGAGCGCTGTGTCTGAGAGTGTCTCCCTGTCACAGTGACAATAACACAGCTGCTGCTCACAGTCATTAAACTGACCTGAGGTCAGCTGTGCTCCTTACATATGAACCATGTGACCTCACATCAGTGCTGTGGATGACTGTAGTCATAGAAGAGTAGAGCTGTAGCAGGTGGTGTGAGGAGGAGGTGGTGTATTCTAGTTAACGCAGTACTGAAACACTCCAGCAGAGGGCGCTGTTAAGTCCTTATTGTAACACAGTTACTGTGTGCAGTTAGACTTCATACATAATCTGCACTTATTTCCATCAGACATGCTGTCAGTAAATGATTGGTTTCTATTGATTCTACTTCCTGTTGACTCGTTTGATGACAGTGAAACAATCACAGCTGATTGTGTGATGATGTAAACTGTCACTGTTACATTCAGTGTGTGTGACATAATGTTAGTGCAGGCTGATAACAGCCTGGTTCTGTTAGAAACACATGAACGTGTCCATAGATCAGTGTGTGTTTAACATGAGAGCTTCAGCCCTGCTGATGTGTTAAATAAAGACATGCAGGAAAACTGATGAGACTCTGAAATAACTCTTTATATTTATAATGTAACTCTGCATCAAAAGAACAACAAAGGATCCCAGACAGGTTTCTGTGAACAAAGACCATTCTGATGTTTCTGTGTTTCTAACACTTTGACATTATTAGTAAACAGACTGCAGTGAGCAGCATTTATAAAGAGCTTCTATATAAAGATATGACAGCTGTTTGACAAGTTTATCACTCTGTGTTTGGACCTGATCAGTCCAGCTGTTTACTTGAAACATGTTCATTTACCTGTTCTGTTATATTCATGTTCTTGTCTCTGTTGAAAACACATTTTAATGTCCCTCAGATTTTTCTCCCAGATGAATAAATATAAAAATGACACAAACTGACTGCAGCTACTTTTTGTCCTTTCTGTCAAAAACCTTCATGTGACTCATGAGAGACACGTTTCAGCTGTTTGTGACAGATCAGAGGCCAACAAGTCATTTATAACACTTTCCATCATTGTTTAAAGTTCTCAGTGTTTCTGTGTTGCTGCGTATAGGATCTCCCAGCATCATCACTGTGCTGTCCAATCATTGTGTGCGAGGTTACCCTTATAGTGCGATGTGTGTTTGCACAAAGAGAAGCATGTGTGTCAAATATAAATAAGCACAGAACAGAAACAGCTGCTCGTTTCTTCTGTTTAGAGTCAAGTTAGTGTTTTGTGTCTTTGTTTGAGGCCTGATGTCGAGCAGAGGTGTGTGTAACTGCACTGGTCTGTTATATGTGTGAAGTGTGTGCTTCTCTTCAGCATCATCTTTGTCACTGCTGATTCCTTTGTGTCATCATGTGTTGAGAAGAGAGAACAGTTATAACGGAGGAGCAAAAGGAAGCCCTGAAATCTGCATCAACAAGGAAGTGTTGGCTCACCAGTGATCCCAGCAGAGCCACTGGTTTGGCTCCAGTTCTAGATTCAATGATGTTGTTGCTACAGATACATGTCAGCATCTTTATTGAATTTAATATGAAGCAGAAATGGTGTCATTAGGAGAAGAAGAGGAGAACAAGTCCGGCGAGGAGGCAGCAGCTCTTAAAGATGAAACAGCAGCTCAGCCCTGAGCTCAGAGAGCTGCACATGAAAAAGCTCCTCAAGCAGATCCTGTCAGAGGTTTGTCATCAACAGGAGGAGCTGTTCACATCATAGGATGAAGATGCTGTCAGCTGGATGAAGAAGGTTATTTAATGCAAACGTTCACACTGAAGTCAAATTGTTGTCGTGTTGAACAGATTCATGTACTGATCGTCTCCAGAATGTTAGAAGAGCTTCAATGAATCATTAGAAACAACTTACAGCTGCACAGCTGTGTCAAACACATCTGTGTGTCATTGTGGGATTGTTGTGTTTCTACATGTGACACACGTCTAAAACATGCACACAATCTGAACACAAACAGGGACTCATGTGTTCCCACAGCCAGATGCTGAGAGCCATTTCCTTGTAGTCCTGTGTCTACATACATGAACCATTAGATGTTATTGGAATGATTGTCAGCTCTGATAGTTTCATGTGTGTTTAGCTGGACGCTGTTTGATCCTCGACATGTTTAAAGGTGTCCAGTCCTGAGACACTGGGGCTGGAAACAGCTGTGATGTCATTGGACTGTCACACAGACAGAAGTGCATGAAGTGAGCAGCCGAGGAGCCGCTGATGTTTTGGATTCAACAGCATTTGAAAGGTCGACACAGACACATTTGCACACAGAAAGCTGAATCTGTCATATGCCACAGTGAACTCACTGTTCAGTGTTTTTCAGGAAGCTTCTTAACTGCCTCTGCTGCCAAACAAGCAGCTGATGTCCTTGAGAAGAAGCTGAAGAAGTCTTCAACAACAAATACAGGAAGTGGACTTTCAAATACTAGATTCACTTTAGACTCACAGAGAAATGACTCAACCAGCTGTGTTTGACTCTATGAAAGGTCAGTGTGTGTCTGCACACAGACTGTTGTGTTGGACTGTTATTCAGTTGTCTGCTGAATGTTTTCAAATGTCTGCATCTCAGCTGTGATGAGGCTGGGGGTCATGGGAGGCCACCGTAGCAGCCTCTTCAACATCATGACATCATCATAAATGCTGCTGGACTGTCTGATGGGCTGACGGTGAAAAAGCCGTCGGGAAGGAAACAGAAGACATTTCAGAGGCTGCAGCAGATTTCTTTGATTCGGGGCCTTTTTCAGCTTTATTGGACAGAGCAGTGAAGATAAGTGACAGCAAAGCAGAGAGAAAGGGGGCGTGGCCCGGGTCAAAGCCAGGCCAGCTGCTCTCCACCTCGTGGCACATGGTCACCTGCTCATCCTAGTGAGCTCCACCAGCAGCCCTTTCACACACTTTACACTGTCAAACACTGTGTGTGGACCTCAGCTAACAACAGGCTACATTTAAGTCTGGACTACATGCTTTTATATTGTTTTTATTCCATCAGCAGCTCAACATCATGAGCAGCTTTGACATAAAGACATCAAACTCAAGCTGACTTTAAACTACTTTTAATACAGGGGCTCAAAAACAACAACATCTTTATTATATATCAGGACACAAAGTCATTTCATCTCAAAGGGAAACAGCTTTATTTGGAATAACCAGCACTATCAACTGGTTTGGGATCTCCACCAGTTTCATGTCTTTGCAGCTTCTCCAACAAAGTTCCTGTAAAATCAGCATGTTTGTCTTTATTGGTTTGATAGTGATTGATTATTCAGTCCCAATCTGCTGTCATCTAAAGAACAAAATGATGTTTCTATGAGTCACAAAGCTCCAGATGTTGTCGGCTTCACAAAGAAAACAAAGAACTTAAACACAAAGTGTTTGGAGCCAAAATGTTCCCAAGCTGCTCTTTTTGAAATGGCAGAGGTACAGTGGTGTCTAACAGCACACTGTGGAAGGCAAACATGTTATTGTTGGATGAAACTTCATGAATCCTTTGTAGATTTGAGCTGTTGGAGCCTTTCTTTTCTCTTCAGGTGTACAGATGCTGAGGAGGCAGGTGAAGCAGGTGGAGCTGTTGTGATGCTGCAGAGGGTGTGTCTTAGTAACTCTGTGAGGCAGAACTGGATCCAACATTGTGGATGTGTTGATGTTGGAGCCATTAAGAGTCTCTGGCCACACTGTAGGATTTCCCTTTGATCCACTGTGGGGGCATTTTGGAGTCTGTCAGTGAAACTCTTCATGTTTGTGTTTGACTCCAGTTTATAGAAACAGAGAAATGTGTCATGCTTTTGTTCGGCCTCCACAAATACACACATTTGTTCATTGGTTGGACTTTTTGGAAGGAGACACATTGAAAACCATGTTAATAAGATCTTGTTGTTTCCTGTGGATCCGACACAGAGAGTGGACTTCAGACAGAAAGCGTGGAAGAGATTTTAGAGGCCGTGTGTGGCAACAGGAAGTTTCTGTGTGTTTGCTGATCTTACATGTGGAAAACAACACGTGATGTTTGTGAAGTTCTACAATGATCATTGTTCTCACAGCATTTTGAGTGGGAACAGTTCAAACTGGGAGTAGTGGGAGTTATTTACTGATTGAAACAAGCTGAATGTTTCTGTGACGATGAAGATCAGCAGCTCAGCTGATCAATGAACTGACATCTATCAGTCGTTTCATGAGATGAAGTCATCAGCAGACATTTGTTCTGACTGTGTGATGAATGTCAGAACGTCAGGGCTCTGCTTTAGTCACTGCTTGATGATCATTGGCTCATTGTTGAATCCAGGGCCCAGTCTGACCTCTGACCTTTGCTGCAGGTCTTCTGTGTTATCTCCACTTTCATGTCTGATCTTCTGCTGTATCGTCCAAAATAAACATCTGGATCATTTCCAACACTTCAGCAGATCTTTAGTTTGGGCAGTGCAGCACAGAATAACACATATTGTACTATACTGCCCACTTCCTGATCTTATTGGATCTGTGTGTGAGGTTGGTGAAGGAAACACATGTTTACTGAGTGAGTCGCTGCCATTAGGAACTAGTTTTTATATCACAGCCTGGAAATCACACAGGACCATTTCTGCAAGTGAAAAGTCGTCATTGGAGGAAAATCATTGTGTAGTTTGTGCGACTGAAGACTTGTCCCAACTACATGTGCTGCTGACCCTTGACCTTTTCTTTAGGTGCACAGAGGAGTCTGTGGGAACATCCAGAACTGAGGCATCTTGTGTACAAACGTGTTCAGACCAGATGTCAAATGATGTCAGATGTCATCCGTGAGTGGATGCAACTGTGGATCGTTCCAATAAAATGAGGCAGTTTTGTAAGTACAAGCCCACTACAACCCATCATCAACATTTTAAATTACATTATACATCTTCACTGATATAAAGCACCACTATTTTAACCTGATTCACTTTTTCCACCCTAACAGTTCATTCCTCAAATCAAACAAGATATTTGACCCTAAAAAATGCATCAACAAATAATTTTGTAATAAAATATTTATTCTTCAACTTTTACAAGTGAAATCAAACAAGTGTGTTTAAGAGTGAAACCAGAGTGGAAGCTGCTCATATAGAGTCCAACCCAGGCTAAAGTAAGCTGAGTAGAGCAGCACCATCAAAGTGTCGGCTCTCTGAACACGGTGCAAGATCGCCATCTGCAGGACAAAACTAGTTTTTCTCGCCCTCCTCGTCAACATCAAGATGATGTCATCGTACAGCAACTGATTCCCTGTCCGTCTGGAACAAAGCATTTACATTAAAAAGACATTTACAGAAAATACAAACACCAACAACACATCTCATCATCACATGATATTTTATTATTTATTATATTATATCTTTTTATTGTACCATCAACATCAACAAATACCAGCATATTTTCTTTGAGATTGAGTAGAGTGGACCTTTCCCTTGGTTCACTTCCTGCTCGCAGCATCAGCTGACCTCTGACTTCCTGGTTAAGGTCTCTCAGCGTTGACTGGAATATCAAATCGGACTCACACCATGTTCTTGTAATGTGGTCATGTCTGTCAGCTGTTTGAAGAGCATCTCTGGCCTAAACACAATAGGAAGAACAACAACACGGCAAAAAAAACCAACACATTTCCATATTAGATGAAGGGCACCGTAACTGGAAATGGTAACATTCATCTGATGCTGCTTTGGATTTATCTTCTGTTTTAGATCAACTTTGATCACTTCGACCCATCTTAAGTCCGTTTGTTCTAACTTCTCACTAACATCTCGTATGATTTCAGATCCCTGCTGTTCCCCAGCTGCCCTGTAGGTTTGTGCTTTGACCTCCAGAGGGCGACAAATCAGCACAGACAGAGAGCTCCATTCAAACTTTGCTGCCATCAGGAATAATTCTTCAAATATAATCATCAGTGTTTGAGCAGTTATGATATCAGGGACAATCTAGACATGTGTGACAATACTGAACATGTCACATGACACACCTCAAACATCATGTGATCCACTCTCAGTCTGCACTTTCATTCATGACTTCAACAGGTTGAAATGAGCTTTGAAGAAACATTCAGTGAAATAAATCTTTCATGGATTCATGTGAGCAGCAGATGAACTTTACAAAGAATCAGTGGATTTATCTTCTGTTTTAGACCAACTTTGATCACTTCGAGCCATCTTAAGTCCGTTTGTTCTTCTCACTCACTAACGTCTCGTATGATTTCAGATCCCTGCTGTTCCCCAGCTGCCCTGTAGGTGGCCTCAGTGTGTCTCACACCATTTACAGATGATTACAGGTCGTTTACAGTTCAAACAGGTCCAACATAAGAAATATGCAGAAAATATCCTGCTATAACAGTTTGGGTCAAAGTGCAGATGTTCCAGATGTTCTGAGTCTGTCTGTGTTTCATGTTAACATGTAGATGTTGGACCAAAGTGAAGCTTTTTGATGTGACTGCAGGAATGTGAAGTGTAACTCTGAGCTGTAGGAAATGAAACTAAACGGACTTTTTCTCCTTTATTTATAGGAAAGTGTAGGAGAGCAACAGATGAACAAGCGTTACTGTAACAGGAAACATCAGAGGACCTTTATGTTCATCATCATCACTGTTTCCTTGTTCTGTCACAAACACACACTTCCTGCTCTCTCTCTGATGGATCTGATTGGCTGTTTCATTCACAGGAGGTCAGGGCGTCACACAAACAGCTTTAACTGCACAACGACACACTTTAAATCATCTGCAGACAAACCTGTGTGTTTGATTTATGAAGAAATAATAAAGACGTGTGTACAGCTGTCCATGAAGCAGCTTCTCACACAAACTCTGACACTTCAGCCACTTTAATTCCTGCAAAGCTGCGTAATAAAGAGCTGTGACTGCTATGAGCTGCTGATGATGACTGCATGAAGCTCTCAGCTGAAGCTTCTTTCATTTATTTTAATGTTAATGTCGCCTTTTTAAGTCTGTGTGAGGATTTTAATGACACACATTAAAGGAGCTTCTTTGATTAGAACCAAATTCATGTTGATTTTCAGCCTGAAATGATAAAAACTTTAATAATTCTGTTTATAATCATCAACCTGGAGACTAATGAAAAGTATAATAGTGAAAAAAAGCCTTTATTATTTGAGTAATGCCTGAATCTGCTCAGAGACGGAGACAACACAGAGGTGTTGATGACAGTTTGACATTAACTGAATTAAAAACTAGGGCTGTCAAATGATTAAAATTTTTAATCAGATTAATCACAGCCTAAAAATCAATTAATCATGATTAATTGCAACTCGAAATATGACCAAAATGTGTGCAAACATACGGACAGATAGCGGATTTTTACACACTTGTTAGTGTTATTTAATGCTAAGACCACGCTGAGTGGCCTGCGTTCACTCAGCGTGGTCTGACGTAGGCTGGGTGTTGTGCTGGAAGCGAATTAATCACAGCCTAAAAATTGATTAATCGCAACTCGAAATATATGTGTATATGTGTGTAAAAATCGGGACAGATAGTGGTTTTTAACACACTTGTTTGTTTTATTTATTATTAATTGTGAGTACAAACAGTACAAGCAGAACAGGGCTTCAAATAATTGTGAGGGATTTTTACTGAATGTTTTCCACCCGTTTAAATCTAGCACATTGTTTTATCCATATACATCTTCAAGTTCACAGAACATAGGCCTAATTCAACAGGCAAAATAGAAAAAATCTCCAATCATCCTTTTGGGTAAGGTAGATTAGTGCAAAAAAAATATGAACAACAGTGAAAAGTATTGTTTAAATCACATTCAACCATAGAACAAGCTCTAAACACACGGTCCTCTGGTCTACTCATCCTTCAGCCAGTTGCTGAGACAAACCAACTTGTCCACGTTCTCTGAGTGCAGAGCAGACCTCTTCTTGTTCACAATGTGCCCTGCTACAGAGAACAGCCTCTCACAGGGCACTGTGGAGGCAGGAGTGGCCAGGTATCTGCGAGCAAGGCGGGCCAGCTGGCTGTGGGCTCCTGCATGAGCTGCCCACCACTGTAAGGGACAGTCCTCTAAGGCAGTGCAGGGCTCTGCTCTGTAGCGCTGTATGGCTCTGTCCTGCTGTACCTCCTCCTCTGACTCAGAGTCAGAGTCCATCTGCAGCAGGCTCAGCCTCTTCTTGGCTGGACCTTCTTCTGCAGTGTGTGATCTTCTAGGAGAGTCTTCATGCAGCATGCCTGCCAGTGTGATCCACACTGCTTCTCTGTCAGTCTTGGGCACACTGCGTAGGTCTTTAAAACGTGGGTCCAGTGCAGTTGCGATCTGGAGCCATGCATAGTTGGTATGTTCCTGGCGGGAAGCAAGGTCTTCCTTAAACTTCTCTTTAAACCTCACCACATATGCAGGGTCCTCATCAGTTACTTCCATGACACGGCGCAGGTGGCAGAAGGCTGGTAGAACTACAGAGCAGGAGACGTAGGCCTCTCCTCCCAGCAGTTCAGTCACATATCTGCAGTGGAATACACACACACACACACACACACACACACACACACACACACACACACACACACACACACACACACACACACACAGATAAGACAGCAAATTAAAAAAAGCTTTTTATTACTAGGTATTAAGACATTTTCATAATAACAAAACTGATTTAAGATGTATGTTTGATACATTTAATCTAAACCTACAATTATGGTCACAATGACAGGCTCACCTGCAGGGCTCTAGAAGTGTCTCCAGTCTCTGGAGTTTGTCCCACTCTGGAGGCGTCAGGAGGACAAGTTTATGCTTTTGTTTATCCAGAGTCGCGGTTACTGCAGTTTGGTTGCGGATCAAGCGCTTCACCATCTCCAGCGTGGAGTTCCAGCGTGTAGGCACGTCCTGGGCCAACGGCTCCTGCTTGCGCCCCAGTGACACCTGCTCTGCGTTCAGCTCTGCTGTGTTTGCTGGGCTGTGCTTAAAATGGCCAACAATTTTGCGGCATTTGGCCAGCGCAGTGACAAAGCCACTGTCTGCGAGACTCACTGTGATGCATCTCTGTAGAATGTGCGCGGTACACGGCATGTGATTGAATGGCATGATGCGAGCCGCAGCGATCATATTGCGCGCACTGTCCGTGCCTACTGTTGTCACCTTCTCCTCAATTCTCCACCTGCGAGCAACAGTCTGGAACTGCTCTGCACAAGCCTCCGCAAAGTGCCGCTCTTCCGTTTTCATTATAGTCAGCGCAAAGGATGTCAGACCCCAGGCTTCAGTGATTAAATGCGCAGTAACTCCCAGGTAATTGTTATTACTCAATGATGTCCAGTGGTCTCCTGTCAGAGCCACGCATTCTGTGTGAACTAAAGCCTCTTCTTTTTTCTTTTTCTCCGTTTCATACAGTTCGTGGATTCGAATTGTTATTGTGCTTCTCGCTGGGGGCTTGTAGGACGCGTCCTGAGATGCAACCTTTAACACTTAAACCCCCGCGGAGCCATCATTTTGCGTTTCTACCTTTAAAAGCCGGAGAGCAGTCAAATGCTGGAAGTGAAAGCTAAATTGGCTAGTCATTCATATGTATATTAGGTTGTTAACTAGGAATTCTGGAGGGAGGGGAGTGGGGGTGTGTGATTGAGGGGGTGGGGGAGTGGAGTGTTTCAGTTTGCCATCTTAGGGAGAAATCAACACACATGGGTGTAGGTCCTTTGTTGCTGACATTTATTGATAAAAACAGTACAAAAAACCAACCATTTGTACACATATTTACAAATAATAATAAAAAGCGAGTGAGTACATTACAACATTTTCAGCAATCACTCACAATCCTGGCACTGCCATGGTATCTGTAGTCCAGCAACTCCCGGTGGTGAGTTCCAGTGACTGTTTTCCACCCTCATTTGACTCTCCATGTAAACCCAATAATAAACCCATCTCTCATTCATGGGATGTTTCCCTCCTGGAGGATTCTGTGGACTGGGAAGATTTGTTCTGCTCTGCTCCCTCAAAGACTGTAAATAGTGGTGGCAGAAGGACCAGCATAATCCCTGACAAACTTAGCAGATTCACTCACCCAGTCGTTATTTCCACTCCTATCAGTCAGCCTACACCCACTCCAGTGCCAGCTCCCAGGAGGAGGGCAGCTGCGACCCAGTCTACCTCCACGCCCGCTCCTGTTTCTCGGGTGGGGGTGACTGGTGTCCAGCCACCTCCCGTGCCTGTCCCAGCGCCCAGGCTGAGGGCAGCCAGAACCCAGCCTGACCCCCCTAGAGGTGAGGCAGAGCTAACCGGTTCAGCTGCTACTTCACCACTTCATCCACCACCTGATCCAGCCTTTCACGCACTAGCTTTATCCCTGGTTAGGCTGGCTGAAGTGTCCCCTGCTCAGGCACCAGCTTTACTAGCCCAGGCTGTAGCTTTATCTCCCTGTCTAGCCCAGTCTGTAGCTCAGCCATCAGCCACACCAACCTCAGCTCCGTCGTCAGCCACGCCTGCCTCTGTTCCTCCCTTAGCATCTCCACTCCAGTCAATTCCCTCACCTGCTGTTCAGCTTTCCCTCCAGTCAGTTCCCTCACCTCTAGCTCAGTCCCCTCCTGTCCTCCAGTCACCTCCTGTAGCTCAGTCCCCTCCTGTCCTCCAGGCACCTCCTGTAGTTCAGTCTCCTCCTGCCCTCCAGTCCCCCGTAGCTCAGTCTGCTCCTGTCCACTCACCCGTAGCTCAGTCTGCTCCTGTTCAGCCTGTTTCCCAGTCGCCTGTCCACCGTCCCATTCAGTTCCCGGACCTGCAGCCACAGCACCCAGAGCCAGCTGTGAGCTCTCCTGCTCCTCAGCCAGGGGTTTCCGCACCCGCTGGCCCGGCCGCTCCTCACCAAGGGGTTTCCGCACCCGCTGGCCCGGCCTGTCTCCAGCCGGAGGCTTCAACTTCGACTGCTCAGGCCTCAGCCTCGGCTTCAGCTTCGCCCGGCCCGGCCTCCGCCTCGGCTGCACCCACGCCCGGCCCGGCCTCCGCCTCGGCTGCACCCACGCCCGGCCCGGCCTCCGCCTGTGACCTCGAACTTAAGCAGGTCGTAAAGTATGTGCAGCTCAATAACTTCATAATCAGACCCTGTGGTATTTAGGCAGCAGAACAACTAAGAATAACAACTACAAATAATGTTTTTAGGTTTCTGTTGTACTGCAAGGTTCTGTACAGGAGAACCAAACCAAGAGCAAATATTACGTCTCATTTACACCTGAGCACGAAGAGCCATCAACATTTAGCAAATTGAATCATCTTTGTTTAGATGCAAGAAGAATCATATAGAAATGAAAAAGTAGAAATAGAAATCCAGAGCAAAGATATCCTCTAATTCAGCGTAGCACATGTGCAGCTGCTGCGATTCACGTAAGCATTCGGCTCGTCGCTGTTGCAGATTTTTCTCTCGCTGTTCTGGCTCACAGCGCTGCAAACACAAAAATAAATATCCCCAAAGCTGTGAAAGGGAGCTAATTAGTAAGAGTATTGTTACTCTCCGCAGGAGTAGTCCAGCAGTAGAAATCAGTCCAATAACAAGGTGTGTAACATCTAGCAGGGTGACAGAAAAACCCAGGGTAACTTCTAAGGACCTCAACGTCTCTCTCACATTGTGTTTTTTAAACATGCTTCCATTTGTCACTTCAGTCTTTACTCTGAAATACAGGAAGAGAAATCATGGCTGAAACAATTTCTCATGAAACCAGGGGTGTGGTCCAACAGTCAGTTTGGTGAGGAAGGTTCCTAACTGAGAGAAGTGACCCAGAAGTATCTGTGTAGCAGCCACAATGAATCCAGATCATGAGCTTTATTAACTGATCAAAGTCTCTTCTTTCATCTTCTGTATCATTCAGTTTGCATTGGTAATGCCCATTATTGTAATGCTTTTTTAAGACCAGCAAAACTTTATTTCACTTTGGGTTAGCTGGGATAAGTGATGGATGGAGGGAATTTTACTTCAGCCACAGAAATCCTAAACAGGAAGGAGGAGCAGAGTTACAGTGGATCACTATCCAGCAGGGAAACAAGGTTTATTTCAATTTCTTGGCCATGAGTGAGATTTACTGAGTGGGCAAATTAGGGAGACGACACCATCAGATCCCGAGCCCTCCATGTGTTAATCAAGAGACGGCTGCTGTGCTACAACCATAAATAATGAATAAATTAGGAGCTAAAGCTGAAAGGACAGTTTATTTGTACCATCTTCACGTGAACACATTCAAGAACATCACAGATGAAGAAACATTAAAAACTTCCACACTACATAAAGCAAGAAAAATAGTTTTTCTTTCAGGTGGTTTCAGAAAAACAGAAACATCAAACATCTCCAAGACTCTCTTTGAAAGAACTAAAAACCTTTGTTCTCATGGTCCAATCATGAGTGAACTCCCCGATGAAGCCTTGTGTGCTAAAACATGTCAGAGTTTTAAAGGTTAAACATGAGTTTCCAAAACGTTTTGCTGGAGAACAATGAACTATTTGACTGAGTTTCAATCATTTACAGACGAGCAAAACCAGGACAGAGAAAAAAGGACAAAACTGACTCAGTAAAAAACAGAAAAGAAGATCCCATGTAGATCTGTATTATGTAGAAGTTCAGCCCAGCAACCAGTTCAGTTCAACACAAGTTTAAATGATTCTATCTGAACTCTGTGGAGCCTGATCTCAAGCTTTTTGAGTCTGACACAGAAACCAGAGGATCTTTCTGTGTCTTCAGATTCACTGTGATCCAGTGATGGGAGTGATTTCAGCCCTGAGTGATCGCGCTGATGTTTGCACAGAGCAGACAATGAGGTGAATGTTTGGGCACATTGGTAACAGTGAAACAGTTTATTAGTAACGTGGGATCGTTTGTGTGCAGAGTATGAACTGAGATTCCTGAAGCTCTTGTCACACTGGTCACAGCTGTAGTTTCCTTCCATGTGTCCACGTTCATGAATGTTACGATTACCTGAATGTGAGAAGCTTCTGTCACAGTGTCTGCAATTGTGTGGTTTCTCTCCTGTGTGGACTCCTTTGTGTGATTTAAGCTGACCTGCAGTGGTGAAGGATGACCCACACTGATCACAAAGGTGCTTTTTAACCCCACTGTGAATCAGTTCATGTCGTTTTAAATCACTTGGTGTGGTGAAGCTTCTCCCACATTCTTTGCAGTATTTCAGTTTGTCTCCAGTGTGTCTACGTTGATGTACTTTTAGGGTATTTTGCTGACTGAAAGTTTTTCCACAGAGGTCACAATGAAAGTCTTTCCCACCACCACAGTGATGACAGGGTTGAGAACTGGATCCATCTGTGTCGCTCTGCTTCTAAACAAAGACACAAAGACAGTGTAAGTCAGTCCTTCAACATTTGTATCCTGAACGTCGCCTGAAATAAAGAGCATCTCTGCAGACGTCCAACTACATTTGACTGTTTCAGTTAACACACTCAGTTTACTGGGCTGCAATAACTACAATACTACCACCATAATACTACAGTAATACTAAAATCATAACTGAAAGGAAAATCTGAATAATCACTCAGAGCTGCTTTTCCATGCAGTAGAATTGCTAACATGCTAACACAGTTTAATGAGCAGAGTTGTTCCAAACAGTCAGGCTAAAATGACAAGATAACAATATAAATACATACCTCACAGTAGCTGCACTTGTAGAGTCTCTTTCTGGTGTGGATCTGTTGGTGTCGTCTCAGGTGATGTGGAGATTTAAAAGTCTTCTCACACAGGTCACATTGATAAGGTCTCTCCTCAGTGTGGGTAAACATGTGTTGTTGTAAGTGTGCGTCTGTTGTAAACTCTTTGCCACACTGTTCACAGCAGTACACATCATGTCTGGTGTGAATGCGTAGGTGTGTATTTCGGCTCTCTCTCTGGCTGAAAGTTTTTCCACAGATGTCACAGCTGTATGCCTTAATTCCAGAGTGGGTAACTAGATGCCTCTGTAAGCTGCTACTGTGAGTAAAAGCTCTGCCACACTGATCACAGCTGTACGCTTTAACTCCACTGTGGATGAGTTGGTGTTTTTTTAGGGAACCCTTCAAGGAAAAAGACTTTCCACACAAGTCACAGCTGAACGGTCTCTCTCCAGTGTGGATGACCTGATGCTGTTTTAGTTTAGCCCTCAGAGTAAAACCCTTCCCACACTCGTCACAGGTGTGTTTTTTCTCTCCCTTTCTTCTGTGAGGTTTGTCGGCCTCCTGAGAGCGCTGACTTCTGGCTCCATGTTGGTCCTGCAGTGACAGAGATACAAACAGAGGCAGTGAGTGAAATGCAGTCGTGGAACAAACTCAACCTTCAAACTCCATTAACACTAGTTTTAAACCTGAAGGTGGAGCGTGGCACCAAACACCTTAAAGGTCTCTTATCCCCACCTGCTGGTAGTTCTAACACATTACATCCAACCTGCTGTTAAAGATAATTCATGACTGTTCAAACACTAAAATCATGCCCATCCCTCCTGATTGTACACACACACACACACACACACACACACACACACACACACACACACACACATTATTTTATAATTTAGATTATTTTGTTGTTTCCTATTACATATTTCTATAATTTGTATAGATTTATACAGAATTATTCAGTGATAATAAATCCTATGTTTGTTTATTCTAAAGGAACCCCGTTAGCTTCCACAACAGATGTTGCTCGTCTTCCGTCAAATACTCACATAAAATATTACACAATAAAGTGGATTCAAGATATCCACATAATTTCACTCTTACATCCACAGTGAGGTTTCACAATTGTTCAAATATAAGCAATCAATAATAATAATAATAATATCAATAACATTGAGGCACATTACACAAATTTCAAAAACAAATCATGTCTTACAATATTTACAACAATTAAAAGCTCTGTAAATCGGCTTTTAAGTGTTCATTGAAGTTTTGAATAATTCTCTAATTTTTTAAGGCAACTTATTCCACTTAAAAGTTGCTCTAAATGTAACAGTTTTACAAAACGTTACTTTTAACTCGAGCATTTACTAAATTGCAGCTTGTTGAAAACTGTGTAATATGATGATGTATTTCATCTGGATACTGCAGCTGAGCAGAATAAATGTGGTGTGTTTAACAGAATTGCTTTCTTTAGAACTACAAGTAAGCCATAGAATATTTTAGCCTGTACAGGAAGCCAAGAAAGGTTATTATGCATTTGATCAATATTAGTATAGTATGAACATCTTCACACTAATCTGGACGCCTTATTCTGGACTAACTGAAGTCTGTTAAGATCTGTCTTATTAGCTGCTGACCAAATGATTGAACAATACTCCAGATGAGACATTACTAGTGCATTAATGACATCTTTCATAATGAAGAAGTGATACACAAAGAGCATTTCATAGCCATAGCTATGCCTTGTCGGCAGAGTTATGTGACATTAGTGATGTTTGTACTTTCAGCGTTAACTTGGTTTTAAAGCCTTTAAAATATACGCCGTTCAATAGTCGACCTTAATCTGACAGAGAATGTGATGATTTTGTGGATAATTAAAGTCAGTCATATATCCACAAACACAACAAGCTGAAAGTCAGTGATGCTGCTCGGTTTGCAGTCCTGAACATCACGGCACAAGCAGGATTCACTGCACTGTTAATGTTAGCTGTGTTATATTGCTGCCTCTGTTCGGTGGTGTCGAGCCAAACGCACTTTAACGTGTGTTTGAACGAGCTGACGGTTCACTCGTTAAGCTGAAAGAAAGATGCTTTAATCACAGCAGTCACACATGTGTCCACTGCACCATCTGGAACTCTTCTTGTTTACACTCGTAATAACACAAACACTAAATCCTGCTTCTCTGGTGCTGTTGTGTAGCAGTGTGTACACCTGAGACTGTCACCTGTCTGTCTGTCCTGCACTCTCTCTCTGTTTCTTTCTCTCTGATTGTGGAATAAAAGTATGAACATGTGTTTATAAGTTACACTTGTGTTTGAATCCTGCAGCTTATCACACATTTGATTTCCATGTGTGACGACTGCAAGTGTCCAGAGTGAGGACAGACTGAGGGAGCCACTGCTGCACATCATCTGTGAGGCTTTGCAGCCCTGATGATCCACCAGGACAAACTCAGCAGTGTGTGAGGAAGAGGAGGAGGAAGAGCCAGCAGCAGCTGACAGATGGAGAGAATAGACAGACTGTTCCCTGTTTGTGAAGGACTGCTAGGAAAGTTTAACATAACTGTCTGTGCTGAATCAGTCTTATTAGGTAATGTTCAAATAATGTGATCATCCCAGTGTTTCCAGTGTGGGAGAAAGTACTCAGGGCCTTCAAGTTACACACTATGAAAGGCAGCAACAAGTTTAATGTTCAGAAACCTAAAGTCTGTATCAGCAGCAGGATGGAGCTAAAAATAAATGTTGGTTTCAGTTCTATGAAGCTTTGAGTGTTTTGGATCAGTAGCTGCTGTGTTTGTTGCATCATATTGCTGTAACTGTTTATATGCTTTATATATTCTGAGCTAAGTTGATCTATAGTGTTACATGATACACTCTCAGAAATAATATAAATATATGTATAAATAACTGTTAGTATCATGGTTGCTAGGCAACCTGGGCAGCGCGACGGAGGCTAGACGTCCCATTTCACGAGCCTACGAGCCTCGCACTTCGGCCTTAGCGGTCTTTGAGTACGCGGCCCTTGAGGACTTTAAAGCTGCAGAACCTGAATCGGGATACAGCCATGATGATCTCCAGCCTCGTGCTCGCCAACATTCTCACCTGAGTTAAGAAGACGATCACTGAAATGGTCTCAGCAGGTCCTTTGATGACAGCAATGAAATGCAGTGGTAAGGCTTTTTGGGGATTAAGTTCGTTTTCATGGCAAAGAAGGACGATGCAGTTCATCTGATCACTCCTCATAACATTCTGGAGTGCAGGCAAAATGCTATTATAAAAACTTAAGCAGCAACTTCTCCAGGTTCCAATATTTATGCAATTCTCAAACCTTTTGGCCACGACTGTATAACCTCTTCTGAAGTTTAGTGGATATTATACATGGTTATGCTCAGGATGTGTCGGCCAGTTTCCACTGGAAACGCCTTTTGGTTAAACTGTCAGCGAGGAATTTGCATTTGCACTGTTACATTTTTATATAACTTTAATGCACATAAACAACAGCTGCTTGTTTCAGTGAAAATACATTGATGGCTTTTTAATAAAGTTGTGCAGCTGTAAAGTATTTTGTCTGGTGTCAATTCTATCGTCAGCTACATCGTTATGGCAAATGTTCAAATGTATATGGTGATAAATATCTTTGGTCATATGGTCCTGCTCTGTCTGTCACCTTCTGTGTTGAGCTCATTGTTTCCTCTGTAGTGGCTGAGCTGAGTCCAAGTAGCTGAAAATGTTCCTCTGCTGCTCCGTCAGACTCTCCTCCTCCTGCTGATCAGCTGGGACACAAAACAGATCTTTGTTAGGCTCCACACTGCACTGAAGAGTCAAAGTGTCTCATATGTTCATCTGACAAGTAAAAGAACACATTTTTGTTTCCCGAGGTGGGCAACTTGTTGGAAACAAACACAAAAGCTTTGAGCACTGATACCTGCCATTGCTGGCATTGAAAGATGCAACGCCAGCAATGTGGATTGTCAAGACTCAAACCAATCATCAAGCAAAGACAACAGGGATCATTTGTTTCTGTTTATTTAGCATTCACAGCATTTGTAGTTGCCTTCTATGCAGGGGAAGTCCACGCACACTGTGTGGTACCGCCATCCGCAAAAGGTGCATTCAACCTCTGTAAGAGAAACGAGATTGTCTGAGACTGAAATGATATTCACTAAAGAAGTGGTGATTTGTAAAACTTCACATTTTGATCCGGGACGTACTCTGCATGAAAACAAGCGCTCACTCTTCCTGCTCAACAAATGACAAGGGCGGAGCCTTATACCACGTGATACAGAAGCTGTGCCGTGTGATGCTAAAATTAGCAGGGAAAAAACCACGGAGAGCACGTCAGGGATGACAAGAAAGTGACAGGAGATAATCTGTCCCGGTCAACGGTGGAGACGGAATTTCAAGCAGGACAACATTTTGCTGCAACAACAAAACGTGAGACATTTGTTGTTTTATGTTTATTTATTGTTATGAGAGAATCATGATCTCAATTCTAAGCCAAAAAATCGTGATTCTCATTTTATGCAAAATCGTGCAGCCCTAACATTAACACAAAACTATTGTTTCACCAGAGAAACACACATGAAGAGAGAGAGAGACAATAACAGCTACCAAACAGTCGTCATAATTCATCACACAATGAGAAAAGGACAAATCAACAAGTAACAATGACTAATTAATATTAAAATCTGTAACATAATGTATTGTTTGGAGTTTAGTCTGATTGGTTCAGGATGACCTGCCATTATCCAATCACACGTCTGCTTACCTGCATCTTTTCTCTTTTTTCTAACCTGAGCACCTGATGGCTTTGAACTTTTGTTGTCCATCTTCCATTGGTTTGAATTTTGCGCTCCAGTACAAACACAAATCCCCCAACCCGAGGATCAGCACAATTAACCTAACAGCAGGCACGTGCAGAGGGGGGGGCTAGAGGGGCTTGAGCACCCGCCCCTTTCCTGATGGGTGCCCAAGGTGCCCTTTTGTTGAGGCAACTTTTTTTTTTTAAATTATTATTTTTTTTTTTTAATGTGTGTGTGTGTGCGGAGTCCTGTCTGTGCCCCTCAACAATAATATTTAACTATTAATCACAGTTTTGCTAAATAAAAGGATCTGGCTTGCATCAGTCACATGATCACATTTAACCAATGATCGCCCTTGACGGCAGAACGCGCTGGTTACGAGCCGGGAACGAGCTCACAAAGAGCACGCGCATTTTTAGCGGTCCGGAGCTGTAGGAGAAACACAAGTTAACTCAGAGACACAGACTGATGCGACAAAACCAGTAAGTAGGTGTACAGCGCACACTGTAGTGTGTAGCACCCAGGAGTATTAGCTTATTACGTACACGTTGGTAAGCTGTCTTGTTGCAACTGACGAACTGAAACAAACGAGCGTGCTGTGTGTGCAACAGCGCGACAAACATTACCTGTCCTTTTATTAACTGCACAGGTAGTGCTGGTCACAGCTGCTGGCTACCTGTGTAAGGCTGTCATGGGTCTGTAGCTCTGTCACCGTTTTAGGGAACATATTTAGTTTGAAAGTAAGTTTCCTGCCTTTCTGGAGGGATTATATTTCACTAAAAACGATCTAATATGCATGTCCACATAATAATAATTATAATTATAATATATTAAAAACACACGCTGTATTTTAAAGAACATACATTAAGAAGCAGATTATATTAGATTTATATTTTAAATAAGACAAAAGTTGGATTTTACAGCAGTAAAATTATTGTATCTCTACAGTTTAAACATGTAATAAGCTTTGCCCTGCACAGAGTGGATAGTGTTAAGGTTCAAAAATTGATGAAGGAGAGTACAAACAACCATGGTCCAGAAGATCTTGGTCAAACAATGATTTTAATGACTACACGCGTGGGAAGACAGGAATTGATCTTCGACTTACTCAAAGCATACACAGATTTTTATAGCATCAGGGTTTGAATTAATGACGCCCCTTCATACGTCACAGACAGATTAGAATATGTTCCAGACATTAGTCACAGTTTACTCGTACATCTTGTACATCTTTTAATAGCTATAAGCAGACATAGAACTTCTCTTTTCTATAACGCCTTCCATACAAGGTAATAATCTTAAGCCCTCATCGGCTACGTTTGCTTTGTCTTGTTGCCCATATTAGATTCTTGATGAAAGTGTGTTGTTGTTATTCAGCCTGGTTCAATGTGCCCCTTTTTAACTTTGAGCACCCGCCCCTTTAAACCTCTCTGCACGGCCCTGCCTAACAGACCTACACCTTAGTTCACAGATTCACTTTGTCTAAGGTTGATTTCTGGGATTTCACACAACCCAGGATTCAGATCGTGAATCCATGATGGGCTTGGATTTACATCATTATAAATGAAATGTGCTCTACTTGGAAGCAGCCGGCCCCGCCCCTTTTGACGGGTTGTGTGAGACTTTAAATCATCAAACTGTAAATTATAAATTTAAATTGTTATTGATCCTTTACCCCGAGTCCTAAAGTGTAGATTTATTTTCTTACTCTTCTTATATTTATTGTTTGTTTACTTGCACCGCTGTAACTGCAGCCTCGTCGTCTCGTCTCTCTATATGCTGGACTGTCTGTAGCGGAGATGACAATAAAGTTTACTTTGACTTCAGCAGCGCGCAGGCGCACCGAGGGCTCTCGCGCTCACTTTATAGAATTTAGAAAAAACATCGGTGCAGATTATAAGTCTGTATCATAATATCTGTTTGTTGTTTTTATTTTGTTTTGCGAGTTGGTTATTAGATGCCGCTCCAGCCAGCCAGAGACTCCCCGCCGCCCCGCCCTCTCCTCCCTGTGCCGCCAGCAGCAGGCGCACCTCGCAAACGGAGGGCGCCCTTACTCCCAGCAAATGGCTGATAGAAAACCGATCGGTGCCTACGAATTTCCCAATATGCGCTGGCATGACGTCGGGGAAGCATGGGTACGACCGATTATTTTATTTTTTTCTTGCCCGTGATGCCCCCCCCCCACCACGATGCATTCTATTGGTTTGCACACTTACACACACCCAGCTGTGGTTTCCTGTTTTGCTGGACTCTGGAGAGCCCCGCCTTTAACGCTCTTCTCTCACAGAGAGCAACAGAAAACTTGGAAAAACTCCAGATTGACTGAACTCAGTTCAAAGTTACCTTGACACCTTTAGATGTGAGACGTAGTGATGGTCCGCTTGAAGCTGACGCTCCGGTGCGTGTGTCAGAAAGATCAACGCGCTGCTTCAGAAGCACCGTGTCGAGGCTTGATTCGTTTGGCCAGAGTCACGTGATCAGTGACGTCTGAAGCTTCGTTTAGAACGTACCTTTTTTTAAATCGAACTTTATTGAAACACAATGAGTATACAACATACAAACAGATGAAGTTTACAAAAGAACAGAACATGAACATACAGAACCAGGAGTAAAAAAATGATGATATGAGTAGGCGAAAAAAATCAACATATAAATATTGTTCTGAGAGGCTTTTTGTTGGTTGAGTCTGAAATTGATTGTATGTACAATTCATATCCTTATAAAAAGGCAGAAATATGGTGTTTTATTAATAAACTTACATTTATGGATATAAAATAGCTAAAAGTATTAACAAATATTTAATAAAAAAACATTTATCATTCTTCCTGGGGACCTTAAAGAAACAGAATAAAACATTTTCCCATTGTAAAGAAAACTCCCTTAAAATATGGACAATAACAAAACTGCTAAATTCTTCCAGAATCTCTGTGTAGAGGAACCAAAAGAGATGTGCCACAGTTTCTGGATGATCCCCACAGAAAGTTCAATTAGTATTTATGTCTCTTTTAAATGTTACCATATAGTGACTGGCTGGGTCACATTTATGAAGAATTTTATATGAGATTTCCTTCACCTTGTTCACAATTAGATATTTATGGGATCATCCAGACTGTCTTCCAGGTGATATCTGGAACATGTCGGTTCCAGTAAGATATTCTATATATGGGAGAGACATGATATCTTCTTGGAATAAACTACGTATTCTCTTATTGCTGTTACCAAGTTCCTGTGAAAAGCAGATTTTTCCCACTGCTGACTCAGCTGGATCAGGGAGAGTGACTGAGGCAGATATTGAGCTGTCAGTGTTTTTATATAACATTAAAGTCCCTGAGGGTATGGCACCAAGCACCACTGAGAATTCCCCAACACTGACGGGAAAATTATATAGTGTAAGGAATTCATTGTAAGTAAGTAGTGCTCCCTCGTTAAATTTTAAAACTTAGTAGCGGCCGCCATTGTTGGCAGCTGAAATTTGGCTGGGCCGCGCTATGAATTCTGGGATATGGTGGGCCACGAAGGACACACCCGACCCATCCTTCAAACTCGGGGGAATGAAGGACGCATTTGAAGGAGTCGAGGAATCGGGACAGCCGTCGTCGCCTGGCTGTGACGTCTTCGGCCTTCAAATGCGGCCTCCGGAGGATGCAGCCGACGTTTTGGGACACAGCTTGTGTGTCTTTGTTGGTCATGTGACCTCCCAGGGACTACACATGGAAAGGAGCAGTTTAGCTCAAATCTGGCAGGTTTCCATCGTCTGTTTTTGTCCTGATGTCCATGAACATGAACACTGTCCCTGTCAAACACGTCCAGATAATCTGATCCAGTGTTGTTCTTCTTCTGTGGTGTTTGTGATGGAGCAGCAGCTGCTGATCCTGATGTCCTCCACCAAGGGGGCAGCAAATTCAGCTGACTGTCATCATTTATTAAAAAGATGTAACAATGTGACATAATGCAATATAATAGTGTCAGTTACACATTGTGGGTTGCACTGTGGCCAGAATGGACATTACCTCCTGCCTAATGGAAGCTGTCAGCCATCCTGCAACCATGAATTAGATAAGCAGAAGTGAAGGGATTGTTAACAACAATTTAATAATAAAATGTAATGTGATAGTTGCACTTTATTAGCGACCCACAATCGTATGAATAATAACTATGAATGCACTGCATGCTCATAGCAAGTTCTTTAGGTTTAAAGTGAGATCCTGCTTTAAAGGGCGCTTCATCTGCTGGGAATGACATGTTTCTTCTAGTATGTAAGGCTCAGCCCATCTTACTGGGACTTACTTTTGTAGATCCACATGCTCTAAACCTGGTGCTCCATGATTGGTGCAGAAGCTTTAAGCTCCTATTAACAAATAATGACCATGGACTTAGTTGTTACTACAATAACTTATCATTGAGCAACTTTTAATTTTACTTGTAAAACTATGCAAGTAGAATTGAATGGGGCACAGTGAGCTGAGCACAGGCCCACTCTGTGACACTCAGAGGTTTGTGGATATCATACTGAGAGTATTGGACACAGTGCAGCCAGCTTGCAGCCACTTTCCCACCACTTTAGCACAATGTTTACATGAGACTCAGCCACACTAATGTTCCTGGGCAGACATGTGGTGCAGCATGGCTGATGGCACTGTACCTGCAGCTGTCATGGACAAGAACCACTCAATACCTCACCCAAGCCAAGCCTGTGCTGATGTTGTGATCTGAGACCGAGACACTAACCCAGGATCATGATATGATGTTGTGAGAGTTTCACTAAGAATTAGCTCTGATTACAAGATTTCAATCTATCGTAACTCTAATTTGTATTTACTTCAGTTTGTTCATCTTGGAGCTGTGTGCAGCTGAGGACAGTCTTATTATTACCAGGTGAGGATATGTAACAGCCACAGTCTGTAGAGATGATGTCACCATGGAGTGGTGATGTCACTGGAGCTGCCAATATGTGCTCCAGCCAAAGCTACACCAGAGGGTTGTGCTGTGTAACAGGTTGGTGCAGGTGGTGTTATCTACATTTGAACATTAGGCAACAGTCTCATGAAGACACTTTCTATTGTTCACTAAAGACCAACAATAACAGAGACAAAGGGAGAGCAGCAGAACTAGTGCTAACAATTAGCACTGCTAGCCTGCCCACCAACACCAGCTAATGTTCTAAAAACGATGCTCAATGATTTTGCTGTAACGGCTCCAGCTGTCTGTGTCAGGGACACGTTGGAGATGAAGTGAGTGATCCAGTGACAAAGGTTTGGAAAGCTGCAGTCAGCTGAGACTAAAGGAGTCACCTGACCGAGAGACCAAATGTTTCACTGAGAACGTCCAGATGAACAGAATCAACCTTTGGGATAATCTGTTCCACACATCCATGTTTCACTTACTGCATTATATTTCCTCATTGCTGTGCACACAGGCCTGTGGCTTATAACCAACTCCAAGTTCAGACTCAGAGGCTGCTGAAGCTGTTTTCTGGAACAGAGACGTGTTGGATATAAAAGCAACTCTTCTTTATGTGTCAGCACTGAGGAAAGGAGCAGCTTCGTTTCTAAGTGTATGAAGGACTGTAGCAGTGTGTGTGTGAGCTTTATTTCACAGACAGAACCATGTCAAAAACACAACTTCAGGTAAAAACAATACAAAATCAAAGAGTCTGATCAGAAGGATTAAACAGAGGAGTGTGGGACTGTTTTTAACAGACAGCAGGTTAAGTCAGGCTGGAGGAGTAAACTGAGCCTCGGTGTGAGCAGCAGTGTGTTTGACAGGAAGCTGAGATAAACAGTCTGGAGCCCATTTAGTGCTTCATATGAAAGTGTGAGGATTTGAAAGCAAATCTAAAATCAAGCAGGAGTCAGTGTGAGAATGATTTGTGCTTTTCCTCAGTCAGATGCTGGGAGTTTCAGTTCATCCATGTTCAGCGTGCTGTGCTTTGTGTAACAGGAGAATATGACAGTATAAATCAAGTCTTCATGTCACTGAAAGCCTCCACAGTCTGCTATGGAGGTGCATCAGTTTGGATTTACAAGAAGAACATTTCTTAAACCTGCCACAAGATGGCGCTCCAACAGAAGGGATGTCCACAGTGTAACACAGACACACACATACTGTGTGAATGTGTGAGTGAATGGGCTTTCAACACAAGGCTTCTGCTGCTACCTTTAATGACATAATTAGCTAACAAGAACAAACTGTTAATTACCACCAAAGAACGGCTCCAGATTTTAGCTGCTGACCATTTTGTGAAACGTTGATTACATCAGCTTATTGTTGATTTTTCAACCTTAATATCAGCTGCTTTAAAGGAGCCTGGTTCTCTCGCAGTAACACTTTTCTTCACTAGATGCAGTGCAGGCACAGTCTGTGTTTCTAAACTACACACTAATGTTCATTGTTGTGCAGCTAAATCCTCCCTCTGGATGGGAAGAATCCCTGTCAGGCTTCAAACACCTGGCTTGGTGTTCTGGAGCTAATGTGTCACCTGTGAGGACTCTGAGATGAACACACAGCAGACACTTCAGTTCTCCGTCTGTGTGTCCTCAGTTTCCCAGCATGCCTTGGCTGTGGTGGTGGAGGTGAATGAGGGGGAACATGCTGCTCTGTCAGCACTCAGGTTTCATACCTGGTGATCTCAGAGGACAAAGCGGCGTTACAGCAGCGCACGTTGATGAGACCTGATGCTCTGAACAGTTCAGACTTCAGCCTCACTCTGAGAAAACAAACGACTGACTGTCAGCAGCAACTACACCTGCTCCATCAGTGACGGAGAGAAGAACTGAGACTGAGAGACATACAGCTGCAGGTCAAAGGTCAGAAACGCCCGCTCTTTGTACGGGTCAGGAGTTAGTACTGCAGAGGTCAGAGGTCAGCTTGCTGACAAACCATTTGAAACAGTTTGGAGCTAAAAGCACAACAGCAGAGGAAAGAAGAGACACTGCAGAGATGATGCAAAATATTGTGTTTTGTTCTCAGCTGTCAAAAAGTGTAACACACGTGTTCCAGCACAGCCTTTGTGTACTTTCACTTCTCCATACTGTCCATTGGAAATCCTGTTTGTTACTTTTTGATTTCAGTCCATGTGTCCAAAGCAAACTTCTGTCCCACACTTTCTCTGCTGACTCTTCACCGATGCTCAGATGATCTCAGATGATTTCACCAGAACTCATCAAAATTCGGGCTCCACAGAAACCCAGACGTCACTAAACAAGCGTAACAAGCAAAGTGAAAACTGGTCGTTCAGCTTTATTGACCAAAGATAAGCTCACATGTCACCTCATGACACAGACACTTATTTCCACAGCATGCACGAGGACTGACAATAAGTGTCTATAAAGCCACTTCTATCTGCCACACCTGTGCTTCTGTCATGGTTGCTCTCCTCTCACTCTGTCATTTATCCACAGTCTGCCTCCCTCTGCTCCGTCAGCTGACGTCCTCTCTACACCACCTGCTGTGTTTTATCCTGCAAAAACACATTTAAGAAGCGTTGCACCGAGTAACGGGAGGAACTGCTATAAAATCCATTTAAAGGAGGTGGTGCTGAGTGCTGTGACTGGGGTCCCACCACTGACATCACGGGTGGAGGACATGTTGGAAAACTGCTACAAAGTGCTGTGCAGCCAGCAGAGCTTACAGTCTGTCCTGTGTGTCATACAGGCTCTCACACTTAGTGTTTCTGTGACACATTGAAGAGAAGTTTGTGTTGTTCACAGTTGTGCTTGTACTGAGTGACAGCTGACATGACCTAACAGGAATAATGTGTCTGTGCTGAATGAGAAGTAACACACAATGAAGTCTTGATGCATCTCAATCATCCAGGAAAGTGAGTCTGTTGCTTCTGTTCATCTGGACGCAGCGTTTTGTGGGAGAAACGTGTCGTCATCATCAGGTGACGTCTTCAGTCTCAGCTGCAGGTTTCAGTCTTACAAACAGGACATTTGCATAAAGACTGAAAGCAGCTGCAGGAACGATGGGCTGGGAGCTCCGTTCCTTCATCTTAATTATGCAGATTCTCAGGACCATTGATCAACAACCACTGATCCATGTCCATGAGTCCCATTCACAGAGATGTGGGAATGGCTGCAGTCACAGCATGTAAGATGGAAATAAATGAGAAGTATTTAGCTGAAGTGGATTTGATTTATCTTAGTTCTTTTTTAACTTGTAGTTCTACATTGGAAGATTATTGTGATATTGAAATATAAAAATACATTTACATTCTATTATTTTCTCAAAATAAGCGTCACACTCGTGGAAGCCGGTGTAGCCGCCGAAACGCCTGCATTTATGGAGACTTTCAGCCCCAGGTAGGCCAGTTATGGATCTTCGGATCCACATTATGTCAGCAGCTGTTCTCCACCGTGAACTGTGTTCAAACAAACACGCTCACGCCTCACAGACGACAGCTTACAGTCTGTAGAGATAAAGTGACTTCGTACAGCCCCGTCTTCAGTCTTGTGGAGATGATCTCGACGCTTTGGTGGATGTTACTAGCTCCTGTGCAGTATTTTGTAAAGACATGATTACACCCCGTAAGCGCGTTAAAATTTACGCTAACAATAAGCCATGGGTCACTAAAAGTGTCAAATCCTGTTTAAGGAAAAAGAGACAGGCCTTTAAAGAGGGGCTGTTACCGATTTTCAGACAGCTACCAAGGAAATGAAAATCGAGATCTTGAAAGCAAAACAGACAAAAACCTTCTTGAAAGCAAATTTGCTGCAAAAACTTTTGGGTCTGCCTGGACTTGTATGAAAACCATAGCAGGGTTTCAAAATCCCCAGAGCAGCAGTCAGGTCATTTTAGATGTTTTAATTCAGACAGAGATTTTCAAATGCTTTAAACATGTTTTCTGCTCGTTTTAGTTCTTCTGATTTCAGCGAGGATATTTGGGAACTGAAACAGGAACTGAGAGATACTCAGCACTTTATCATTGAACTCAGCGATGTTAAAAAGGCCTTTCATACAGTCAATGTGAACAAGAGCCAGGTCCTGATAATATTAGTGGCCGCCTAATTAAATCTTGTGCTGATGAACTCAGTCCTATATTTCAGGTTATTTTTAACAAATCCTTGCAAACACAACATGTGCCCTCTCTTTGCAAAGAAGCAGTCGTGGTTCCTGTCCCTAAATCTAAACGACTTCAGGCCTGTTGCCTCACTTCAGTTGTCATGAAAGTCTTTGAAAAAATCCTCAGAAATGTGATTATGAAGAGACTGAAGGTCAGCTGGATCCAATGCAGTTTGCATACAGGCCCAACAGAGGAGTGGAGGACGCACTTTTGACTTTACTAAATCTGATTCTTAAACATGTAGAGAGTAAAGGGACTTTTGCAAGACTTCTTTTCATTGATTTTTCTTCGGCTTTTAATACAACACAGCCCCATATTTTAATTAAAAGACTTTTAGAACAGTTTGAAATCAGGAAAAACCTGCTGGGCTGGATTTTAGATTTTCTAACTGACAGGTCACAAAGAGTGAGAATAAATGGGGTTCTGTCTGACCCAGTGTTCTCCTCCACAGGTTCTCCTCAAGGCTGCGTCCTATCGCCCTTATTATTCACTCTCTATACAAACATGTGTCAGGGCAGACATGAAAACAGGGTCATTATTAAATATGCAGATGACTCTGTTATTGTCAGCTTACTGAAAGAGGGTGAAACTAACCACGGCCCAGTCATTGATGACTTTGTTCAGTGGTGGGAGGAGTCTTATCTCCAGCTGAACATATCTAAGACAAAAGACATGGTTGTTGATTTTAGGAAAGAACAAAATGGGCACGGAGTCACTTTAATTAAAGGTCAGAAAATAGAGCAAGTACAATCATATAAATATCTTGGGACCATAATCAATGAAAAACTGAACTTGTGTGAGTGTGTGATGGGTGGATGACTGGATGTGTAAAGCACTTTGGGGTCCTTAGGGACGAGTAAAGCGCTCTACAAATACAGGCCATGTAATGGCAGAAACGTTCTCTAGTGTAAATCCTGACTAGTTCATTAACTACAGATCAGTTTCAGTGAACATTATTCACAGAGGGATCTGAGTTCCTTATACCAGACTCTACAGAAACTGTAACACTGTGCAGCTCTGCGACTCAACAATATGACAACAATGTAACACACACTAGAATCATCAAATAAAGCCCCACTAACCACTAGAACTAGAACTAACTAACTAGCACTGGACACTTGCATATTAGAGATTTCTACCACCATAGGAGGCGAGATATCATCCTTGAACCAGAGCATCCAGCCCTCAATTTCGGACATAAAAAGCGACGTGGCCAGGCATGATAACACTTTGACTGAACTGCAGGACTGTGCCTCGAACCACTCTGACACCATCGCCACTCTCCAGGCCACTGTGGAGCGTTTGTCTGCGGAGGTAAAGAAGTTAGATGAGAGATGTGGAGCTCTTGAGGCACTCCAGGAGGAATAATTTAAGAACTGCAGGAATACCAGAAGGCACAGAGGGACCCAAGATGACTGAGTTGGTTCACACCTGTTGGCGGAGGCGCTATCTCTCGAGGAGAAGCCACTCATCGATCGAGCACATAGAGTGAATCGCCAGCGTCCCAAACAAAGTCATCTTCCTCGGCCCATCATCTTGAGATTGCACTACTACCACATTGGTGAGGAAATTCTGCTGAAAGCTGCAGAGAACAAGAACCTGATGTATAAGGGTTTTTAAAATAAACATCCTCCCAGATTTCCCTCCCTCTGTTGGAAACGCAGAGCCGCATTTGCAAATATGAGAGGAAGACTACGTGGGATGACCGGCGTCAGGTACAGACTGCTATACCCTGCAAAGCTGTTAGTGACCCATGGTGATGTGAGGAAAAGCTTTAGCGATCCCAAAGAGACCGTAGACTACGCGGAGAAGCACCTCTCCCACCCACCTTCAAATGTATTAAAAGCAAGGATATATCTATATGTCTAACGCTGACACAGCACTGTGTTTCTTCTTTTCCCTTTATATTCCATGTAAAGGTGAATATGGAGCGTTTATGGCGATTTTCTGAATCTCGGGCAGATGAACTTCCCTGAAGTGTTTCCAGCTGGGCGTCGAGTGTTTGACCGACGCATGAAACGACACGTTTGTGAGTATTTGTGAGTATTTATCACACGGCGTGCTGCGGGGAAAAGCCTGTTGTAACATTCATGTTTTAGCCCCTGACGGCTCTTTTTGGCTTTTCATCCCTAAACTCTCTGCATGCTCTTTCATGTGATTCGTTTTATTTTGAAAAGTCTCAATAGGATCTTGAGCTTTATTGTGAAAGGTTTATGTGGAAAATAAAGAAGCGGACGGCGGAGCCACGCGATGGTTTTACCGGCGTTGTTGCTAACGAGCGTCCGTAGTGTGGTTATATTAAATATAAGAGAAAGAGAGAACTTTAATACAGACACTACAGTGAGCATCACAACCATGTAACATATTTTACACCATGAAACAAACGATGTTTCATATCATCATCTGATATATATGTTATATGGAACAGGCCCAGCTCAGGCTGCCTGTGATGCAGCACAGCGCCACCCTGTGGTCATCACTGCACTGGTGACACTACAAACAACAAGTATACAGGATGGACGGTGGCCCTGAGAGCTCACACACACTGCTGCTTCTAAAACACCATGAAACAGGAAAATGCTGTGAAAGCACAAAATAATCACAGTTCAAAGAGACAATAGTGACAGAAACAGAGGCTTCACTGGTGCTGAGGGAGAAATCCCAGAGAAGCTTCCTTCCTGCCAGTATACGAGCCCACCAACAGAGACAGGACCAGTTCATCCTCCATCACTTACTGTGGCTCACGTTGCTCTTCTGTTGCTTTGCATCACAGACGCGTCTTTACTGGCTTCTTCTTCTAATTGCACTTAGAAACATGTTGTCTTTAACCTGTCACAGCTGCCCAGATGTTGCTGCTGAGAACATGTGGAGCTGATTCATGTAGTCATGTGTCTGTGAACAGCCAATCACAGGAAGACTTTCAGAAGAAACTCAGAGGAACAGCTGAGATGTGCTGAGTGACACAAGAACTGACAACAAATGTTAAAGTTCAAATGGTGGTTTTGTTTGCAGGGACTGTGAGTGGATGGAGATCCTGGTCCTCCTCAGCTGTGAGTTCTTCCTCTGTTGTGAGAACCTCAGGGGGAGAACATGTGCTCACTCTCAGCTGCTTTAACAGGAAAGAAGCTCTTTTAGATCAAAGCTGAGAAACTGTTTGTAACAGCGAACTCTGTCACCTTTCTCTCCTCAGCCTGCTGCTGGACAGGCCCATGAAGCTCTGCTGTAAAGGCTTCCATGTCCCAGGCTTCACCTTTACCTGCTGACCAACGGGAGGCGTGGCCAAAACAGCGATGGGGAGTGGAGCAGCAGGTAGCAGAGGTGAGCCTCTTGTATGCAGCCTGTTATCTGTGGCACCAGGGAGGACGTGACACAGATGTTGCTGATTCAACATCTGTGTGACAGCTGGAGCAGCACAGTCTGCAGGAAACATCTGTGCATGTAGGAGACACCAAGGTTTACATGGTGGAAGCAGACGACTGACTCAAGCAGCCTCACATCACAGGCTGCTGGCTACAAGCACATGACCACAGTGACTGGTTTCACTGGTGTCTGTCCCAGTCTGTGGCAGAGATACAGGAAGTCACAGACAGCCTGCACACAGCGTTTCCTCTGGAGTGTGTTTCACACCCTGTTTGTGTTTCTCACTAACATGTTGTAGTTCTTCCTGCACACAGCAGCACTTTGATCATTTCTCCTGCTTTTCTTCCTTTTCTAGCTTTTATACACTGACAGTAACACAAAACTCCAAAGTCATCATTTGAGGAGCTTCTTAAGAGTTTCTGTGAGTTTAGTGAAGTCAGCCTCTCAACAATAAGTGTGTGTGTGTTGATTATCTAATGTTCAGAGAGGACTGCACTGATGTAGCATCCAGGTGAGCAGCTTATGAGCCAACAGGGGGAATTTAGCTGTATTATTGTTGTTTAAATGTAATAATTTATGATTTCATGTTCCAATATTTCACTTTTCCCAACGTTTTGTTATCATTTGGTCTGAAAACCATGACAAACAGCAGTGTTACAGTTGTTAGCATTAGCTGCTATAGAGCACTCAGTCGCTGTATTGGTGTTAGCGACATGAACATATCTGAGCTAACTGTGTGTTCCAGATGTGCAGCAAACCCAACTGTCCCTGTGTTTTCCTGCTGTAGACATTATCCCCATGATGCTGACGTCCTCTGGTGGGACGAGCTCACACGTTTATGGATTCAGATGCTAACTGGACCAGACTGGTGTCAACCTTTGTGCTATAGAAGCAAATCAAAGAAGAACCAGTTGAACCTGAGCTGTCTGTAGTGGTGACACCAACACCATGTCACCTGCACATGCTGACCCAGGGTCAGTGTTGAACCTATAAGCTGTGTCCTCACAGTTCAATATGTCCTCACTGCACAGGTCAATGACATCAGAGCTGTAATGTTGTTCCCGTCTCACTAAAACTTCTGGCATAAGGTGACTTTTCTGGGTGATTCCTACTCCAGGGTCACCAGTTTGAATCCCTCTGTTACTGCTGGGAACGTGCTGCTAAAGTGCCCTTGAGCAAGGCCACGTCCAGCTTCTGAAGCCAACCCTGGGCTCTGCTTGCTGGCAGTGACAGAGTAGATGAAACAGCTCAGTGGATGCTAACTCACAGCTAACAGCGCTCTGTCATGGATAAGTGAAATAAAGCTGACTGACCCACAGCTGCACACAAACACCTCCAACACCTACAGGTCAGCAGGTCCACTGCTGTCTCTGATGGGCCCAAACTTTGCTTGTTCAGCGTTTGCTGCTGCTGACTTTGAAAATCACACCAAACATGGAATCAAATATATCGACTCGGCTTAGACTACAGAGAAGCTCGGCACTGCTCACAAAACTCAACACAAAAGGCTTTTTAAAGACAACAATCACTTTGACAGACACACAAACACGACTGAGTACAGAGCAGCTGCTGGTTTGAAGCCACAGAAATGTTCAAATGTTTAAACACACAGCAGCGTTGCAGCCGTGATGCATTTGTGCTGCTAAGGCCACACACATCAGCTGCCTTACATTTTAGTACCAGTTCATCTCTGACCATGGCAGCACAGTCTTTCCAGTACAGTGATGTTGGTGGGGACAGTGGGGACTGATTGTTCATTGGCTGTAAGCCGGTCACATGGACGTTTAACTGGTGCTTTGATTGCTCTGTAGTCTGTTGTGCCTGTGAGCTGCTCCTAAAATGAGACAGATTATAATTGTCACCATTCTGTTAATGACTCTTATTATGTGCGCTCTCCTCCACTGTCACACTAAACACATTAAACCTTTATTTTTGTGTAAAGTCAGGATTTATTGGCTCTTCTTAAAAGCGTCATGAAGTGCAAAACTCAGCAAACATTATACAAAAGTAGATTTAGAAGCTGAACAGAAAACATTTAAAGTGACAGTCAGCACAAATCCAGCTGACATCTCCATCCAACCCAAGTCTTCATTTAAAGTCATTATAACTGTGACACACGTTTGTTACAGTATTAATCCTGCCTGATGCTGCAGGGCCAACATCATGAAACAGGCTCAGCATTTATTTCCATTATGAAACTTTATCATTAAAAACAAACCATTGTTCTGCAGTCGTCCCAGGACTGTCGGTCAAACGTTCTCTCCACATGTTTAAGGCTGAGCTCACTTTATCGTCTGCCTGAAGGAGGGAAGCAGATGTTACTAAACATCACAATAAAACATATGAAATGGGTGCACATGAGGAACGTCTGCACTGTTAAAGCCATGCAAACATCTTCACACATGAAGCAGCAACACCTCTCAGTTTAGCAGCAGCTGGTAAAAGCCACAGTGATCCTGGAGCCTCCCTGAAGGACTCGTTCATCAGTAACTGTCAGGAGGACGATTAAACCTTCTGCACACGTCCTGTAGTTACACACTCGGGAGGAAAGACGACGTCCTCGCTCTGCAACGTGATCTGTGTTTCATCCAGGACGCTCAAACACAGATTGGTCTCCAAATATTAGACGCACTGGTTCTTCATGCGTTTCTACCTGAGCACTCAGAGTCATTTCTACAACAGGCCTCCTTCACCTGCTGGTGCCTCTGTTTCTGTGTTTGGCTGTTTCCATCAGTGCCTGATGTTTGTGATCTTTGATCTGTTCTGAAGTCTCTCTTTGTAACACAAATGTTGTTTGGCTTCTTTTGCAAACAAGGCAAAAGAACTTTAATGGATTCATTTGCTGATCTTACTTTTCTGATGCAAAGCCGTCCTTTCAACGCTTTAGAAAGAAAACCAAACAATGTTTTTAAAACTTTCCCAAAATGTAAAAGCTATTAAAACCATAAACTTCTGCTCCTTGATCATGTGATTCTTCTTCTAGACTGTCTGTAATTGTTATTGCTGATTGTCAATAAAGTTGTTTTTTGTAAGTTATGTTGTAAAGGAAGCTTGTGGCGAGGGAGGAGGGGCGACTAAAAGCAGGTTCATATAGTGGGAAAGTCCTCAGGTCATGTGAGGATATTTACTGATGCGTCAACACTGTCAGATAAAAGAACGGCTGCTGCATTTGTTCTCCCACAAATAAGTTTGGTGATGAGTAAAAGAATTACAGATGATGTGGCAGTTTATACTGGGAGCTGGTAGTGATGTTACTGGCTTGAACTGGGTGGAGGACGCACTAATATGGAGGTATGTGGTTTGCTGGGACTCTAGCAGCGTGCTAGTGAGCACAGGTGATATGTCTTCAGACTCTAGGCAACATTGTTTTTGATATACTTCATTTACTGTATAGAATCAAACACAGAGGGATAGAAGTGGATTTCTTATGGCTCCCTGTGAATATCGGTGTTGATGCAATGAACAGGACGATAAGTTTAAAAAGGTGCAGCAAGAAGAAGTCGCGCAGGTTTGACTATAAAATACAGTGAAAGTGAGGTGAAGAGTATAATGAAGGTAAAGATGAAGGACGAGTGGCAGGCACACTGGGACAGAGACGGGAAAGGCAGATATTATTATACAGAAAACAGTCGTGTAGAAGAAGCTGCAGCAGAGACCAGGATGGAATCTGGAGAGTCAGAGTTGGTCACACAGGCTTGAACAGCACACTTAAAAAGGTAAACATGACACAGGAAGTGTGACTTCTGTGGACCAGAGGAGACGTTTGACGGGTTGTTAGCGTCGTCAGGATGCTGGATGGAAACGCTGTGCCTGATAGGATGATTACAGGCTGGACTTTGTCTTCCTGTTACAGATGGATCCAGGCCCTGGATGACTGCTGGACACACATGACCCACACTAGGCTGCCTTCATCCATCCTTTCCTCCTTCACTGAGACTCAGAGTCAGCATGTATGTATTTATCAGTGATTTGAATCCTTTCATTACAAAGTGAAGTTAAAGTAGACGTGTGAACACACTAATAAACACAAAGGGACACAACTACTACTGCATGATGGAAAGCTGAAGTATTACACAGCTTTATGAACCTCCTGTTATCCTGGTAGACGAGTACAGCAATAAATCTTTTACTTGAACATCTTCTGGCTGCAATAAGCTTTGAAATGTGACCATGAAGTTAGAGACACACTGACTGAAACCCACAGCTGTGACTGTGGATCACATCCACACACAGTGTAGCTGCTGTCTCTGTGTGAGCCTTTGCACTGCTGCTCGCAGCACCGTTATATCACTCAGCGCTCGCTGCTGTTATTGAATCCACTTTTTACTGTCCGTGCAATCAAGCTCCTCTGCAGAGCTAGAAAATATCTTCGAACCAGTTTATGTGTTAGGGGATCCTTTGCAGCTGTGACTGTTGCCTCTGTTTTTGTCCTTTGGTTCCTGGGAGCCTTTTACATTTCCATCAGCAACAAATATCTGAACAGGCTTTATTGTAGGAAATACAGGAGTAAATAGTTGTCATTATTTATTAGATGTTGTTAAAGATGATCCGATGCTTGTTTAGTTTAATGCTGTGGCTTCAGTCAGCATCACTGTGCTGTATAGTTTTATTTTTCTGATCCTTCTGTTAAAGTTGCTGAATAAAAGCTGGTTGGTCTGCACCTCACCTCTGCCTCGAGCCTCCTTCTTTAAAGCAGCAGAGGCTCTTCATTCAGGTATCACAGCTCGAGTTGTTCTGCAGGAGACCCAGAGTACTGTCCTTGGTCCATAATGACATTAATCCTCAAAAATAGTTCTGGCATAATAATTGTGCACACAGTGTAAAACTGAAGAAGCTTCTCAGATGAAATGTCTTCAAGAAACTTAAAAAAGTCCAGACACTTTTGTTTCTGAGCTTCTTAATTCAATTCAATTTTATTTATATAAATCACAACAGCAGTCGCCTCAAGGCGCTTTATATTGTACAATAGATCGCACAATTATAGATACAGAGAAAAACCCAACAATCATATGACCCCCTATGAGCAGCACTTTGGCGACAGTGGGAAGGAAAAACTCCCTTTTAACAGGAAGAAACCTCCAGCAGAACCAGGCTCAGGGAGGGGCGGGGCCATCTGCTGTGATTGGTTTGGGTGAGAGAAGGAAGACAGGACAAAGACATGCTGTGGAAGAGAGACAGATGAACCGCTGAGTGTTGTCCCGTCGAGGTGGCTCTTCTATGTTGTGCATTTATGGCACCAAACCACAAATGCAAAGGAAGAAAGGGTCGAGGCTGATTGGTGTATGTGCCCATGAGTATGAGTGTACACGGGTGTTTCTCTGTGTTAGTGACAGTCTGACAGAAGGCTGCATCCCTCAGCCTCACGTGGGCTGTGTAGCCCCTTTACAACTGCAGTGAGAGCTCAGACCTGTTTCTGGTGGGTGGTGGACTCCTCCAGGGCTTCCCCTGATTCCCCTTCTGCCACAGAAGACTGTGGCCTCAGAAACTCATATCTGCTTTTTGCAAATGAAGCGAACCTGTTGGCTTCATCAGCAGGGGCGGATCTAGAAGGGTGGCATGGGGTGGCAAGTGCCACCCTAAAATGATCCCTTGCCACCCCAAGTGCCACCCCAGTTTTGCATATGACAGTGTTGTTTATTAAAATAAGTTTAACAGTTTGAGCGTAGTTACAGTCAGCAGTGAATATAAATGCTAGAACTGGATATATTCCATAGTGTCCCCCCCTCCACATTAACAAATGGTTCAGCCCATAGCAGGACCGGCTTTCTTCTTGTTTTCAGCAGCAGGTGATGCTTATGATTGTGCCAGAGCACATTTTGAACAACACCATGGGAATTTCTGATTTTACACAGGTGGGTGGATGTTACACTGTGGAAATGAAGGAAGGTGAGTGCTATTTTAAATGGTTGTAGAAAATGAAAAAACAGCAGGTGTATTGGCTGCATTTTTAGATAAATAGTTGTATCTGTTTACAAAATGTACAATTTATATTTGCATTTCAAGTTATAAACATTTACCCAACACGTCTGTGGTTTTTTTACAGTAAAAAATACTGCTAGGATTTTAGGTTCTTTGTGTGATTTCAGATCAGTAATAGTTACATTAATAGTAATAGTAATACTAATGCAGTATGTCAGTGAAAAAACAACTAAATTCAGTTGAGCTGAAAAGATACCAAACAAAGCAAGAGGAGGAAAAAATAAAATGAAACAATCTGAGGGTGAAATACAAACGTAAACTCAAAGGAGTCACAAATGTCCGGTTGTGTTTCAGACCTCAGAGGGTGAATCCAACAAATCATGAAAAATGAGGTTTACATGTTTGTTCATGACAGTGCAGATTTCTGACATTTTGTGTCATTTAAGCTGCAACAATGTGACAGTTTTCTAACAAAAACAGTGAAACTTAAGTTAGACTTGTGTTTGTAAATGAAGCGCCCCATGTTGTGTAGCTTTCTGGAGTTTATACTTATTGGGCTACATATGTATTTAATATACAGGCTGTACAGTACATAACATCAAAACTCACATGTTTCATGTAACTAAAGTGTGTAATCATGTGGGTACAGACAATAATTAAGTTATAGACTATATTTATATGAAAAACGTGCATACTTACTGCATTTGAATCATTTTAACCACATGTAACCACCTGCATATGTGTTTGGGGGAAAAAGGCTTTGATTTTGCCACCCTAAGAAAATTTCTCTAGAGCCGCCCCTGACCATTTCACAGGATTTGCATTTAAAGATGCAACAAGACTAAAATGGTTAGGGTCAGGAGGTCAAAGGTCAGAGCTCCTGTGGGTCTGAGGGCGGCCTCACGCTGGAGAAGGATGAAGGAGTCTGACCTGAGCCAGTGTTTGACATGAACACATCAGCACTGCTGTCAGTGAGCCTAACGACAGCCGTTAGCATCATTTCAGTGTTTCAGTCATAAAAACACTTCCTGTCACTGTGGTGGTTACAGTGACATCATGCAGTTTGTGCTTTGACCTCCAGAGGGCGACAAATCAGCACAGACAGAGAGCTCCATTCAAACTTTGCTGCCATCAGGAATAATTCTTCAAATATAATCATCAGTGTTTGAGCAGTTATGATATCAGGGACAATCTAGACATGTGTGACAATACTGAACATGTCACATGACACACCTCAAACATCATGTGATCCACTCTCAGTCTGCACTTTCATTCATGACTTCAACAGGTTGAAATGAGCTTTGAAGAAACATTCAGTGAAATAAATCTTTCATGGATTCATGTGAGCAGCAGATGAACTTTGTACCAACAACATCTTCAATAACAGAGTCTGAATGAAGCTCAGGTGTTGATGCTGCTCACTGATTGGACGCTTGCTTTCAGCTCTGCTCTCAGTCTTTACTGCACAGGTGAAGGTAGAAAGTGTGACTGGATCTATAGACTGGAAACAGAGAAACATGCTGAACATTTGAAGCTTTGCAGCAGAAATGTTCATGTTACAAATACAGCAGAGCTGATCTGGGATCAGTGTGTTCACACCTGCAGCTACAACAAGGTTTCATGTCTCCACACGTCAGCATGTGAACTTTACTCTGACTCAGTCTGAGCAGTCAGACGGCATATTTTTAAAGTTAACACATCAGCACACACAGAGCTGAGCCCCTCCCACCTGTGCTGAGTTTCAGGTGGAGCCCCGCCTCCTTCCAGGAAGCAGCTCACCTGTGTGTCCGTGTTTAGTGTCCAGGTGTGGAGTGGAGCTTGTTGTTGGTGTGTGAAGAAACTGTAAGTTTGCTTTGTTTCCTCCTTTAACAGTTTGTCTTTAGGAACTTTACTGTTTGTTCAGCTCGTGTTTGATTTCTTCACACAACAAACTGTGTGTGTTTGTATTTCCGGTCTCTCCATTAAAGTCAGTGTGTAATGTTTCCTGGCTAACATCAGCTGTGTGCAGCTTAGTTCAGCACAAATCTGCCGCTCCATAGTTCACGGTAACGGACTCACAGCTGGACCAACGAGGCCGAGTGTGTCCGCCACTCTGAGCTACGTTCGTGTTTGTGTACTTGTAGTTTGTACTTTGAGTTCACTCAGAGCCCACAGAGGACGCAGCGTACGTGATGACGTCACAGCCCTTTACCTCCTTTACTGTCACTGTGATTAATATTTACACAGGAGACACCTGCAGAGCTCTGACGCTGAGCTAGCCACACAGCATGCTAACGCTAAGCTAAAGCTAGGCTAGCCAAGAACCCAGAGTGAGGTTAAAGCTAGTGATGGGCAGATGAAGCCTCATGAAGCACTGAAGCTTTTCATCCAATTGGTTCACCCCAACGCGAAGCTTCTTGAAGCTTCATTTGCTCTAGTAGGACACCTACTGGACGTAAAAATATTAGTTGGCATGAATTTGAAGAGTGTGGCCTTTTTGCACACAGCCTGTAAATGTCAACAACAAAAGGAGTGTGTAAAACATGTATATTGTAGTGATGCAGTGTACTGTGTATATTTATACTGGCAGTATGGAACATGATTATTTGGAAATGCCTAAAATGGAAATGATCATATACTGTGAGGTGAGGTGTGGACAGTGGTTGTGCTTTTGTAACATTGAGGCAAGGACAGTGATTAGTGTTTAGGGGACACATCATTGGTTTTTGTTAAAAAGAAACAGTTTCTCCACTGTGGCAGGTCGTAGGCGATTTTTTTTTTCTAAACTGTCTCTAACTCTCACTAACCGCAACTCTCCATCAAACGCCCACATTTTGTCTGAGGGGTTTATATCACTGTCATAGCTCGCGGCAAAGTTCGAACCGCTTCCTGAACCAGTCACGTGGTACAGCCGGGCAGCGAGGCTTCGGACGTCATCATTTTCAGCTCCTCCCATAAATGAAGCAAGCCTGGATACGCGCTTCGCGGAAACGCCCCCTCCATTACTCGACACACGCTTCGAAGCCTCGATACAGAACGTCACATCACTAGTTAAAGCTGAGTAAACACTGACCCCAGACCAGCACCGTGATAAAGTGAGCTGCTGCTGCTGAACTTGAACAGGTAACAAAGTGATGAGCAGTCAGGCTGCAGGTTTCTACCTGTTCATGTTTCTACAGTAGAATCACTTTGAAGTGTCTTTGTGCTGTTTCATCTTTGATTTGTGTTCATAAACACTCAGAGAAACATCACGTGACCTCATCAGGATCTGTGTTGGTGTGTGGGGCTGTACCTCAGCTTTATGTTGTTACATGCTCATTTGTTCATTTTAACATCAAAGTAATGTTATGAGGAGTAATGAAGTAACGTACTCCATTACTTTTAATTAAAGTGTTCTGTGTAATATGTGTAATAATGACTGTTTTGAGTAATGACCAACACTGATCACAACAAAGAGGAAATGCCTCCAACATGCACAAACATTTGAGCCACAACATGCAGTTAATGTGCACAAATGTCTTTGATATGCTGCTCAGTGATGGTGGTGACTGTCAGAGCAGAGCTACTGAGAATCAATAAGTAATATCAATGATGGGATCAGAATCACTAAATTCTTCTCATCCCTGTCAGTATCATACATGTGCTGTATAATGTGATAAATGTAGAGGTGCTGGCTGTTCTCTCACTCTGCTGTTTAGCTGTAAAGGACGCCTCCCTGCCTTTGTCTCATTCATGACCTTTAATAGTCTCTTCTAACATGCAGAGATCTGTATGATCTGTTTCATAGAGTCTAACCAGCCTGTACAGGTAACAACAACAGTCACTGCATCACTGACACACAAACGTCATCTCTGTCAATAACAACATTCATACATGGAATAAAAACACATCAGTGGATCATTGCTGGAGCTGATGTTTGTGCTCCTGGTGCAAAGGCTCTCAGTTTCCTCCTTGAAATAACATCAGTGGTGGGTCAGCGACATGCTTTCTTTCCCTCTCAGGTTTAAATATCTGGGACTCTCCACCGTTTGGTTTTAGAGCTGAAGAAGCTTCTCAGATGAAACGTCTTCCAGAAACTTAAAGACGTCTCTTTTCTCTCCAAGCTCCTTAGATCACATGACCTGGATGACTGAACCTACAGACATATTGACCTGGTTTCATGGTCACATGACAGGTCAGAGGTCAGCGACTGTAACTCAGTTCCTCCTGTTAATGTGAACTCACTGAGTGTTTGTGGTTTACCTCTCAGACTGACTGAAGATGATGATGGAGGAAGAGGAGGACAGAGCAGAGTCTGCAGGGTCCAGCTGTCCGTCTGTGAGGAGTGACCGGTCCAAAGGTCAAAATCCAGAGTTCAGTGGTGAACCTGGAGCAACGAGGTCAGAGAGCTGAACTCACTGAGTAACAGAAATAATTCTGCACTGACATTATAATCAGTGTTGACTCTGGTTGATTGTCTGACTGTGTTTGTGAGCTGAGAGGAAATGAAAATGAGTTTGTAACAAAAATCAGTTTTGTCCAGTTTTCCTGTAAAAAGCTGAACTCTAATCTAAGAGGATGTTACTGACAGGAAACAGCTGCATTATCTGCAGTCTGTGTGATCACAGCTGCTTCAATCATGTTTGTGTCTGCAGAGGTCAGAGGTCACAGTCTGCAGGGTCCAGCTGTCCGTCTGTGAGGAGTGACTGGTCCAAAGGTCAAAATCCAGACTTCAGTGGTGAACCTGGAGCAACGAGGTCAGAGAGCTGTGATGACTCCTTTACATGTTTGTGTTTCCTGGATAAATATGACCTGAAACATCCTCAGATTGTTACAAAGATTCATTAAAAAGAAAACAATGAAAGAGAAAAGATCCAAATGTTCGACTTGGTCATTTGCTGTTTGAGGACAGTGATGCTCATATCTGTGGGGAAAGTGTGACCTGAGTGGGTTCATGTTTGTCTTTAAAGAACAGAGCTGCTCTGATTCTCTTTGTGTCTGATCTGTTAAACAGTCTGAGAGGTCACACAGAGACCCAGCAGCTAAAGCCTGGATCATACTGGCTGCTGTTACTCCATCAGGACAACACTGAACCACAGTGGTGTGGATGTAGTGGATAAATCCCACCATACTGATGCTCAGAGTTAACCACAGGGAACAAAACCAGATGTTACCTTCAGATTGTGACCTTTGGAGTGGACGATGCAGATTTCAATAGAGAATAAATGTTGTTGTTTTTCAGCTGTGAAGAAAGAATCTAATTTTCTGAACTTAAGAATTTATGATGCTGGAAACAACATGGAGACTATAACACAACATTTCCACTGTGTTCATAGAATGAATGTAAAACTGTCAGACATTCATTAAATATGCAAAATGTCTACAGAAGCATCAGAGGGTCAGACGTGAAGCACTCAGTGATTTTGATCAAATGACTCATCAGTTATTGATCTGTACTACACTGATCTACCACGTTAGTAAAGCTGGTGTTCTGGTGGTGGAGGGAGACTCGGATCATGTTCTGGTTTTGGAGCAGTGATCTGCTGATGGTTCAGTTTAATGAGCTTCTTCAAAATCATCCCTGACATCACCACTGAAAGGACGTCCATGAAAACAGACTGAAAATTACTGATATGTTCACAATCTGAGAGTTTAAAACTTGACAGACTTGATTCAGATGAAGTTATTTGAGCAGAAACTCCTGGATCTTTATCCTGTGTTGATCTAATCCTTCATGGTTCCTCCACAGAGTGGACCAGCAGAGCTCAGAGGTTCCCAGTGGTCAGTCTGCCCAGCAGCATCAAACACAGCTGGACTCCATATTTATGGTCTGTACATGTACAACAACTACTGTTACATCTGTTCTGTTCACAGTCATCTCCATGCTGCTCTTTGTAGACCAGTGGATCGTCAGTGTGTCCAACATGGATCTGATGTTTGGCTCCATGATTTCAGTCTGATTGGCTCATTCATAAATATTCTGTTCCAGCTGCTGGAGGACAACATCATCACTTTTGTGAAGAACGAGCTGAAGAAGATCCAGAAGGTTCTGAGTCCAGATTACCCAGAATGCTTAGAGAGTCAGAGGAGCAGCAGCAGAGAGGCGTTTGTGAAGATCACAGTGGACTTCCTGAGGAGAATGAAGCAGGAGGAGCTGGCTGACCGTCTGCAGAGCAGTAAGAGGATTTATCTAAAGATTTAAGCTGCTGGATAAATGAACATTTTCCAGAGATGGAAGATGGAGCAACATGTTTTAAAGATTCATTCTTTTTGGAATTGAGTGTTTATTTTTCTTCTCATTCAGAACTTCAAGCTGCAGTTTGTCAGCGTAACCTTAAATCCACCCTGAAGAAGAAGTTCCAGTGTGTGTTTGAGGGCATCGCTAAAGCAGGAAACCCAACCCTCCTGAATCAGATCTACACAGAGCTCTACATCACAGAGGGAGGGACTGCAGAGGTCAATGATGAACATGAGGTCAGACAGATTGAAACAGCATCCAGGAAACCAGACAGACCAGAAACAACCATCAGACAAGAAGACATCTTTAAAGCCTCACCTGGAAGAGATGAACCAATCAGAACAGTGCTGACAAAGGGAGTGGCTGGCATTGGGAAAACAGTCTTAACACAGAAATACAGCCTGGACTGGGCTGAAGACAAAGCCAACCAGGACATCCAGTTCATATTTCCATTCACTTTCAGAGAGCTGAATGTGCTGAAAGAGGAAAAGTTCAGCTTGGTGGGACTTGTTCATCACTTCTTTACTGAAACCAAAGAAGCAGGAATCTGCAGCTTTGAAGACTTCCAGGTTGTGTTCATCTTTGATGGTCTGGATGAGTGTCGACTTCCTCTGGACTTCCACAAAACTACAATCCTAACTGACCCTAGAAAGTCCACCTCAGTGGATGTGCTGCTGATAAACCTCATCAGGGGGAAACTGCTTCCCTCTGCTCGCCTCTGGATAACCACACGACCTGCAGCAGCCAATCAGATCCCTCCTGACTGTGTTGGCATGGTGACAGAGGTCAGAGGGTTCACTGACCCACAGAAGGAGGAGTACTTCAGGAAGAGATTCAGAGATGAGGAGCAGGCCAGCAGCATCATCTCCCACATCAAGACATCACGAAGCCTCCACATCATGTGCCACATCCCAGTCTTCTGCTGGATCACTGCTACAGTTCTGCAGGATGTGCTGGAAACCAGAGAGGGAGGACAGCTGCCCAAGACCCTGACTGAGATGTACATCCACTTCCTGGTGGTTCAGGCCAAAGTGAAGAAGGTCAAGTATGATGGAGGAGCTGAGACAGATCCACACTGGAGTCCAGAGAGCAGGAAGATGATGGAGTCTCTGGGAAAACTGGCTTTTGATCAGCTGCAGAAAGGAAACCTGATCTTCTATGAATCAGACCTGACAGAGTGTGGCATCGATATCAGAGCAGCCTCAGTGTACTCAGGAGTGTTCACACAGATCTTTAAAGAGGAGAGAGGACTGTACCAGGACAAGGTGTTCTGCTTCATCCATCTGAGTGTTCAGGAGTTTCTGGCTGCTCTTCATGTCCATCTGACCTTCATCAACTCTGGACTCAATCTGATGGAACAACAACAAACAACCTCTACATGGTCTAAACTATTTAACAAACTAAAACTTCAATCTCTCCACCAGAGTGCTGTGAACAAGGCCTTACAGAGTCCAAATGGACACCTGGACTTGTTCCTCCGCTTCCTCCTGGGTCTTTCACTGCAGACTAATCAGAGTCTCCTACGAGGTCTGCTGACACAGACAGGAAGTAGCTCACTGACCAATCAGGAAACAGTCCAGTACATCAAGGAGAAGCTCAGTGAGAATCTGTCTGCAGAGAAAAGCATCAATCTGATCCACTGTCTGAATGAACTGAATGATCGTTCTCTAGTGGAGGAGATCCAACAGTCCCTGAGATCAGGACGTCTCTCCACAGATGAACTGTCTCCTGCTCAGTGGTCAGCTCTGGTCTTCATCTTACTGTCATCAGAAGAAGATCTGGATGAGTTTGACCTGAAGAAATACTCTGCTTCAGAGGAGGCTCTTCTGAGGCTGCTGCCAGTGGTCAAAGCCTCCAACAAAGCTCTGTAAGTAAATATGTGATCATAGCTTTAGTTTTTAAATGTTTATTCTAGTTAACACAGATCAGGTGGAACAACTCAAATAAAATATCAAAAATATTAAGTGGTCATCGGTACTCAGTTTGTTCAATACTGAATACAATGGAGCACAAATTGTCCACGTTTCTGAAATATTTCTGGGTGTAACTGTCACCAAAGTGCAATTTAGACCTGGCCTGTGGTTGTTATCTAAGTGATAATCATCAATTCTACTAAAACAAATACAAAATAAAGAAGTTTGACACATTCTGTTGATATCAAAAGCACACTGAACAATTCAGTGTTGTTTTACTGCTGTTCTCTCTTCACTTCTTCTCCTCTGATTCTCTCCACATGTTGCTCTGCATCAGTGCTCAGTTTCCTGACAAAACAAGATGAAATATTGCTAAATATAATAGTATCTCATTACACTTCAACAGAAGTGTTTGATTTTTGTAATTGTTTATCTGTTATTTTTCAGACTGAGTCACTGTGACCTGTCAGAGAGAAGCTGTGAAGCTCTGGCCTCAGGTCTCAGCTCTCAGACCTCTAATCTGAGACAGCTGGACCTGAGTAACATTAACCTGAAGGATTCAGGCGTGAAGCTTCTGTCTGAAGGACTGAAGAGTCCACGCTGTACACTGGAAACTCTCAGGTGAGATCAAGCATTTTTCTTTCATCAACTGACAGAATTAGCAGATTAATAATAAGGCAGTCCTCTAATAAGAGGAGAAGTGGAGGTGTTTTGAAGGGCAATGTACTCTTATGTTAACAAGACAGGAAGTAGTTCCTGGGAACTGCTTCCTTTGTTATTGTCTAAGTGGAAACATGATGGTGAAACAGTGATGAGTTTGCAGAGGTGGATCCACACAACACAACAATGCTGTTGCGTGCTGAAAGCAGACTTCTCACAGATTCTGAGGCTGCAGGTTTCATCACTGTCCAACCAAAATTCACTGAACCAGCAGTAAATGAACGTCCAAAACTACACTTCATGTTTAAAAAACAGATGATCAGGGGGATTTGTGTTTACATCTTTTTTGTGTGATCTGTTCACCTGCTGTTTCAGCTGTTTGGTGGTTGTTGAGATGGTTTTGTGAACTTTTAGCTGAGATTCTGACGTTTCTGTAGATACCACACATGTCTAATTACTTTGTACAGCATGAATGGCCATAACGAGGTTTTTAACAGTAAGAAAAGTTGTAAAACTTCAGAAAATATAGTTAAAAGTCCAAAACCTTCTACGTCTGGTGGCTTGTGGTAAGGAGCAGATCAAACGAGTAAAGAATTACGTTATAATTATAAATGGCTTCAACAGCACATTCAGGTCTGTGAGACTCATTCAGACACTGAGCCGTGGCTCTGTGCTACATGCACATATTTCTGCATCTCTGCCATTCAGACACACTTTATATATAGTTTATTTTATGTAGTGTTCAATACTGAACTGTACATTTAGTCTTTTTAAAGGCAGCAAGTTTTATTCAGTGTTTTCATAAAAGCCTTATTTTTATCCATTTACTGCTATTAGGAAGAACACGTGAGGTTTAAGACCTGGACCAGTTTGAAACCTTTTGTCCTCCACAGTGGAAAATGGGTGGAAATAAAAATGGGTCTCACTTTAGCCAGCTCCTAATTTTATCAGTTCTACTCTCAGCGTCTCCTGTATATCTCCTGTATAAATGTTGCACTCAGCTTTGTGCTCTCCAATATCACTGAAATGCAGCCAGATGCTGCTCATTTTGCCTTTTCACTCTTTCCTGACACGCTTGCATTTCAGTACAGCTCCCATTTCTCTGTGTACTGGTCTCTACCACTACCCTTGCTGTCTATGGGACATTTCCGTCCTCTTTCACATAATGGTATGATCCCAGTCTGTCTCTTAAAGTGTTTGGCCACATGGTTTGCTCATCAGAATAAAACCTCAGCCGTGCTCACATTGATTATCAGCAAGCCTGAAAATTCATCAATATTTGACATATGAAATTATCTCATGGGCTGGATTTGGCCCACGGGCCATATGTTTGACACCCCTGGTTTACACAGTTTGGTATTCAATGTACAAGTGAGTTAGCTCTCAGCTAACTAGCAGACAAGCTAACTGCTGGGACTGCGTCTTTCTAACAAGAGCGTCAGACACTCAGACTGGTTTCCTTTGTGGATGATGATGTGTTCTCACACTGATCCTTCATGCTGATGCTGCCATCCACCCACTGCTCCTGGATTCCTCATCATCATCTCCATCAGCCCTCACAATACTCCACCTTCTTCAGCTCCATGTTCAGCAGCCTGGATGGACAGTAATTCTTTCCATGGGTTATGGTGGGACATTGAGAGCTGAAGTCAAACAGCAGTGAGAATGAAAGACTGATTCATTTCTATTTAGTCTTGTGATGTGCAGCTTTGTTCAGAGCATTAAGGCCCAGCAAAGATCACTGAGGTCATAGAGTCCTGATGAAACCTGTGTGCTTATAGAAACTGAGACCAGATGAACCAGAATAGAAGGACATTAAAATGAAGTGTCAGCTACACAAAGGCAAAGCTATTCAGTTGTTGCTGTGAGTTATTTAAATGGAGGATGGAGTCAGACTTTAAGCTGCTGGACTCAGTCACTATATCCTGTTGTCCTCATAGAACCTGGACACACAGACTCACCTGTGACACAGTGACACACAGTGTGGGCTACACACACATTAGAAAGTGGATCAGTCACACTTGTGCAATCATTTGTTGTGCTGGGAAACCATGAACACTTTGAATCACATTAATGGCTTTGTTACAGCAACATTCAATCATGAGTTCAAAAGTAGTGCATTGTGTACTTATTTTAATAGTACTGCAGTATGAGAAGTGCAACATTCAGTGTGCAGAAACAGATCAGGTGCTTTCTAACAGCAGTGTTCCCTTTAACACAGCAGCAGTTCAAATATTTCTGTCAGTCTGAGCTGAAACATGAATCTAATCAAAGATCAAATCAAAGTTCTTTGCCTCTGCCAGGACGTTAACATTTGATCTAGTTTTTTACAAAGTTCCCTCAGCGTCCAGAGCCACCAACATACCTTTGATCAACAGCAAGTGAACATTTATAAATGTGTGTTTGCAGAACAGGAAGCAGCAGAACTATTGTTCTGTTATCAGGCAGCAGCACAAACGCTCATCAGCTCATTTACTGTGCAGGACTTTGAGTGTGTGAAGTGTGTGTTTGTGCTGGATTTCCTTTGGAGAATCTCAGTCAGAAACCAGACAAAGAAAAACTCTTTCAACAGTCCAGGTTGAGTTGACAACATGAACTGCATTTATCTTCCTCTGACTGACATGTTCTTCCTCCTCTGCACCGAGCCAGCTGCTAGGACTCACAAGCTCATTGACATTTTCTGATGATAAAGAAACTCTCTTCTTCTGCACAATATGAGCAGCAACAGAGAAGAAGCTTTCACAGGTACAGATGTTGCAGCTGTGGCCAAGTACATGTGCTGCATGTTGGAGCAGCACTCTAATGGACAGGCCTCTGTACTGATGGTGGGCTCTGCTCTGTATCCACCACACTGTTCTCAGCTGAGTCTTCCTCCTGTTCACACTCTGATCAAGCATGTTCACGTTGTAACGCCGTGGCTTTCGTAGTCTCTCCTTTTTCTACAGCTCATGTGTTCTTCTTGTGATGCTGCGTCTTGAGGCTCATACATGCCGTCATTTGTTGATCCTAAGAACGTTCCTCAGACCGACTTCTTCAACAACAGATAACTTTAGTTGTATCAACACTGCCTCCTGGAACAGTTCAAAATGAACATGTCAAAGATCTGTACCTGTCTCCATGTTTCTGTCCCCGCCCCTTTCTTTCTGTCCTGGGTCATGTGAGCGCTGCAGTAGTATTAGGCCCACCCTCAATGCTCCCATTGGCTGAGACGCATAATGACGCCCATTTCAAGCCAGCACTGATCAACATCCCTCCTGTGACCCATGGCTTTTATATTCAGAGCCAGTGAGCACTTTCACAATAATCATGATTTTAAAAACTGTGATTAAAATAATTGCTGACGTTAATCAGTTAATGAGTTAACGAGATTATAACAGGTTAAGTTGCCCTAATAATTAGACTTTGGTGACAAACTGATGTGATCTCCATGTTTCCTTTGTTGGACTGTGGGCGAGTGTCAGAACTGAATGTACTGAGTAACATGTAGAGTTTAAACATGTGTCAGTTCCAGTTTTAGAGCTCTAAAGTGCAGCTATCATGTTAGGAATATGTTAGGAATAGACAGGAACACTGAGCACACTGAGGTCAGATCTTTATTTTACCACTCGCTGCATTCTTGATGTTCATGAATTCAGCAGCTTCATGATTGTCTGCAGCATTAATCTCATATTTCCATTAAAAGTGTTGAATTTGACTGTTTGATGTTCTTTATGATCTCTGGCACCAGTTCATCTGTAGGCTGAGCTCAGTCCATCCATTTAGTGAAATGATGTTTAAAGGTCTCCTTGTTCTGTGAGCGTGCACAGATCCTGAAGCAGAAAGCCTGGGTTACAGAGAAATGATCATCACTGTGATGATGCTCATCATCTCTGACTGGGATTTGAGGTTTTGTCAAAGCAGCAAAGAAAGCCTGGCTATGTTGGACTGGGTGTGGCAGCAGCTCCCAGTTTGAGTTCAGGAGACAGACACCCTCTCTACTTTGAAGATCAGCTTCAAACTTTCCTTTTTAATAAAGCTTATAGTTCGAGCTGGATCAGGTGACCCTGAACCATCCCTTAGTTATGCTGCTATAGGCTCAGGCTGTTGGTGGACTTCCCATGATGCTCTGCTTTCTTCTCCCCTCTTTTCACTCCTGATGCTTTTATATGTCACTACTGCATGTCCTTAACTTTTGTCTCTCTGTTTTGTTCTTGTCTCTCTGAGCTCATCTCTTCTCTTTCCCCTCACCCTGCAACCAGTCATGGTAGATGCTCCTCCTGGAGCCTGTTTTCACTGGGAGGATCTTTGTGTCAAAGGGAGATCTTCTTCCCACCATCACCAAGTGCTGCTCACAGTGGAGGCGGTTACCTTACACTGTTAAACAGCTTCAGATGACTGTTGTTGTCTGTTGGGTATTGTCACTTATAAATAAAGTTATAATGGATGGATAGATGTTATTGTGACAAAGAGAAAACGATTGTTGACAGATTGATTGTTGTTTTGTGTGTCTGCAGTCTGTCAGGCTGTCTGATCACAGAGGAAGGCTGTACTTCTCTGGCCTTAGCTCTGAGCTCCAACCCCTCCCATCTGAGAGAGCTGGACCTGAGCTACAATCATCCAGGTCCCTCAGGAATGAAGCTGCTGTCGGCTGGACTGAAGGATCCAGGCTGGAGACTGGACACTCTCAGGTATGGAGAGAAAATCTGATAGAGGAGGAAGAGCTGGAAACATTTCCCGTGTCTTTCACTCACTTCCTGTTTGTTTCCTGCAGATGACACATGAACAATCACACATGCAGGAATATTTTCAGGGACAGACACACTAGTCTAGCTGGATAGTTCATGGATATTTATGTAGGGGTCTCCAAGGAGTCTGTTTGCAGGAACATTTAGGTCACAGGTGTACCTGATATAGATGCCAGTGTACCTAATAAAGTGTCAGCTAACATTTGGAAATGGAAGCTTAAATAATGACAAACTGTACATTCACAGCTGAATTCACAATAAATTTGTTCTGAAGTGCACATTTTTCTGTTATTGTTCTCAAACAACAGAATGAGAATGAAATATTGATTCTAACAGGGCCCATAAACAGCATTAGCTTAGCAGCATTAGCTTATCAGAGTTTCTATCATGGTCACAGAAATCTTTAGCAGAGAAAAGTGGCCTACTTAGCAATAACTGCTCAAGTTGTATAAAGAAAGGGAAAACAGTATTAGCATTAGCTGCTAATGGCAGCTTACTTAGCATAAACTCTTCACATCTTTATAATGCAAGGGAAAGGAGTCACTCATGGAAGCCTATTTAGCATTAACGTCTCACATCATTATAAAACAAGAGAAAAGGGTATTAGCATAAGCTACTAATGCTTATTCACCTCAAATTAGCTTTAGCTGCTAATGGTAGCCTACTTAGCATTAACTCCTCACTAATATAATGCTAATTCATATCAAATTAGCATTAGCTGCTCATATTGTTATAAGGAAAGAGAAAACAATATTAGCATTAGCTACTAATAGTTATTCAGCCCTAATTAGAATAAGCCTCTAAAAGCAGCCTACTTAGCATTAACTCCTCACATCGTTGTTACCCAACGGGAAAGAGTATTAGTATTAGCTACTATCATTTTTAATAAGTAAGAGAAAACAGTGTTAGCATTATTGAATAATGCTAATTCACACTAAATTAGAATTACCTATTTACAAGAGCGTACTTAGAATTAGCTGCTCACATTGTTAAAAAGTAAGGGAAAACAGTATTAGTATTAGCACATAATGCTAATTCACGTCAAAGTAGCATTAGTTAATAATGGCAGCCTACTTAGCATTAACTGCTCACTAATATAATGCTAATTCACATCAAATTAGCATTAGCTGCTCACATTGTTAAAAGGGAAAACAATAATAGCATTAGCTGCTAATAATTATTCACCTAATTAGAGTTAGCCCCTAATGGCAGCCTAGTTAGCATTAACTCCTGACATCGTTATAATGCAGGGGAAAAGGGTTACCATTATCGGATAATGCTAATTTACATCAAATTAACAATAGTTAATAATGGTAGACTTCGTATCACTAGCTGCTGTCATTCTTACAAAGCAAAGGAAAACAATATGAGCATTAGCTGCTAATGCTTTTTCATCTAAAATTAGCATTAGCAGCTAATGGCAGCCTACTTAGCATTAACTCCTCACTAATATAATGCTAATTCACGTCAAATTAGCATTAGCTGCTAGCATCAGCCTACCTAGCACTAGCTGTTCACATTGTTAAAAGGGAAGAGAAAACGATATTAGCATTAGCTACTAATAATTATTCACCCCTAATTAGAATTAGCCGCTAATGGCAGTATACTTAGCATTAACTCCTCACATTGTTATAATGTAAGGGAAAAGAATTAGCATTATCTAATAATGTTGACCTTGGCCCACTGGAAAAGTTCAGAACTAAAGATTTAGGAGTGTTTCTCTATAGCTCTTTCTCATTTGAGAAACAAATAAATTCTGTTATTAAAACCAGCTGTAAGGTTTATATTGTTGATTGTCATTTATACTTAGAAATATTTACTCATATATGCTTAGAGTTGTATAATAGATTGCATGATGATAGAGGTTTGATCCTGAGTAGTCTGTAAAGACTCTGTGTGCCTTCCAGAGTGCTCTGGCATGCACACACCACTTGGGGCCATGAGAGAGGTCGTACCCTCTCTTACTGATTTATGGTGTAGGACAGGGGTCTCAAACTCAATTTAGCTGGGGGCCGCTGCAGGCAGAGTCTGGGTGAGGCTGGGCCGCATTAGGTTTTCTACAAGAAAGGCATGGTTAAAAAATTCCAATCTTCTCAAATCTCTTTATTTTTATTTTTTAACACAAAATATGAAAAATAAATAAACAAATTAAGAATTAATAAGAAAATAAATCAATCTGTAATACATAAATAAAATAATAATAAGATATTTTTAGTCAGTGAACTTGTGTGTTTCTTTCAGGCTTCTATATCTGCTGTGTTTAGATTGAAATGTCTGTATTAACAGTTCTATAACCTTCTTCTGAACATGAATGGAACACTGTAGAAAATGAACTGTTCTTCTGAACATGGCTTCTCTTGCCTACTCCTTGCTGCTAGAGACTAGAGATGGCACGATACCACTTTTTTATGTCCGATACCGATACCGATATCATAAATTTGGATATCTGCCGATACCGATATGAATCCGATATAGTGTTTTTTAATCAACAAAACTGTTTTTTAAAATATCTTGCTGCATTTTGCAAGTCTGCAAGTTCATACTCAAGTTTAAAACAACAACTACACTAAAGCTATTCTGTTATACCTGTATACAAAAAAAACATTTCATAGTTCAGCAATACTGATCAATCTAATAAACTTAGACCTACACCATCCTCCCTATTCTGGTATTTTAAAGAGTACTTAGCGTAAATATTAAGCAACCTAACTAATAGGGTTCCAACTCCCAGCAACAACAAAAATAAATAAATAAAAAATAGGGAACCACCCCTCACGCGCCACCTCATGATGCTTAATCGACGTAATCAACCTTAATTTGATGCATTGTGAAAAAAAATGCACAGAAATCAATTACTTTTCAAGAAATATTAAATAGATTCAACATCTTTCTTCAACAAAATTGCAGACTGCACAGATGGTACCTTCCCAAAGTAAAAAGTACTATAGCTTACTAGGGTATATATATTAGACTTAATAGTCACTATATACAGTAATTGACTTCTATTCATTTTACATCAAATTAAAACTTTGGGTGTAAGATTCAGATAATTATTTATTAAAAGCTCGACATTTTAAATGAGAATAAGAAAGAAAAGTATGTCTTTGTGCCCCCTTTTCCCAGTTAATGCCCTATCGGCCCCCCTGGCTAAACTTTGCTAGATCCGCCCCTGCACAGTTACCAGCGTCAGCTACGTAGAAAAAGATCCTGGTGTAGAAAGTAATATTAAATAAATTCTAACAACAGCTGATCAAGCTTAAACGTGCTGCTGTTGTTCAGCCGCTGGTTTCCTCTTTCTGGTGCAAAGTGGGCCAAAAACAAACAAGAGAGACGGACTCGAGACAGAAAAGCCGATCAGCTGATCATTAAGCAGTTTCATGATTGAAGTAGCAGCCGGAGAGCGAGAGGCAGTCGCTTGTTAAGCTTAACGTGGGAATGCTTTACAAACATTCAGAGATGGACTTACACACTTGCTTTACTTCTCTCGGGGATAACTTTGTCGAAGATGAAATGCCAGGTTGCTAGCGAAGCTCCAAATGCTATCCAGACCACCGACAGGTCCCGCATGCCACAGCTGCTCTATCACGTGATGCATACTGCTCCAACGTGCTAACGTTCTGAGGTGAGTTACGGCGTGTTGCAAGTTTTGTGAGGTGCTTTCGTGATATTTAATGGATCGGATTACATTTTTTATTTTTCTCCGATATCCGATCCAGTAATTTAGGTCAGTATCGGACCGATACCGATACGTAATATCGGATCGGTCCATCTCTACTAGAGACCTGGCAGCGTTTCCTCTCGCATAGCCGAGCCAGATTTGGCCTGAGGGAGGAAGCAGTTGCGACCCTCAGTATGTCTTGAAGATGATCATCCGTAAGTCTGGACCTGTACTTGGACTTATTGAAGTTCAAAGTGGAGAAGAGCTTTTGGCACAAGTATGTGCTACCAAAAAGGCACATGGTCCGCTTGAACATTCGGGAAAGCCGAGGGAAACTAGGGCTCAAGTCTCTCAAAAATTGTCCAAGCTTGTCTGCTTTTCCACTCACCTCCCTGAACTTTGCTTTGAGTTCAGAGTTGCACTGCAGCTCAATGAGCTCCATTTGAAGCACAGAAGGGGCATCTTGCACATCAAAGGAGAAGGGGTCCGCAAAAATGTGAAAGGTGGCTCTGTGTGTCTTGAAGTCAGCAAATCTGTGATCAAATTCCTCCTGTAGCCTCAAAATGACATCAACATACTCGTCAGCACTGAATGGTGTGCCTGCATCCACGAGTGCCTTGCATGCTGGGAAATGGCAAAGGTTTGTCTGAGAGAGCTGAGCTTTCCAGAGCGCCAGTTTTGTGGAGAATGCTCTCACGTTGTCATAGGCAGCACTGACAAGTTGCCCCTGGCCTTGTAACGTCTTGTTCAGTACATTAAGCTCATGTGTCGTATCAACAAGAAAAGCTGAGTCCATGAGCCATTTGGGATCAGTTAGCACAGGAACACTAACTCCATCCTTCTCCATGAAGGCTTCACTTCTGCTCTCAACTCAAAAAGTCTCTTTAATACATTTCCCCTGCTGAGCCAACGTACCTCAGTGAAGTCGAGCACATCCCCATATTCTGACTCCATTTCCTCTAAAAAAGCACAGAACCTTCGGTGCTTTAAGCCCCTGGATCTGATTTGGTTGATGCATTTCACAACAATAGACATCACATTGTCAAACTTCAGGCATTTGCTGCAAAGGACCTGCTGATGGATGATGCAGTGCAGAGCAATGGCCTCCTCCACGCCTTCCTCTTCCAGTTTGTTTTGTGCCACCAGTCCATGTTTCCTCCCTGTCATTGATGGCGCTCCATCTGTTGTTATTCCAACAAACCTCTTCCATGGCAAACCAACATTCTCAATGGCATCACACAGCTTGTAAATATCTGCTGAGCGGTGGTCTGGCCATGCATTGGAATTACTGTGAGCAGCTCCTCCATCACTTCAAAACTGTCATCAACACCACGGACATACATTGGGAGCTGGGCAGTGTCGGTGATGTCTGTGGTCTCATCAAGAGCGACTGAGTATACACTGAAACATTTGGCTTTCTCACACAGTTGGTCATAAATGTCACTTGACAGGTCAGAAATGCGATCTGCTGCGGTGTTGGCAGAAAGGCTGATGTTGCTAAACTGACCTTTCTTTCCCGGACAGACTTTATTTGCAGCCTGCAACATGCACTTTTAGACAAATGCACCTTCTGTGAATGGCTTCCCTGCTTTAGCAATCATCTCACTAACCACGTGGCTCCGACTGCTGCATTATTCTCTTTGGTTGCTTTCTTGGAGAAATCTTGCTGCCTCAGTAGATCTGTTTTAAGACTGGCAACCCGGTTCGCTCTCTCGTCTCCCTGGTATTTTGCATCCAGCTCAGCATGTCTAGTTGTGTAATGACGTTTCAAATTGTATTCCTTGTGCAGCGCAACTTTCTCTGTGCAAATGAGACAGGTCGGGGTGCCCCTGTGCTCAACAAAGAAATATTGCATTTCCCACTTTTCCTGAAATTGTCGGTGCTCATCACCAACCTTTCTCTTCACCGCAGGCTTTGAAAAAGACATGTTTGGGGCTATGTGACATTTATAATTCTACTTGGTGTCACTGTCGCATTGAAGTTTCAATCAAGCGTTTAGCCGACGGACGGGGAACGTCTCAACGCGTAGAGAACGTCATTTCTGCTTCTTTTTCTTGCAACCGTAGCACGGCGATCGGCAGATAAAAAGCCGGTAGCAGTCTCCTTTGTTTTTACGCTCGATGTTCATGTCTTTCATGACGACACGAACACCGTGGCGTTTGCAGATGGTAGAAAGTGCAGGGATAGCGAGCGCAAAAAAGGCGACTGCTCACGGCGCCGGGCTGTTGTTACAGGAGAAAGAAGCGGAAATGACACCGTGACATATAACAAATAACATCAGCTGTTTCTGATGTTAGCTGTTTTGACTGCTTTTACATTATATTGAAATATATGTAATGTTCATGTTTGCTGCAATGCAAACGCAGTGATGCAAATAAAAACATGGAGCCACAAATTACGGTGCGACCCTATAATTAGTCCGGGTTACCGGGGACTGTTGTTGCCGATGAACAGGTGTCGCTATGTGACTGCAGACTAAATTGGGCTGCATTGAGTTCATGACTTTTCTTTTATCCCGCCGCCTACGCATCACTGTGAGAGTTAATATGAGATCTCTCTCTGTGGAAAAATAACTTTAAATCCCACTGACGTGTGTATAAATCTATATACGTATAATGTCCCGCTGGGCAGCAACTTAAAAAAACAACTTTTTTTGAAGTGTTGTGAACGCAGCGCGCTGGGGCGAATGTCGGCGTTTGCCCAATGGAAAGGAGGAAGCCAGCCAGGCTGATTGGTGGGTTAATTCAGCTCCGCCCACAACACTGTAAAGTGTCATACATTATCAAACTAACATTACATTTTCATATTAAGGTGGGGCCAAAAACTATCGTCCTGCGGGCCGCAATTGGCCCGCGGGCCGCGAGTTTGAGACCCCTGGTGTAGGAGGACACCTGCTCTGTGTCTGGTTAAGTATAAGAGCCCTTTGTTAGGGGGACCGCTGGACTCTTAGCACCAGCTTTGGGGTCACAGGGTCACATCTGGAACACACACACAGACACACACACACACACACACACACACACACACACACACACACACTATGCACAGACTGGTACTCTTTGTTCATACCTGTGTAAGACGTCATAATGAACTTGTGCATATTCATGTAAGCTCAATAAAGAGCAGTGTTACGAGGGAGCAGACGAGAGCGACTGAGGTCAAGTGAAGGAACGGCGCTGTCACAGTTCTCTCCCTCATCAATTGTCTGGTTCCAGCGGTGGGTCTGTGCTAGACGACCCATCACCAGCTTTTTCCACTGGTTACCAGTACGTGGTAGAATCCACTTCCAGATCTGGTTGTCTTTAAATCTGTGAATGGATTGGCTCCATCTTATCTCTCTTTAACAAAAGAATCCAAGTGGAGCCCTCAGGTCTGCAGATAAGCAGCTTCTGACCAGAACTAGACGTAAAAACAGAGGTGAGCTTTTTCGATGGCTGCAGCCAAACTCTGGAACAGTCGCCCTTCACATCAGGTCGTCACCAACACTGGACATTTTTAAAAGCCGGTTGGAAACACATTTGTACTCTGTAGCTTTCAATCCTGACCAGTCTTTATAGTCATTACTGTGTATGTTTCCTATTTTCTCTCTACTCTGTGCAGCACTTTGGCTCAAGCTGTTTTTAAATGTGCTGATAAATAAATGTAGATTTCTTTGAATAAAACAGTGGAGCCGAGCTTTGAGCTCAGTGTGTAACAGTGTGTGTGTGAGAGCCATGTAATGTCCATGTGTGCATGCTGACTGTGCTGCTCTGACCCCCCTCCTCCTTTCAGGGTGGAGCCTGCTGGAGTCCGATGGTTGAGACCAGGTCTGAGGAAGTGTAAGTGTGTTTTTAATGGGATTCATGAAAACAAAGCAGCACACATTCAACCATCTTCATCATGTCAGGAGTCATCATCAAAGTGTCAATCAATGAACAGATGATGGATCAATAACTGCAGCTGGATTGTGTTTGTTCTCTCCATCAGATTCCTGTCAACTCACAATCGACACAAACACAGTGCACACAGAGCTCCAACTGTCTGACAACAACAGGAAGGTGACACATGTGGAGGAGGTTCAGTCATATCCTGATCATCCAGACAGATTTGATGTTTGTGAACAGCTGCTGTGTAGAAATGGTCTGACTGGTCGCTGTTACTGGGAGGTCGAGTGGAGAGGAAGAGTTTATATATCAGTGAGTTACAGAAGCATCAGAAGGAAAGGAGGCAGTAATGACTGTTGGTTTGGATGGAATGATCAGTCCTGGAGTCTGGAGTGCACTGATGATGGTCCTCGTTATGTCTGGCACAATAACCGCTACACAACCATCTCCTCCTCCTCCTCCTCCTCTGTCTCTAACAGAGCAGCAGTGTATGTGGACTGTCCTGCTGGCACTCTGTCCTTCTACAGAGTCTCCTCTGACACTCTGATCCACCTCCACACCTTCAACACCACATTCACTCAAACTCTTTATCCTGGGTTTAGGTTTCTCTGGCCTCGTGGTGCCTCAGTGTCCCTGTGCTGAGTGGAGTGTAAAGAGTGTCTCCTGTTACAGAAACACTCTGACTGTTGAACAGATAGTTCAGTCTGTACATGTCTGTCTCTTTCACTCACAAACACGTTTTCAGATTCATGGATTCAATCAGTTGATGTTTGAAACTCTTCTAAATGATTCCTTGTAAACTTCTTCCTCTTCAGTCACAAACAAACAGGAAGTGATGTCACATGTGTTCCTGTCCACACAGCAGAATGAGTCTATTGCTGACAGTGATGTACAAACAGAGTGAGCATTTCTGAGGCCCAAAATAAACTGAGTAGTTCACTGAATGAACAATGGACTGTGAGCTCAGTTCCTTCATCATTAGTATGGATTATATATGTATATGTATTATATTAGTATCATATATATCAGGTGCTGCTGCTTTCAGTCATTGTGCAAATGTGCTGTTTGTAAGCTTGTAAAGCTGCAGTCAGCTGAGACTGAAGAAGTCACCTGATCAGTGAGCAAACGTTTCTGAAAACGTCCAGATGAACAGAATCAACCTTTTGGGATCAGCCAGCAATGCAGCATCATTGTTGTTCAGCTTCAGAGGTTTGCAGGAATGAACTGATGACCAGAAACAGCTGCAAAGTCCAAGAAAATACCAGCTGGAGTTCAGCTGCATTTGAAGAAGTCAAAGAAAAGTAAGGATGGCAAAGGGCGACGTTTTCTTCCAAAGAGCTGCAAACATGGTCGACGCCTCATTAGAAGAATCATCTGGACATTTGTGAGGAACTCTAACCAAGAAAGCAACGTCACACAGATCCAACAGACAGTTTCCATGACTGCAAGTGTTGAGTGGAAAAATGCTACATTGCATTATTGCATCCTCTCACCACAGGAGGCGCTGTTGGCACCACTGATTGCTGATCAGCTGTTCTCTGATGATCTGATTGATACTGTGAATAACGGGACTCACTGAACTCTGTGACACAGTGAAGATTACAGAGTTTAACTTCACCCTTTAAGACTGACCACAGAACCAAGTCCGCCAGAGCTTTTGTTATATTTTTACATGCTGTGGAGCCATTTGTGGGAGCATTTCAAGTTGCTATACATCAATACAACTGTTATAGCCCTAATTTTAATAATATGTATGCATTAAGTCCATAGTAACTACATAAACTGCAAAAAAACCTCTGCTCATCCATCTCTGTGTGTATCAGGATACATTTGGTTCATAATACACAGAAAAATCAGCGTTATTACCTGTAATAAATGTGAAAGATTCCTGCAGTGATAACCAGGCAGGACTGAAACACATCCAAGCTGTCACCACGGTAACAGCACCGCCCATCCACAGGTGAGGGGAGGAGCAAAAAGAGGGACTTTGACCATTTTATACTAAAAACACTCAACTAATGTTTCTAATATGAAACAAATAAGCCCACATTAATGTGAGCGTTTATTAAATAATAATAATGATGATTTCCTCCTGATCTCATTTCCACAGCAGAGAAAACTGTGGTGTATATTGAGGTGGAGGGTGTGGTCTGTGGCTCAGGTGTAGAGTGAGGGTGGGGTGCACCACAGCAGCATGCTGGGACTGCTGAGGGTGGAGGAGGGAGTGATGATGACATCAGAGCTGCAGCACAGAGACCAGTGAACACACAGTCTGTTCATCTTTGCATAGATACAATATACAGCACAATATTGAATGACAGACACGCTGTGGGAGCTTCCACAGATACACTGACGTCAGCATCCAGAGTCCTCCTGCTGCTCCCCCCTCAGAGCCCCGTGATCAGCACCAACACATTCAGTTAGATGACAGAGTCCAGCTGCAGCTAGAATCAGCTCCCCTCTGTGAACAACAGCACAGCGTCAGTGTTTCACACTCAGTGAAAGGAGGAAACAGCAGAAGAACACCATGTGTGCTACGTTTCCCAGGACACACTACAAACTGCACAAATACAGAGCAGCACGTGGAAGGACCTGGAGCTGCATTTACAGAGCTGCAGACAGCGTGATGTCCTGTATGGACAGGTGGAAGGAACCAAGTCCTCAGCTGGAACACTCGTGTTTGTCCACAGACAGGAAACACAGCAGGAAACTTCCTCACAGAAGTGCAGCTCATGGATAACACACTTCCTGTCAGTCAGAATGAGGCTGCAGCCAAACACAGAAAGGTGTTTTTGTCCAGATGAGCCCAGAGAAGAAACACGAGTGTTCACAGACATCAGAAGCTCAGAGAGGTGAAACATGAGGTTGGAGTCCTCGTCAGCATCCAGAAGAGCTGCTGTGAAACCCTGAGTACTCATGACAGACTCTGATGGCACAAACACATCATGATTCAAACAGAAAGACAAACATGGAGCTCCTGATCCTCCTGCATGAGAACAAGCTGACATGAGCGCTGTGTCTGAGAGTGTCTCCCTGTCACAGTGACAATAACACAGCTGCTGCTCACAGTCATTAAACTGACCTGAGGTCAGCTGTGCTCCTTACATATGAACCATGTGACCTCACATCAGTGCTGTGGATGACTGTAGTCATAGAAGAGTAGAGCTGTAGCAGGTGGTGTGAGGAGGAGGTGGTGTATTCTAGTTAACGCAGTACTGAAACACTCCAGCAGAGGGCGCTGTTAAGTCCTTATTGTAACACAGTTACTGTGTGCAGTTAGACTTCATACATAATCTGCACTTATTTCCATCAGACATGCTGTCAGTAAATGATTGGTTTCTATTGATTCTACTTCCTGTTGACTCGTTTGATGACAGTGAAACAATCACAGCTGATTGTGTGATGATGTAAACTGTCACTGTTACATTCAGTGTGTGTGACATAATGTTAGTGCAGGCTGATAACAGCCTGGTTCTGTTAGAAACACATGAACGTGTCCATAGATCAGTGTGTGTTTAACATGAGAGCTTCAGCCCTGCTGATGTGTTAAATAAAGACATGCAGGAAAACTGATGAGACTCTGAAATAACTCTTTATATTTATAATGTAACTCTGCATCAAAAGAACAACAAAGGATCCCAGACAGGTTTCTGTGAACAAAGACCATTCTGATGTTTCTGTGTTTCTAACACTTTGACATTATTAGTAAACAGACTGCAGTGAGCAGCATTTATAAAGAGCTTCTATATAAAGATATGACAGCTGTTTGACAAGTTTATCACTCTGTGTTTGGACCTGATCAGTCCAGCTGTTTACTTGAAACATGTTCATTTACCTGTTCTGTTATATTCATGTTCTTGTCTCTGTTGAAAACACATTTTAATGTCCCTCAGATTTTTCTCCCAGATGAATAAATATAAAAATGACACAAACTGACTGCAGCTACTTTTTGTCCTTTCTGTCAAAAACCTTCATGTGACTCATGAGAGACACGTTTCAGCTGTTTGTGACAGATCAGAGGCCAACAAGTCATTTATAACACTTTCCATCATTGTTTAAAGTTCTCAGTGTTTCTGTGTTGCTGCGTATAGGATCTCCCAGCATCATCACTGTGCTGTCCAATCATTGTGTGCGAGGTTACCCTTATAGTGCGATGTGTGTTTGCACAAAGAGAAGCATGTGTGTCAAATATAAATAAGCACAGAACAGAAACAGCTGCTCGTTTCTTCTGTTTAGAGTCAAGTTAGTGTTTTGTGTCTTTGTTTGAGGCCTGATGTCGAGCAGAGGTGTGTGTAACTGCACTGCTCTGTTATATGTGTGAAGTGTGTGCTTCTCTTCAGCATCATCTTTGTCACTGCTGATTCCTTTGTGTCATCATGTGTTGAGAAGAGAGAACAGTTATAACGGAGGAGCAAAAGGAAGCCCTGAAATCTGCATCAACAAGGAAGTGTTGGCTCACCAGTGATCCCAGCAGAGCCACTGGTTTGGCTCCAGTTGTTCTAGATTCAATGATGTTGTTGCTACAGATACATGTCAGCATCTTTATTGAATTTAATATGAAGCAGAAATGGTGTCATCAGGAGAAGAAGAGGAGAACAAGTCCGGCGAGGAGGCAGCAGCTCTTAAAGATGAAACAGCAGCTCAGCCCTGAGCTCAGAGAGCTGCACATGAAAAAGCTCCTCAAGCAGATCCTGTCAGAGGTTTGTCATCAACAGGAGGAACTGTTCACATCATAGGATGAAGATGCTGTCAGCTGGATGAAGAAGGTTATTTAATGCAAACGTTCACACTGAAGTCAAATTGTTGTCGTGTTGAACAGATTCATGTACTGATCGTCTCCAGAATGTTAGAAGAGCTTCAATGAATCATTAGAAACAACTTACAGCTGCACAGCTGTGTCAAACACATCTGTGTGTCATTGTGGGATTGTTGTGTTTCTACATGTGACACACGTCTAAAACATGCACACAATCTGAACACAAACAGGGACTCATGTGTTCCCACAGCCAGATGCTGAGAGCCATTTCCTTGTAGTCCTGTGTCTACATACATGAACCATTAGATGTTATTGGAATGATTGTCAGCTCTGATAGTTTCATGTGTGTTTAGCTGGACGCTGTTTGATCCTCGACATGTTTAAAGGTGTCCAGTCCTGAGACACTGGGGCTGGAAACAGCTGTGATGTCATTGGACTGTCACACAGACAGAAGTGCATGAAGTGAGCAGCCGAGGAGCCGCTGATGTTTTGGATTCAACAGCATTTGAAAGGTCGACACAGACACATTTGCACACAGAAAGCTGAATCTGTCATATGCCACAGTGAACTCACTGTTCAGTGTTTTTCAGGAAGCTTCTTAACTGCCTCTGCTGCCAAACAAGCAGCTGATGTCCTTGAGAAGAAGCTGAAGAAGTCTTCAACAACAAATACAGGAAGTGGACTTTCAAATACTAGATTCACTTTAGACTCACAGAGAAATGACTCAACCAGCTGTGTTTGACTATATGAAAGGTCAGTGTGTGTCTGCACACAGACTGTTGTGTTGGACTGTTATTCAGTTGTCTGCTGAATGTTTTCAAATGTCTGCATCTCAGCTGTGATGAGGCTGGGGGTCATGGGAGGCCACCGTAGCAGCCTCTTCAACATCATGACATCATCATAAATGCTGCTGGACTGTCTGATGGGCTGACGGTGAAAAAGCCGTCGGGAAGGAAACAGAAGACATTTCAGAGGCTGCAGCAGATTTCTTTGATTCGGGGCCTTTTTCAGCTTTATTGGACAGAGCAGTGAAGATAAGTGACAGCAAAGCAGAGAGAAAGGGGGCGTGGCCCGGGTCAAAGCCAGGCCAGCTGCTCTCCACCTCGTGGTCACCTGCTCATCCTAGTGAGCTCCACCAGCAGCCCTTTCACACACTTTACACTGTCAAACACTGTGTGTGGACCTCAGCTAACAACAGGCTACATTTAAGTCTGGACTACATGCTTTTATATTGTTTTTATTCCATCAGCAGCTCAACATCATGAGCAGCTTTGACATAAAGACATCAAACTCAAGCTGACTTTAAACTACTTTTAATACAGGGGCTCAAAAACAACAACATCTTTATTATATATCAGGACACAAAGTCATTTCATCTAAAAGGGAAACAGCTTTATTTGGAATAACCAGCACTATCAACTGGTTTGGGATCTCCACCAGTTTCATGTCTTTGCAGCTTCTCCAACAAAGTTCCTGTAAAATCAGCATGTTTGTCTTTATTGGTTTGATAGTGATTGATTATTCAGTCCCAATCTGCTGTCATCTAAAGAACAAAATGATGTTTCTATGAGTCACAAAGCTCCAGATGTTGTCGGCTTCACAAAGAAAACAAAGAACTTAAACACAAAGTGTTTGGAGCCAAAATGTTCCCAAGCTGCTCTTTTTGAAATGGCAGAGGTACAGTGGTGTCTAACAGCACACTGTGGAAGGCAAACATGTTATTGTTGGATGAAACTTCATGAATCCTTTGTAGATTTGAGCTGTTGGAGCCTTTCTTTTCTCTTCAGGTGTACAGATGCTGAGGAGGCAGGTGAAGCAGGTGGAGCTGTTGTGATGCTGGCAGAGGGTGTGTCTTAGTAACTCTGTGAGGCAGAACTGGATCCAACATTGTGGATGTGTTGATGTTGGAGCCATTAAGAGTCTCTGGCCACACTGTAGGATTTCCCTTTGATCCACTGTGGGGGCATTTTGGAGTCTGTCAGTGAAACTCTTCATGTTTGTGTTTGACTCCAGTTTATAGAAACAGAGAAATGTGTCATGCTTTTGTTCGGCCTCCACAAATACACACATTTGTTCATTGGTTGGACTTTTTGGAAGGAGACACATTGAAAACCATGTTAATAAGATCTTGTTGTTTCCTGTGGATCCGACACAGAGAGTGGACTTCAGACAGAAAGCGTGGAAGAGATTTTAGAGGCCGTGTGTGGCAACAGGAAGTTTCTGTGTGTTTGCTGATCTTACATGTGGAAAACAACACGTGATGTTTGTGAAGTTCTACAATGATCATTGTTCTCACAGCATTTTGAGTGGGAACAGTTCAAACTGGGAGTAGTGGGAGTTATTTACTGATTGAAACAAGCTGAATGTTTCTGTGACGATGAAGATCAGCAGCTCAGCTGATCAATGAACTGACATCTATCAGTCGTTTCATGAGATGAAGTCATCAGCAGACATTTGTTCTGACTGTGTGATGAATGTCAGAACGTCAGGGCTCTGCTTTAGTCACTGCTTGATGATCATTGGCTCATTGTTGAATCCAGGGGCCCAGTCTGACCTCTGACCTTTGCTGCAGGTCTTCTGTGTTATCTCCACTTTCATGTGTGATCTTCTGCTGTATCGTCCAAAATAAACATCTGGATCATTTCCAACACTTCAGCAGATCTTTAGTTTGGGCAGTGCAGCACAGAATAACACATATTGTACTATACTGCCCACTTCCTGATCTTATTGGATCTGTGTGTGAGGTTGGTGAAGGAAACACATGTTTACTGAGTGAGTCGCTGCCATTAGGAACTAGTTTTTATATCACAGCCTGGAAATCACACAGGACCATTTCTGCAAGTGAAAAGTCGTCATTGGAGGAAAATCATTGTGTAGTTTGTGCGACTGAAGAATTGTCCCAACTACATGTGCTGCTGACCCTTGACCTTTTCTTTAGGTGCACAGAGGAGTCTGTGGGAACATCCAGAACTGAGGCATCTTGTGTACAAACGTGTTCAGACCAGATGTCAAATGATGTCAGATGTCATCCGTGAATGGATGCAACTGTGGATCGTTCCAATAAAATGAGACAGTTTTGTAAGTACAAGCCCACTACAACCCATCATCAACATTTTAAATTACATTATACATCTTCACTGATATAAAGCACCACTATTTTAACCTGATTCACTTTTTCCACCCTAACAGTTCATTCCTCAAATCAAACAAGATATTTGACCCTAAAAAAATGCATCAACAAATAATTTTGTAATAAAATATTTATTCTTCAACTTTTACAAGTGAAATCAAACAAGTGTGTTTAAGAGTGAAACCAGAGTGGAAGCTGCTCATATAGAGTCCAACCCAGGCTAAAGTAAGCTGAGTAGAGCAGCACCATCAAAGTGTCGGCTCTCTGAACACGGTGCAAGATCGCCATCTGCAGGACAAAACTAGTTTTTCTCGCCCTCCTCGTCAACATCAAGATGATGTCATCGTACAGCAACTGATTCCCTGTCCGTCTGGAACAAAGCATTTACATTAAAAAAGACATTTACAGAAAATACAAACACCAACAACACATCTCATCATCACATGATATTTTATTTATTATATTATATATTTTTATTGTACCATCAACATCAACAAATACCAGCATATTTTCTTTGAGATTGAGTAGAGTGGACCTTTCCCTTGGTTCACTTCCTGCTCGCAGCATCAGCTGACCTCTGACTTCCTGGTTAAGGTCTCTCAGCGTTGACTGGAATATCAAATCGGACTCACACCATGTTCTTGTAATGTGGTCATGTCTGTCCGCTGTTTGAAGAGCATCTCTGGCCTAAACACTAGGGGTGCAACGATATTCGTATCGATATTGAACCGTTCGATACAGTGCTTTCGGTTCGGTACGCATATGTATCGAACAATACAACATTTGTAATTTATTTTATCAACTTTCCTTCTGCCGATGCTGTCTGTGTGGAGCGCTCAGTGAATCTGCGTTCGACTACTCCGCCTAGGCTGCACTGTCGAGCGCAGATCCACTGAGCGCTCCACACAGACAGCATCGTCAGAAGGAAGAGCGCAGGGCAAGCTAGCGAGACAGAAGTTAAGCTCTCCTTGCAACATGGACCTCCCCCACCCTCATTCAGATCTGGCCTTTGGAATTATTTTGGTTTTCATGTGACGTATGACCCTGAAGGTAAGCGTGTCATGGACTAAAGTAAAACAGTATGTTGGATGTGTCACGCAATGCTCAATTACATGGGTGGGAACTAGTGTGTTAGCGCAGTTAGCTCGTTAACGTGTTGGCCGTCTAGCCCCATGCACGGGGCGATCGGCGGTAGCTCGTTAACGGAGATTTGCCGTGTTGTGGCGTTAAGGTCATTTCAACGAGATTAACCTGACAGCACTAGTGGGAACACAACGAATATGACTGCACATTTACACCGACATCATCCTAGTGCAAAGACAAAAACAACAAGCATGCTACTAACTTTAGCCGAGTCATTTAGACAGCTGTTAGCACATGATTCTCCTTATATGTTTAATATGCTGCTGAGAATATAGCCCAGAAGAAGCGGATAGTATAGCTTTTATTTTGGAAAGAGACATTTCTCTGTAATAAACTCTCTTTTCCAAAGATGAGTGATTCCTCAATCAGATACAGGGCTTGCAATATCACTAGCCTGACGTCCCGGAGCTAGCGATTTTTCCAGTCGGGCTACCAAAATCTATCTCTTCCCTGCCCGTCGGGCTATTGTAGGAAAAATGTCAATGCTTTTGCATTCTTTCAGAAATGTAGCTGGGTAATTATGTCATTGGCATCGGTGAGCCACTGTCAATATGTGACATATTGAAATCGTGTTTGAATTTGCGCTTGTTTTTTTGCTTTCACTTTGCAATCGTGCGAACTGTGTATAGAGAGCGACAGCACTGATCTGTGAGTGATGATAATTTGCGCACCAATTCCTCTGACATCGTCTTATTAATCGTTAGCTTACTATTGTGGAGCAGGGAAATTATTTTACTGCTATTGTTAAATAATTGTCATCATTACCATTGCATTAATAATATAATCTGGAGTTTATATTGCATTCAGAGGTTTAAACAGTGTCTCTTTCAGAAAGACTGAGTTGCAGGCTGACAGGAAGTTGTATGCAGAAGTGGAAGTTATTTTGAGCAGCAGGCTAAGACGAGGCTTTAACAATGTAACAGATAGCTTTAAGAAGGCCTTAAGCAGTTATGACTATTTTATACACAATGCATATCTGTGCTTATTAAAGAGTTGGAGCTCGGTCAATTAATTGGGGGTCGGAAGCTTTGTTCGGCGCGATGTTTGGACAATCTATTGTGCAAGTGACTTGGAGCCATAGAAGGAATTGCAATACATGCTTACAAAACACTTATATATCAGATCATTTTATATTAAGGTTTTAGTAGAGGTTCTTGGTTAAAACATTTATTTAGTAGAAGACATACACATAGTCTCAGTGAGCCTCTGGTCTGGTAAAAGGTCAGAAGTGCAACAGGTGAATTGAGAAAGAGCATTTGAGGACGAGACACAGACAGTAGGTGAAGAGGTGACACAAAGAGCATGTGAGGTCAACACATACACACACATTAGTTAGATTTATTTAGAGGAGAGATTAGTCATGTCTGGTTGTAACTGCAAAAGTGTCTCGGTAAAAGAGGAGCCGTCCTTGTCTTCTCGGCAAGAAAGAGGAACTGAAAGGTTGACCAGAGGAATCGGCCATGAAAATAGAAGATGATCTTCTGGGTGAAAAGCCATTGTTGGTGTTGATCTGATCTATGTATAAAATGTATCTGTGACGCATGAAGGGGCGTCAGTAAATCAAACCCTGATGCTATAAAATATCTGTTCATGCTTTGATTAAGTTGAAGACTACTTGCTGTCGGCGTACAGAGTATCTTCCCACACGTGTGTTCATTAAAATCATTGTTTGACCAAGACCTTCTGGACCATGGGTGGTTTGTACTCTCCTTCCTCAATTTTGAACCTTAACATTTGGGGGCTTCGTCCGGTGGTTGAGGAGGGAGGATTGGAGGTTTAGATGGAGAAATTTGGTGGTCTCTGAGGTGGTCTGACGGGCAGACATGAATTCCAGTGGTCGAAGTGAGTGGGCATAAGCCGGCTTATCCAAAAGGTAAGGCACTACCTGTTGAATTATTTCCAAAGTGTGCCAAATTGGATATGATAAAATTTAAGTCTACTCACTGAAGTTACTGGTGGATGTCTGTTTTGATTTTGATGAAAAATCTCATGAGTTGAAGCAGTTAGAGTTCTGCTAAGAAGAATGAAGAAATGAAAGCAGTAAAGTCTGCTAAAGCAGTTAGAGTCTGCCAGGAAAAGTTTAAATACTGGGTTGAAGTCCCAAAGAAATTGAGTTAGAGTCTCAAGTAGTTTGGTAGGGTATTTGGTCATTTTGTGGGTTAAAGTCCCGGTTGGTCATTAGGTCAGACCTTTGTTGGTCAATTTGTGGGTTAGAGTCCCCATTGTCCATCAGGGTCGATCTGCCTCAGTTATACACTTGTGTTGGGTGTTGATTGTTGTTTCAAAGTATTATAAATTATTCTAGAACGGCAGTTCGAGTCTGCTAGGAAGCGCAGAGCCCGGAGGTTATGCTCCCTCCTTGTCGTGGACGCGCGACATTGACCTGTCGGCGAACAGGGTTAGTTCAGTTTGGCTTAACTGTGGGGTACAGGGCATCCTGGAATTAAGCTAGGAGTTAGAGTCTCCTTACCGTTTGGAACGGTACCTGCGCTTTTTTGGTCAGAAGAAGTTGGACTTCGGCCGTGTAACTTTAACCTAACACTTCGGGGTAAGCCTTGGCTGGGAAACGCCAAAAAATAGAGCTTCAGGCAAAGTTTGGGTTGGTTGACGCTTTTAAATTGAGTTAGGGATTTTAGAGATGAGGCCAGAAACAGTTAAAGTCTTGATACTGGTTAATTGGTCGCAAAAAACTCAGGGAGTTTATCCGCTGGGCGGTTATTTTAAATTTGTCGAAATTGTGTAGGCGCTAAAGCTGACAGATCTGACAGTGGTTGTAAATATAAGACGTCGTTGTAATATAAAATAAGAGATCTCTGTGTGAAAGGAGTTTGAGGCAATGCTGGAGCTATTTTTAGACGGTGTGTGTGTGATTGAAAATGCAAATGAGTAAGCAGTGAACTGTTTAAACCACAGTTGGTTTTACAAATACTGCTGCAAACATTGTAGAGTGTGTGTTTAAGATGAATAAAGGTGTGAGAGGTATTTCTTTGGTGATGTAAAGTAGGATGTTTTAAAGTTTGAAAGTGTTTTTAATTTAAGAGATGCATGAGTGATGTTATAAGAGTTTAGTTTATTTAAAAGGTGTGTGTGAGAGGATTATGAAATCATTGTGTGAATGATGCTACATTTTAGATCAAAAGTTAGTAGAATTACAGAGGGTTTGTAGATTGTAAATACAAAATAAGTTTGATTAGCCTGGAGGAACAGCAGAGCAGCTGCGTGCTGTGTGTGTGTAACAGGAAATGGTGTGGGTGACAGGAAGTTTGCATGCCCATATAAGGTGACGAGTGAGCACCCAGAGAGAGAAACAGATGAGTTAAACTCTAGGCAGATAAAGCGAATGGAGGTTTTGAGAAAAGAAATGAAAAGGATATTAATTGTATGTTTTAGTGTGTCAACACAGATTACAGATAAATAAAGGTGGACTTCTCTCAACCTGGAATTTTGAGTACGGCGCCAAAACCACTAGAGTAGCATAATTGGGAGAAAACAGGCCAGATTTTGGCTTAAAATTTTACAGCTTGACCTCGCACTTGTCCCCATCCTGAGAAGAAGCTCAAAGGACAGTTAATCTCCTGATGAAGACCGACAGAACATCGTGGACTTGAGAAGAATTAATAGCAGGCAAAAGACAGTGCAACGGAAACCACACTGACGACACCAGCAGCAGCATGTAAGGAAGCACGAGGTGGAAACATGTACTGTAAATTACAGGCTGGGCAGTTGAACAGTGGGATAATGAACGGTGGTAAAGCACTGGACACTGATTGTCAGATTTGCCATGCTTGGAGTAATCTTGAAAGAGACGAGTGAAAGGATCAACAGAAAAGAAGAAACTACGTGATGAAACATGCACGGTAGACAGCAGGCTGGTAAGAACAGTGTGACATGACTGTTTAAAGGCACTGAATGTGGTATTTTGCCAGGCTGGGACTTGATCCAAAAGGAAAATACTGAAGAGAAACAGAGAAGAAACAGACTGTGTTTGCTGGAATTCAAGACAACAAAAGGACACTGAGAGAAGAGGACAGTGACCGGTGAGAGGTGAAGCCGGACGACTTCGACTGTGAGAATACAGGGTGTAATTGGACTGAAAGTGAAGCTTGAACTCATGATGGTTTAGAGATGTCCACCGTCACAAAGAAAAAGGGGTAAACAAGAATAGAAAACACACATAGACAAAGTGTTACATGTGAAATTATTTCTGGAAAGAATCAGAAGTGAGATAGTTTTGAATTAAGAAATCAGGGAAAAGATGCATGAATTAAACCTGACTATAACATATAGAGGCAATGAAGAAAGCAGCTTACACTTACTGAACATTAACAAAATACATAGGAAAAGCAATGAAGACCTGCTTACACGTATATACATGACATAAGTTGGGATTTCTGACCAGAGAAAGGGAAACGGGTAGTTTAAGTACTTATGATAATAATGAAAATGTCTCAGTTGTGTTTCTTTAGGGGCTAAACAGACCTGGATCAATTCTCCCCATGCAGCGGTCGGAAGAAACCTGTAGGTTAACTTGACTGGACATGCCAGCAGCTGGAACAGAATATTTATGAATGACCCACCACTCTGAACTTTAGTCCACACAACATCCACTTCTTTACCATCAAGGGGCATATCATCCGCGAACTCTTTACCAATTATAGGTTTGACTTTATCTGATTAACTGAGACTTTGTCCACAACTCCATGATCCCAAAACGTTGATGCTGTTCATATGAATGCAGCGATTTCAGTGGGAGAAACATTTCACTGGTGTTCAGAGCTGAACTACCAACAGGTTGATGATCAAAGCCAGAAACTTGGAGATGTTTCAGGTGACTGAGTTGATCGTACAGACAACTGGTCTTAAAGGTTCACTCTGTTTACACATACAGATCAGTATTTAAGGTTTGACTCTCATCATCCACTGGAGCACAAACTGGGCGTCATCAGGACGCTACAACACAGAACAAACACCATCCCCACAGACACAGCAGCCAGCGAAGCAGAAGAACTTCACATCAAGAAGGTCCTGAGTAAATGTGAACGCTGGTTTGAGGGCGGAGTCAAGGAGGCCATTTATGTGAAAAGGAAAGACCATCTCTGAATGGAGGAGGGGCCTAAGGGTACATTTGTCACCATCTTACAATGCTGTGATTGCAGCCATTCCCCAGCTCTCTGTGAACTGGACTCATGACCATTGATCAACAACCATTGATCAATGGTCCTGACAATATGCGTACCAATGATCAATGAACTGACCTCCCAGCCCATTGTTCCTTCAGTGGGCTGGTTTCAGTCATACAAATGTCCTGTTTATGAGATTGAAACCTGCAGTCAGCTGAGACTGAAGAAGTCACCTGATGATGATGAAACGTTTCTCCCTCTGAAAACATCCAGATGAACAGAATCAAGCTTTTTGGGATTTACGTACCTGGATGATTGAGCATCAAGACACAACTCTGTGACTTTTCTCAGATGAATCAATCCTCTCCTCCAGCTTTGTTTACATCTACCAGCCCTGTGGCGCTGCCCAGGGAAATAATCTATGTGAGAGGTGGAAAGTCATACAGGTGTCTGCTCCTGCCTTCAGTTATTTTATCTACTGTGTGTCAACTGGCTGAACCTCCTCCAACTGTCTACTGTCTCCCTAAACTCAACAATGACTTAGTGATCTATCCATTCTCTGACCAAACACATCCTGCTGCAGGAGGTTAACATAGCAGCCAATGATGATCCCACTCACTGTGAACAACACATTTGGACCTGATTTGCTGCTCTGGTTCACACGTGAACTTCCACTGCTGCTGTCACCAACTTGAGAGGCTCTACAGAAAAACTGGACTTGTCCATAAAAATCATAAACTACATTACAAGGACAGCATTGCTCAATCAACTCTAATTACTACTGACATGTTTTCTCTTCTAACTAAGGTACAGACACTCAAACTTGCTGCTTTCAGTGAGAAGTCAAATGTCTGAATATGAGCTGGAAGCTGCTGAGAGTCCTCCTCCTTCCCGTGGGGTTTACTTTCTCTACTACTTTCACTATAAACACGCCCCTTTCATGCACCTGCAGAGGGCCACCAGCAGATGGAGCTGTCTTAAACAAATCCACTTGGATAGTTAGCTGTAGATGACTTTATCAGTATGATTGTAGGACTTTGAGTTATTCTTTAGATTTATTTAAACTCTTATATTGTGCACAAGTGTTGAGCGACCCATAATTTCTCTGTACTTTTCATAACAGCAGCCAGACTTTCAGCTAGTTTTTCTTTTTTAAGAGCTCAAAGTTATTGAAGAAACAGTTATTCAGCTTCATTCCCACTGATCTCGACTACAAACTGTTTCACTTTGGTTTCTGTTTAAAGCCTCGATGTTTAAAACGTTTCCCTGTGATCACATTTGCACCGTCTGATTTCAAAGTTTGTTTTCTTTTGGTCGTTTAGTCCACAGAGTCCTTGGTGTTCTGAAAGGGACCTATAAATAAATGCATCATTATTAATAATAAAGTAGTTGTTGTACATGTACAGACCATAAATATGGAGTCCAGCTGTGTTTGATGCTGCTGGGCAGACTGACCACTGGGAACCTCTGAGCTCTGCTGGTCCACTCTGTGGAGGAACCATGAAGGATTAGATCAACACAGGATAAAGATCCAGGAGTTTCTGCTCAAATAACTTCATCTGAATCAAGTCTGTCAAGTTTTAAACTCTCAGATTGTGAAGATATATTTTCTGTTTTCTATGAACTTTCTTTCATCAGTGATGGAAGTGATGATGCTGCAGAAGCTCAGAGGAAACTTTGAGAAAACTGTGATGAACCATCAACTAATGCTCTCAGGAGGCCAAAGGTCCCTGAATGTAACTGTGCAGCAGATTCATCGAGTGTTTGAAACCTGACCACTTCCATATGTTTTCATTCTAACATAAGAAGTCCTTTTCTCATTGCTTTGATTTGAGTTTTCATTTGAGTTTTCCGAGTCTCGTATTTGGAGTCGAGTCTAATCAATGATCTGACAGAAGAACATTAAAAAGGATTTACCACTGCTGTCAAAATTAACATGTAGGGTTAGGGTTCATCTGTTATCATGATTAACATGATAAAAACCTTTAACACGACACATCTGGAGAGCAGAACGACTCAAAATCCCTGAAATGTTTCTATCAACGCACTTCGGGCAGTTTGTCCAAGTAGAGTTACCTTTGCACACGTGCAGATGTGCAGCACATCTGTTAGTGACGGCAGCTGAACCAATCAGCTCAATATGGAAGATGACAAACACACACTGACCTCCCGATGGAAAGTTTGAGCATTAAAAAAATAACAAGACGGACCAGCCGACCAACATGAAGGATTCTGCACATCGTGACAGAAGGAATTTTCTTTTCACCGAAGCACTTCCAGCTTAAAATATCACAACAATGCAAAGCACTGATGACACAACTGCCAAGTGGACAAACTGCAGACCTGTTAGTGTTGTTAATAACATAGTTTTGGTTCCTCGTGTCAAAGACTTGAAGAAGAGTGACAGAGTGTTAGACTGCTGCAGGATCAGTGCCACCTCCACAGACCTGTGAAGAAAATGATGGTTTGACAGATGGGCTCAGATTCAGGATCAGCTGAGGAGTTTGTGGCTGACAGAATCCTGCAGGTACAGAGCAGAGCCCATCATTAGCATGCAGGACTGTCCCTGGGGGGGGTCGGCTCATTCAGGAGGTTAATCAATGTTTACATGTTCAATAAACATGTTAAGTGTGTAAATTTGCCCTTTTCTCTCGAGTCTGTTTGCTCATGAAATGAACTTTGATTCGTTTACATTAAAAATGATGTTTAATGGTGATTAATCCAAATGAATCCACAGTAACCCTGTGATGAGTCTGATTAAACATTTTCATTAACAGCAGTAATATAGATTATATATTATTATATATTAGTGCACACTTAGCTTTTAGTATATATGTTTGTTACAAAGTTGTATTTACAGCAGAGAAGCTGAGTTAAAGACTGAAAACTATTCAAAGTCTCTTTGAATTGAAGCGTTTAACATTCTTTGTGTTTATTCTGCATTGACTTCATTATATGGTGTAAACGTCTGTTACAGGCTTAAATATAAAGTTGGAAAAATGTAACTGCAGCTATTGATCAAGTAATTGTGATTAATCAGGATTAATGACAGAAGATTGTGTCATTAATTAGTCATGTTTTAATCTACTGACAGCACTAGTGTTCACTCTGGTGCCTCCAACTGTTTTACGCCCTTTCAACACCTTCGTGGTCAAAAGTGTACACGCACAAAATCTACAATAAAACCCTCACGCAGCAATAGGACAGACACACAATCCATTTATCTCTGTGTCTCAAACACACACACGTGTATTCAAAGCCTCGATTTGTTCATATTTCATCTGTTGTGTTTTTATCTTCAGCGTTTTCAGTGTTGCTGCATTTACACCAAAAATGTTTCCATTGATGAATCAGATTGATTTGAATGTGTTTCATCCATACAAATCCCTCCCTGGTGGTCACATGACTCTATAACATAACAGGAGTCATGTGACAAGAGTTTCATGCTGTAAAATGTCAAAATGGTTGAATGTGGTGGAGTAAAAATGTGAGATGTCAGCTACTTTTCTTCAATATGAAATGTTTGCAGGGCCTGACAGGAAGTGGACGGACGCTCTGATCACTTCCTGTTTGCTGAAGTGGGTTTTCAGTTGTTTAGAAACCAAAGGCTTGTTTTAAAAGACAGTTTAAATGGGACTGAGGGAACGACGTGTTTGTAGTTTATATCCAACAACATCGAGCAGTTTAATCAAAGAGTTCATGTTACTAACAGCTCACCTCTCTGCAGCAGACACAGGCTGGGATTTAAAAAAAATGGGAAGACCTTTAGACCGGTCACTCTGTAAGGACACAGAGCTGGGTGGAGGTCCAGCTTTGAGTCTCTGATGGATCCTGAAAAAGTTATAAATCTTCAGTAAAATTCTCATCACATATCAGCTGATATTATTGGTGTTAGCTTACCTTTTCTCAGCTGACTGTCTTTGCTCAAATATCTTAATGGCATCTTTGACTGAGTTACTTTCACAGGACACAAAGCTGGGTGGAGGTCCAGGCGGGTTCCTGTGAATAATGATGCAGCAGTGATGTGAGTGCTGAGCTGTGACATGGAGAAGAGTCATGGACAGTTAGAGATGGTCATCTCACCTCTGAGCTTTGATCTGGCTCTCATGTTCCCCACACAGAGTGCTTTTAGAGGGAGGGACTCCCTCCTCTCTGTCCTCACACTGATCCATGCTGCTCAATTCAGCTCACACACACTTTCTACCTGCAGAGGAAACACAAATCATTCATGTGCACATCAGCTGAAATCCTCCTTTCATCATGTGTGCTGTCCAAATATCAGCTGCTTCTTTCCTGCTTCATCTCAGTGTCAGCTGGATGCAGTCAGACAGCAGTGTGAGGCAGAGGAAGCTGCCATCAGCTGCTCTGCTATCAGTCCACTAGATGGAGCCTGAAGCACACACGATGCATTCACTGACACACACTGATTCACTGTGACTGGAAGCTTCAGTCAGTCCAACACGTGTGAACAACATTTTAAACCTTTCAGCTGATCCAGGATTCAAAGAGGATCAGCAGAGTTAAAGCTTCACACTAATTCTTCCTGCTGAGTTTGCAGAGAACTGCACACACACTGATTCACTGCTAATGAGAAGCTTCTTCCATCCAGTAATTCATCATCCATCAGCTCTGCTGCTGCTCTCAGTCCTGGACTCTGATCACACACTAAAAGCAGCTTTTTAACTTGTGTCTGTAAGAACTCTTAGTGTTAGCTTAGTGCTAGCTTAGCGTTAGCTTAGTGTTAGCTTAGTGTTAGCTTAGTGTTAGCATGCTGTGTGCTAGCTTAGCGTCAGAGCTCTGCAGGTGTCTCCTGTGTAAATATTAATCACAGTGACAGTAAAGGAGGTAAAGGGCTGTGACGTCATCACGTACGCTGCGTCCTCTGTGGGCTCTGAGTGAACTCAAAGTACAAACTACAAGTACACAAACACGAACGTAGCTCAGAGTGGCGGACACACTCGGCCTCGTTGGTCCAGCTGTGAGTCCGTTACCGTGAACTATGGAGCGGCAGATTTGTGCTGAACTAAGCTGCACACAGCTGATGTTAGCCAGGAAACATTACACACTGACTTTAATGGAGAGACCGGAAATACAAACACACACAGTTTGTTGTGTGAAGAAATCAAACACGAGCTGAACAAACAGTAAAGTTCCTAAAGACAAACTGTTAAAGGAGGAAACAAAGCAAACTTACAGTTTCTTCACACCAACAACAAGCTCCACTCCACACCTGGGCCCTGTTTCAGGAAGCCGGTTTGGAAAACTCAGAGTGAAAAACGACACTCACGGTTGAGTAACCCCGAACTGTCCAACTCGGAATATTCCGTTTCAGAAAGGCTGATAACAATTAGTTCAGTCAACGCGGAGTTGCTTTAACCCCAAGTGAAGCGCGCGGACGAGGATACATAAAGCCCTGATAAACGGAGCACAGATTAAGCGAGTCACCATGGAGACGGAGGGAAAGAAGGCGCGGTCAATGTATTTCACAGCGCTTGAGGCCGAAATTCTGATGGCAGCATATGCCGATAACATGCAAATTCCGCGGAAAAAAGTAACACAGCCACAGCTGCAAAAGCATGCATGGCAAAACATAGCCGACAGAGTCAATGCGTGAGTGTTAATTTAAACATTGATCGAGGGATTTCCACCCATTTAACACGTTATTTTATCATATGTTATTTTATTTGTTATTTTATACATTTTATTTTGTGATGTGATGTGAGCGCAGGTGCAACCCAACAGGCCCCAAACGTTCCTGGCAGCAAGTAAAAATGAAATATAAAAATATAGTCCAAACAGGTAAGGTGTAATTGTAGTATGAGCCATAGTGCTTGGTCTGTTTGTCCCATGTAAATCAATTGCAGTTAGAGGCTACATTAATTTTCTTTCTGTAAGCACTTATTGAAATTATCTGAGCACATTACAAGTACATATTTGCTTACTCTGTATGCTCAAATGTGGCCCGTTATAGCCAACAGAAAAAAAGCGGAGGCCCGAAAAACAGGTGGGGGTCCTCCACCACCACCACTCACAGAGGCTGAGCAGTTGGCCCTCAGCCAAAACAGTGGGCGCCCTGTGGCCGAAGGCATCTCTGCGGGGACATCCTCTGAGTCAATAACCCCGCAAGACACAAGTGCCTACATAAGGGGTAAATTCAAAATAATACATGATGTGCATACATCCTTTCTTCACAGTCACCTTTGCAGTGCTACTCATTCATTTGATAAACTCTTTACCATAATGGATTATTTTGTAGTGAAGTTATTTTCCTACTGATTTTGCCTTCCCTCAGTCTTGGTTGTCTTTGAGAGCATAATGACAATGAAGTGTAAGGTGATTGGTATGTTTGTTAATTGCCATTTGGTCCCTTGTAAGTTATAAGTGACCTGTATAAACCTCATATTCTATCAGTTGATGGTGGTGGTGTACTGCATCTGGTGCAGCCTCCTGTTGAGCCAGACCAACATGCAGTTGTGAGTAATACTCCACAGATTATATGAGTTTACAGTAGAACAGCAATGTTGTTTATTTCTTTACTACAGGAAAATAATGAAGAAACATTGACAGCTGTTACAGAGGAGGAAGCAACAGAGACACTTTATGAGGTTTACATCTTTTAATACTTTGCGTACAGGAAACACAGGCGACCAATAAAGCCAGTTGAACAAAAATCTGTTTATTCTTCTTTCAACATGTTGAGGTGATGGGTCAAAAGAAATGATTGTGACATATGGTGTCTCTGACTGCGCTTCCATCTTGTATGTCCGTGGGAGGGTCAGGATGTTCATGGTTTGGATCACTGCTGATGTCTGGTTCAGAAGGACAGTGTTCTCCTCTAATTGTGGCAATGTTGTGAAGAATCACACATGCCACAATAATGTCACATGCCCTTTCTGGGGTGACCCTGAGTCTTTGCAGGCACTGGAACCGGGCCTTAAGCATTCCGATAGTCATTTCAACTCTGGCTCTTGTCCTGCAATTAGCCAGATTATATCGCTGCTGTGGGCCCGGTTCAGGGTCAGGGTAAGGGGTAAGCAAATAGGGTAAACATGGATACCCCCTATCACCAAGCAAGTAGCCAGTGAACTCTCCTAAGACAGAAGGGTACACTTCAGTTCAAATGTCCCTGAAGCAATTGGTCTTTATATATTTTAAAGTATTCTCAACTCACCATGTCCAAATTTTGTGCTCAGTGTACATTCACGGAATATTTGTGAGTCATGGACAGAGCCTGGCCACTTGGCTTCCACATTTGTGATAATGTTGGCAGCATCACATATGATCTTCACAGTGCAGAGAACACAAATTAGCATCCATTACTATAATGAAATAATTTGTTAGTTTGACATGCTACAGGGAACTATGTACCTGTACATTAATGCTGTGGAAAGACTTCCTGTTCACATAGTCTCCTTCATTTACTGAAGGAGCAATGATTGGAATGTGAGTGCCATCTGTACAGCCAATCACGCCTGGGAACCCTGAAAATAAATGTGCAATTTAAGTAGTAGTCCAAGTATCACCACATCATAAATTAAGTTTTGTTCATCCTGATACCTGCAATTTTGTGGCATCCCTCTTTGATAAATCTTGTGGGTCTGTGACCGGGGAACACAAACGAGTACAGGAGACGTTTCAGTGCAACTGTAACATTCCTGACTGCCCGACAGACGGTAGCCTTGGAAACGTGCTCAGCGTCACCAATATTATACAGAAAGCTCCCGTTTGCAAAAAACGAAGTGCAATACAAATAATATGCAATGAACTGAGAGCATGTCCGCGATGTGTCACATGCGTAATATATGGCCTGAGGATGTTATCCAAATAACTTATAGATTGTGCTGAGAAACGGTAACGTTCACACAGAAAATCATCAGGAAATGATAAAATGTCCAAACGCGCTCTGATCACTCTCTCCCGGCGGAGAGCTCTGCGGAGAATTTGGGCTTCACGATCTACTGGCTCTTCAAGGAAGTGGCACGCCATGTCCGACACTTCCTACTGTCAGGTTTCCGACAAAGGGGCGGAGACAGTCAGGGTTAGTTGTAGTAAACCTGCTAGGGGGCAGGTTAGCTTCACGGAGTGTGTCGTCATAGTGACTCACTCAGGATTAATCTAAACTCGCTTTGTGAAACCGAAAACCCAGAGTTTTCGTTAACTCAGGGTATACTTACTCAGTTTTTCCACTAAACCGGCTTCCTGAAACAGGGCCCTGGACACTAAACACGGACACACAGGTGAGCTGCTTCCTGGAAGGAGGCGGGGCTCCACCTGAAACTCAGCACAGGTGGGAGGGGCTCAGCTCTGTGTGTGCTGATGTGTTAACTTTAAAAATATGCCGTCTGACTGCTCAGACTGAGTCAGAGTAAAGTTCACATGCTGACGTGTGGAGACATGAAACCTTGTTGTAGCTGCAGGTGTGAACACACTGATCCCAGATCAGCTCTGCTGTATTTGTAACATGAACATTTCTGCTGCAAAGCTTCAAATGTTCAGCATGTTTCTCTGTTTCCAGTCTATAGATCCAGTCACACTTTCTACCTTCACCTGTGCAGTAAAGACTGAGAGCAGAGCTGAAAGCAAGCGTCCAATCAGTGAGCAGCATCAACACCTGAGCTTCATTCAGACTCTGTTATTGAAGATGTTGTTGGTACAAAGTTCATCTGCTGCTCACATGAATCCATGAAAGATTTATTTCACTGAATGTTTCTTCAAAGCTCATTTCAACCTGTTGAAGTCATGAATGAAAGTGCAGACTGAGAGTGGATCACATGATGTTTGAGGTGTGTCATGTGACATGTTCAGTATTGTCACACATGTCTAGATTGTCCCTGATATCATAACTGCTCAAACACTGATGATTATATTTGAAGAATTATTCCTGATGGCAGCAAAGTTTGAATGGAGCTCTCTGTCTGTGCTGATTTGTCGCCCTCTGGAGGTCAAAGCACAAACTGCATGATGTCACTGTAACCACCACAGTGACAGGAAGTGTTTTTATGACTGAAACACTGAAATGATGCTAACGGCTGTCGTTAGGCTCACTGACAGCAGTGCTGATGTGTTCATGTCAAACACTGGCTCAGGTCAGACTCCTTCATCCTTCTCCAGCGTGAGGCCGCCCTCAGACCCACAGGAGCTCTGACCTTTGACCTCCTGACCCTAACCATTTTAGTCTTGTTGCATCTTTAAATGCAAATCCTGTGAAATGGTCAGGGGCGGCTCTAGAGAAATTTTCTTAGGGTGGCAAAATCAAAGCCTTTTCCCCCCAAACACATATGCAGGTGGTTACATGTGGTTAAAATGATTCAAATGCAGTAAGTATGCACGTTTTTCATATAAATATAGTCTATAACTTAATTATTGTCTGTACCCACATGATTACACACTTTAGTTACATGAAACATGTGAGTTTTGATGTTATGTACTGTACAGCCTGTATATTAAATACATATGTAGCCCAATAAGTATAAACTCCAGAAAGCTACACAACATGGGGCGCTTCATTTACAAACACAAGTCTAACTTAAGTTTCACTGTTTTTGTTAGAAAACAGTCACATTGTTGCAGCTTAAATGACACAAAATGTCAGAAATCTGCACTGTCATGAACAAACATGTAAACCTCATTTTTCATGATTTGTTGGATTCACCCTCTGAGGTCTGAAATACAACCGGACATTTGTGACTCCTTTGAGTTTACGTTTGTATTTCACCCTCAGATTGTTTCATTTTATTTTTTCCTCCTCTTGCTTTGTTTGGTATCTTTTCAGCTCAACTGAATTTAGTTGTTTTTTCACTGACATACTGCATTAGTATTACTATTACTATTAATAGAACTATTACTGATCTGAAATCACACAAAGAACCTAAAATCCTAGCAGTATTTTTTACTGTAAAAAAACCACAGACGTGTTGGGTAAATGTTTATAACTTGAAATGCAAATATAAATTGTACATTTTGTAAACAGATACAACTATTTATCTAAAAATGCAGCCAATACACCTGCTGTTTTTTCATTTTCTACAACCATTTAAAATAGCACTCACCTTCCTTCATTTCCACAGTGTAACATCCACCCACCTGTGTAAAATCAGAAATTCCCATGGTGTTGTTCAAAATGTGCTCTGGCACAATCATAAGCATCGCTTGCTACTGAAAACAAGAAGAAAGCCGTCCTGCTATGGGCTGAACCATTTGTTAATGTGGAGGGGGGGACACTATGGAATATATCCAGTTCTAGCATTTATATTCACTGCTGACTGTAACTACGCTCAAACTGTTAAACTTATTTTAATAAACAACACTGTCATATGCAAAACTGGGGTGGCACTTGGGGTGGCAAGGGATCATTTTAGGGTGGCACTTGCCACCCCATGCCACCCTTCTAGATCCGCCCCTGCTGATGAAGCCAACAGGTTCGCTTCATTTGCAAAAAGCAGATATGAGTTTCTGAGGCCACAGTCTTCTGTGGCAGAAGGGGAATCAGGGGAAGCCCTGGAGGAGTCCACCACCCACCAGAAACAGGTCTGAGCTCTCACTGCAGTGGTAAAGGGGCTACACAGCCCACATGAGGCTGAGGGATGCAGCCTTCTGTCAGACTGTCACTAACACAGAGAAACACCCGTGTACACTCATACTCATGGGCACATACACCAATCAACCTCGACCCTTTCTTCCTTTGCATTTGTGGTTTGGTGCCATAAATGCACAACATAGAAGAGCCACCTCGACGGGACAACACTCAGCGGTTCATCTGTCTCTCTTCCACAGCATGTCTTTATCCTGTCTTCCTTCTCTCACCCAAACCAATCACAGCAGATGGCCCCGCCCCTCCCTGAGCCTGGTTCTGCTGGAGGTTTCTTTCTGTTAAAAGGGAGTTTTTCCTTCCCACTGTCGCCAAAGTGCTGCTCATAGGGGGTCATATGATTGTTGGGTTTTTCTCTGTATCTATAATTGTGCGATCTATTGTACAATATAAAGCGCCTTGAGGCGACTGTTGTTGTGATTTATATAAATAAAATTGAATTGAATTAAGAAGCTCAGAAACAAAAGTGTCTGGACTTTTTTAAGTTTCTTGAAGACATTTCATCTGAGAAGCTTCTTCAGTTTTACACTGTGTGCACAATTATTATGCCAGAACTATTTTTGAGGATTAATGTCATTATGGACCAAGGACAGTACTCTGGGTCTCCTGCAGAACAACTCGAGCTGTGATACCTGAATGAAGAGCCTCTGCTGCTTTAAAGAAGGAGGCTCGAGGCAGAGGTGAGGTGCAGACCAACCAGCTTTTATTCAGCAACTTTAACAGAAGGATCAGAAAAATAAAACTATACAGCACAGTGATGCTGACTGAAGCCACAGCATTAAACTAAACAAGCATCTGATCATCTTTAACAACATCTAATAAATAATGACAACTATTTACTCCTGTATTTCCTACAATAAAGCCTGTTCAGATATTTGTTGCTGATGGAAATGTAAAAGGCTCCCAGGAACCAAAGGACAAAAACAGAGGCAACAGTCACAGCTGCAAAGGATCCCCTAACACATAAACTGGTTCGAAGATATTTTCTAGCTCGAGGAGCTTGATTGCACGGACAGTAAAAAGTGGATTCAATAACAGCAGCGAGCGCTGAGTGATATAACGGTGCTGCGAGCAGCAGTGCAAAGGCTCACACAGAGACAGCAGCTACACTGTGTGTGGATGTGATCCACAGTCACAGCTGTGGGTTTCAGTCAGTGTGTCTCTAACTTCATGGTCACATTTCAAAGCTTATTGCAGCCAGAAGATGTTCAAGTAAAAGATTTATTGCTGTACTCGTCTACCAGGATAACAGGAGGTTCATAAAGCTGTGTAATACTTCAGCTTTACATCATGCAGTAGTAATTGTGTCCCTTTGTGTTTATTAGTGTGTTCACACGTCTACTTTAACTTCACTCTGTAATGAAAGGATTCAAATCCCTGATAAATACATACATGCTGACTCTGAGTCTCAGTGAAGGAGGAAAGGATGGATGAAGGCAGCCTAGTGTGGGTCATGTGTGTCCAGCAGTCATCCAGGGCCTGGATCCATCTGTAACAGGAAGACAAAGTCCAGCCTGTAATCATCCTATCAGGCACAGCGTTTCCATCCAGCATCCTGATGACGCTAACAACCCGTCAAACGTCTCCTCTGGTCCACAGAAGTCACACTTCCTGTGTCATGTTTACCTTTTTAAGTGTGCTATTCAAGCCTGTGTGACCAACTCTGACTCTCCAGATTCCATCCTGGTCTCTGCTGCAGCTTCTTCTACACGACTGTTTTCTGTATAATAATATCTGCCTTTCCCGTCTCTGTCCCAGTGTGCCTGCCACTCGTCCTTCATCTTTACCTTCATTATACTCTTCACCTCACTTTCACTGTATTTTATAGTCAAACCTGCACGACTTCTTCTTGCTGCACCTTTTTAAACTTATCGTCCTGTTCATTGCATCAACACCGATATTCACAGGGAGCCATAAGAAATCCACTTCTATCCCTCTGTGTTTGATTCTATACAGTAAATGAAGTATATCAAAAACAATATGTTGCCTAGAGTCTGAAGACATATCACCTGTGCTCACTAGCACGCTGCTAGAGTCCCAGCAAACCACATACCTCCATATTAGTGCGTCCTCCACCGAGTTCAAGCCAGTAACATCACTACCAGCTCCCAGTATAAACTGCCACATCATCTGTAATTCTTTTACTCATCACCAAACTTATTTGTGGGAGAACAAATGCAGCAGCCGTTCTTTTATCTGACAGTGTTGACGCATCAGTAAATATCCTCACATGACCTGAGGACTTTCCCACTATATGAACCTGCTTTTAGTCGCCCCTCCTCCCTCGCCACAAGCTGCCTTTACAACATAACTTATAAAAAACAACTTTATTGACAATCAGCAATAACAATTACAGACAGTCTAGAAGAAGAATCACATGATCAAGGAGCAGAAGTTTATGGTTTTAATAGCTTTTACATTTTGGGAAAGTTTTAAAAACATTGTTTGGTTTTCTTTCTAAAGCGTTGAAAGGACGGCTTTGCATCAGAAAAATAAGATCAGCAAATGAATCCATTAAAGTTCTTTTGCCTTGTTTGCAAAAGAAGCCAAACAACATTTGTGTTACAAAGAGAGACTTCAGAACAGATCAAAGATCACAAACATCAGGCACTGATGGAAACAGCCAAACACAGAAACAGAGGCACCAGCAGGTGAAGGAGGCCTGTTGTAGAAATGACTCTGAGTGCTCAGGTAGAAACGCATGAAGAACCAGTGCGTCTAATATTTGGAAACCAGTCTGTGTTTGAGCGTCCTGGATGAAACACAGATCATGTTGCAGAGCGAGGACGTCGTCTTTCCTCCCGAGTGTGTAACTACAGGACGTGTGCAGAAGGTTTAATCGTCCTCCTGACAGTTACTGATGAACGAGTCCTTCAGGGAGGCTCCAGGATCACTGTGGCTTTTACCAGCTGCTGCTAAACTGAGAGGTGTTGCTGCTTCATGTGTGAAGATGTTTGCATGGCTTTAACAGTGCAGACGTTCCTCATGTGCACCCATTTCATATGTTTTATTGTGATGTTTAGTAACATCTGCTTTCCTCCTTCAGGCAGACGATAAAGTGAGCTCAGCCTTAAACATGTGGAGAGAACGTTTGACCGACAGTCCTGGGACGACTGCAGAACAATGGTTTGTTTTTAATGATAAAGTTTCATAATGGAAATAAATGCTGAGCCTGTTTCATGATGTTGGCCCTGCAGCATCAGGCAGGATTAATACTGTAACAAACGTGTGTCACAGTTATAATGACTTTAAATGAAGACTTGGGTTGGATGGAGATGTCAGCTGGATTTGTGCTGACTGTCACTTTAAATGTTTTCAGTTCAGCTTCTAAATCTACTTTTGTATAATGTTTGCTGAGTTTTGCACTTCATGACGCTTTTAAGAAGAGCCAATAAATCCTGACTTTACACAAAAATAAAGGTTTAATGTGTTTAGTGTGACAGTGGAGGAGAGCGCACATAATAAGAGTCATTAACAGAATGGTGACAATTATAATCTGTCTCATTTTAGGAGCAGCTCACAGGCACAACAGACTACAGAGCAATCAAAGCACCAGTTAAACGTCCATGTGACCGGCTTACAGCCAATGAACAATCAGTCCCCACTGTCCCCACCAACATCACTGTACTGGAAAGACTGTGCTGCCATGGTCAGAGATGAACTGGTACTAAAATGTAAGGCAGCTGATGTGTGTGGCCTTAGCAGCACAAATGCATCACGGCTGCAACGCTGCAGTGTGTTTAAACATTTGAACATTTCTGTGGCTTCAAACCAGCAGCTGCTCTGTACTCAGTCGTGTTTGTGTGTCTGTCAAAGTGATTGTTGTCTTTAAAAAGCCTTTTGTGTTTGAGTTTTGTGAGCAGTGCCGAGCTTCTCTGTAGTCTAAGCTGAGTCGATATATTTGATTCCATGTTTGGTGTGATTTTCAAAGTCAGCAGCAGCAAACGCTGAACAAGCAAAGTTTGGGCCCATCAGAGACAGCAGTGGACCTGCTGACCTGTAGGTGTTGGAGGTGTTTGTGTGCAGCTGTGGGTCAGTCAGCTTTATTTCACTTATCCATGACAGAGCGCTGTTAGCTGTGAGTTAGCATCCACTGAGCTGTTTCATCTACTCTGTCACTGCCAGCAAGCAGAGCCCAGGGTTGGCTTCATCAGCTGGACGTGGCCTTGCTCAAGGGCAATTTAGCAGCACGTTCCCAGCAGTAACAGAGGGATTCAAACTGGTGACCCTGGAGTAGAAATCACCCAGAAAAGTCACCTTATGCCAGAAGTTTTAGTGAGACGGGAACAACATTACAGCTCTGATGTCATTGACCTGTGCAGTGAGGACATATTGAACTGTGAGGACACAGCTTATAGGTTCAACACTGACCCTGGGTCAGCATGTGCAGGTGACATGGTGTTGGTGTCACCACTACAGACAGCTCAGGTTCAACTGGTTCTTCTTTGATTTGCTTCTATAGCACAAAGGTTGACACCAGTCTGGTCCAGTTAGCATCTGAATCCATAAACGTGTGAGCTCGTCCCACCAGAGGACGTCAGCATCATGGGGATAATGTCTACAGCAGGAAAACACAGGGACAGTTGGGTTTGCTGCACATCTGGAACACACAGTTAGCTCAGATATGTTCATGTCGCTAACACCAATACAGTGACTGAGTGCTCTATAGCAGCTAATGCTAACAACTGTAACACTGCTGTTTGTCATGGTTTTCAGACCAAATGATAACAAAACGTTGGGAAAAGTGAAATATTGGAACATGAAATCATAAATTATTACATTTAAACAACAATAATACAGCTAAATTTCCCCTGTTGGCTCATAAGCTGCTCACCTGGATGCTACATCAGTGCAGTCCTCTCTGAACATTAGATAATCAACACACACACACTTATTGTTGAGAGGCTGACTTCACTAAACTCACAGAAACTCTTAAGAAGCTCCTCAAATGATGACTTTGGAGTTTTGTGTTACTGTCAGTGTATAAAAGCTAGAAAAGGAAGAAAAGCAGGAGAAATGATCAAAGTGCTGCTGTGTGCAGGAAGAACTACAACATGTTAGTGAGAAACACAAACAGGGTGTGAAACACACTCCAGAGGAAACGCTGTGTGCAGGCTGTCTGTGACTTCCTGTATCTCTGCCACAGACTGGGACAGACACCAGTGAAACCAGTCACTGTGGTCATGTGCTTGTAGCCAGCAGCCTGTGATGTGAGGCTGCTTGAGTCAGTCGTCTGCTTCCACCATGTAAACCTTGGTGTCTCCTACATGTACAGATGTTTCCTGCAGACTGTGCTGCTCCAGCTGTCACACAGATGTTGAATCAGCAACATCTGTGTCACGTCCTCCCTGGTCCCACAGATAACAGGCTGCATACAAGAGGCTCACCTCTGCTACCTGCTGCTCCACTCCCCATCGCTGTTTTGGTCAGCAGGTAAAGGTGAAGCCTGGGACATGGAAGCCTTTACAGCAGAGCTTCATGGGCCTGTCCAGCAGCAGGCTGAGGAGAGAAAGGTGACAGAGTTCGCTGTTACAAACAGTTTCTCAGCTTTGATCTAAAAGAGCTTCTTTCCTGTTAAAGCAGCTGAGAGTGAGCACATGTTCTCCCCCTGAGGTTCTCATGACAGAGGAAGAACTCACAGCTGAGGAGGACCAGGATCTCCATCCACTCACAGTCCCTGCAAACAAAACCACCATTTGAACTTTAACATTTGTTGTCAGTTCTTGTGTCACTCAGCACATCTCAGCTGTTCCTCTGAGTTTCTTCTGAAAGTCTTCCTGTGATTGGCTGTTCACAGACACATGACTACATGAATCAGCTCCACATGTTCTCAGCAGCAACATCTGGGCAGCTGTGACAGGTTAAAGACAACATGTTTCTAAGTGCAATTAGAAGAAGAAGCCAGTAAAGACGCGTCTGTGATGCAAAGCAACAGAAGAGCAACGTGAGCCACAGTAAGTGATGGAGGATGAACTGGTCCTGTCTCTGTTGGTGGGCTCGTATACTGGCAGGAAGGAAGCTTCTCTGGGATTTCTCCCTCAGCACCAGTGAAGCCTCTGTTTCTGTCACTATTGTCTCTTTGAACTGTGATTATTTTGTGCTTTCACAGCATTTTCCTGTTTCATGGTGTTTTAGAAGCAGCAGTGTGTGTGAGCTCTCAGGGCCACCGTCCATCCTGTATACTTGTTGTTTGTAGTGTCACCAGTGCAGTGATGACCACAGGGTGGCGCTGTGCTGCATCACAGGCAGCCTGAGCTGGGCCTGTTCCATATAACATATATATCAGATGATGATATGAAACATCGTTTGTTTCATGGTGTAAAATATGTTACATGGTTGTGATGCTCACTGTAGTGTCTGTATTAAAGTTCTCTCTTTCTCTTATATTTAATATAACCACACTACGGACGCTCGTTAGCAACAACGCCGGTAAAACCATCGCGTGGCTCCGCCGTCCGCTTCTTTATTTTCCACATAAACCTTTCACAATAAAGCTCAAGATCCTATTGAGACTTTTCAAAATAAAACATGAAAGAGCATGCAGAGAGTTTAGGGATGAAAAGCCAAAAAGAGCCGTCAGGGGCTAAAACATGAATGTTACAACAGGCTTTTCCCCGCAGCACGCCGTGTGATAAATACTCACAAAGACTCACAAACGTGTCGTTTCATGCGTCGGTCAAACACTCGACGCCCAGCTGGAAACACTTCAGGGAAGTTCATCTGCCCGAGATTCAGAAAATCGCCATAAACGCTCCATATTCACCTTTACATGGAATATAAAGGGAAAAGAAGAAACACAGTGCTGTGTCAGCGTTAGACATATAGATATATCCTTGCTTTTAATACATTTGAAGGTGGGTGGGAGAGGTGCTTCTCCGCGTAGTCTACGGTCTCTTTGGGATCGCTAAAGCTTTTCCTCACATCACCATGGGTCACTAACAGCTTTGCAGGGTATAGCAGTCTGTACCTGACGCCGGTCATCCCACGTAGTCTTCCTCTCATATTTGCAAATGCGGCTCTGCGTTTCCAACAGAGGGAGGGAAATCTGGGAGGATGTTTATTTTAAAAACCCTTATACATCAGGTTCTTGTTCTCTGCAGCTTTCAGCAGAATTTCCTCACCAATGTGGTAGTAGTGCAATCTCAAGATGATGGGCCGAGGAAGATGACTTTGTTTGGGACGCTGGCGATTCTCTCTATGTGCTCGATCGATGAGTGGCTTCTCCTCGAGAGATAGCGCCTCCGCCAACAGGTGTGAACCAACTCAGTCATCTTGGGTCCCTCTGTGCCTTCTGGTATTCCTGCAGTTCTTAAATTATTCCTCCTGGAGCGCCTCAAGAGCTCCACATCTCTCATCTAACTTCTTTACCTCCGCAGACAAACGCTCCACAGTGGCCTGGAGAGTGGCGATGGTGTCAGAGTGGTTCGAGGCACAGTCCTGCAGTTCAGTCAAAGTGTTATCATGCCTGGCCACGTCGCTTTTTATGTCCGAAATTGAGGGCTGGATGCTCTGGTTCAAGGATGATATCTCGCCTCCTATGGTGGTAGAAATCTCTAATATGCAAGTGTCCAGTGCTAGTTAGTTAGTTCTAGTTCTAGTGGTTAGTGGGGCTTTATTTGATGATTCTAGTGTGTGTTACATTGTTCTCATATTGTTGAGTCGCAGAGCTGCACAGTGTTACAGTTTCTGTAGAGTCTGGTATAAGGAACTCAGATCCCTCTGTGAATAATGTTCACTGAAACTGATCTGTAGTTAATGAACTAGTCAGGATTTACACTAGAGAATGTTTCTGCCATTACATGGCCTGTATTTGTAGAGCGCTTTAAGTAAGTAAGTAAGTAAGTAAAATTTATTTATATAGCGCTTTTCACAGATAAAAATCACAAAGTGCTTTACAACACAGAAAATGGGAATATAAAACAATATAACAGTAAATAAAACAATGTAAGACAATAAAACTATAAAAACAGCATAAGAAGAAATTAATCAAATGCTTTTCTACTCGTCCCTAAGGACCCCAAAGTGCTTTACACATCCAGTCATCCACCCATCACACACTCACACAAGTTCAGTTTTTCATTGATTATGGTCCCAAGATATTTATATGATTGTACTTGCTCTATTTTCTGACCTTTAATTAAAGTGACTCCGTGCCCATTTTGTTGTTTCCTAAAATCAACAACCATGTCTTTTGTTTTAGATATGTTCAGCTGGAGATAAGACTCCTCCCACCACTGAACAAAGTCATCAATGACTGGGCCGTGGTTAGTTTCACCCTCTTTCAGTAAGCTGACAATAACAGAGTCATCTGCATATTTAATAATGACCCTGTTTTCATGTCTGCCCTGACACATGTTTGTATAGAGAGTGAATAATAAGGGCGATAGGACGCAGCCTTGAGGAGAACCTGTGGAGGAGAACACTGGGTCAGACAGAACCCCATTTATTCTCACTCTTTGTGATCTGTCAGTTAGAAAATCTAAAATCCAGCCCAGCAGGTTTTTCCTGATTTCAAACTGTTCTAAAAGTCTTTTAATTAAAATATGGGGCTGTGTTGTATTAAAAGCCGAAGAAAAATCAATGAAAAGAAGTCTTGCAAAAGTCCCTTTACTCTCTACATGTTTAAGAATCAGATTTAGTAAAGTCAAAAGTGCGTCCTCCACTCCTCTGTTGGGCCTGTATGCAAACTGCATTGGATCCAGCTGACCTTCAGTCTCTTCATAATCACATTTCTGAGGATTTTTTCAAAGACTTTCATGACAACTGAAGTGAGGCAACAGGCCTGAAGTCGTTTAGATTTAGGGACAGGAACCACGACTGCTTCTTTGCAAAGAGAGGGCACATGTTGTGTTTGCAAGGATTTGTTAAAAATAACCTGAAATATAGGACTGAGTTCATCAGCACAAGATTTAATTAGGCGGCCACTAATATTATCAGGACCTGGCTCTTGTTCACATTGACTGTATGAAAGGCCTTTTTAACATCGCTGAGTTCAATGATAAAGTGCTGAGTATCTCTCAGTTTCTGTTTCAGTTCCCAAATATCCTCGCTGAAATCAGAAGAACTAAAACGAGCAGAAAACATGTTTAAAGCATTTGAAAATCTCTGTCTGAATTAAAACATCTAAAATGACCTGACTGCTGCTCTGGGGATTTTGAAACCCTGCTATGGTTTTCATACAAGTCCAGGCAGACCCAAAAGTTTTTGCAGCAAATTTGCTTTCAAGAAGGTTTTTGTCTGTTTTGCTTTCAACATCTCGATTTTCATTTCCTTGGTAGCTGTCTGAAAATCGGTAACAGCCCCTCTTTAAAGGCCTGTCTCTTTTTCCTTAAACAGGATTTGACACTTTTAGTGACCCATGGCTTATTGTTAGCGTAAATTTTAACACGCTTACGGGGTATAATCATGTCTTTACAAAATACTGCACAGGAGCTAGTAACATCCACCAAAGCATCGAGATCATCTCCACAAGACTGAAGACGGGGCTGTACGAAGTCACTTTATCTCTACAGGACTGTAAGCTGTCGTCTGTGAGGCGTGAGCGTGTTTGTTTGAACACAGTTCACGGTGGAGAACAGCTGCTGACATAATGTGGATCCGAAGATCCATAACTGGCCTACCTGGGGCTGAAAGTCTCCATAAATGCAGGCGTTTCGGCGGCTACACCGGCTTCCACGAGTGTGACGCTTATTTTGAGAAAATAATAGAATATAAATGTATTTTTATATTTCAATATCACAATAATCTTCCAATGTAGAACTACAAGTTAAAAAAGAACTAAGATAAATCAAATCCACTTCAGCTAAATACTTCTCATTTATTTCCATCTTACATGCTGTGACTGCAGCCATTCCCACATCTCTGTGAATGGGACTCATGGACATGGATCAGTGGTTGTTGATCAATGGTCCTGAGAATCTGCATAATTAAGATGAAGGAACGGAGCTCCCAGCCCATCGTTCCTGCAGCTGCTTTCAGTCTTTATGCAAATGTCCTGTTTGTAAGACTGAAACCTGCAGCTGAGACTGAAGACGTCACCTGATGATGACGACACGTTTCTCCCACAAAACGCTGCGTCCAGATGAACAGAAGCAACAGACTCACTTTCCTGGATGATTGAGATGCATCAAGACTTCATTGTGTGTTACTTCTCATTCAGCACAGACACATTATTCCTGTTAGGTCATGTCAGCTGTCACTCAGTACAAGCACAACTGTGAACAACACAAACTTCTCTTCAATGTGTCACAGAAACACTAAGTGTGAGAGCCTGTATGACACACAGGACAGACTGTAAGCTCTGCTGGCTGCACAGCACTTTGTAGCAGTTTTCCAACATGTCCTCCACCCGTGATGTCAGTGGTGGGACCCCAGTCACAGCACTCAGCACCACCTCCTTTAAATGGATTTTATAGCAGTTCCTCCCGTTACTCGGTGCAACGCTTCTTAAATGTGTTTTTGCAGGATAAAACACAGCAGGTGGTGTAGAGAGGACGTCAGCTGACGGAGCAGAGGGAGGCAGACTGTGGATAAATGACAGAGTGAGAGGAGAGCAACCATGACAGAAGCACAGGTGTGGCAGCTAGAAGTGGCTTTATAGACACTTATTGTCAGTCCTCGTGCATGCTGTGGAAATAAGTGTCTGTGTCATGAGGTGACATGTGAGCTTATCTTTGGTCAATAAAGCTGAACGACCAGTTTTCACTTTGCTTGTTACGCTTGTTTAGTGACGTCTGGGTTTCTGTGGAGCCCGAATTTTGATGAGTTCTGGTGAAATCATCTGAGATCATCTGAGCATCGGTGAAGAGTCAGCAGAGAAAGTGTGGGACAGAAGTTTGCTTTGGACACATGGACTGAAATCAAAAAGTGAAAGTACACAAAGGCTGTGCTGGAACACGTGTGTTACACTTTTTGACAGCTGAGAACAAAACACAATATTTTGCATCATCTCTGCAGTGTCTCTTCTTTCCTCTGCTGTTGTGCTTTTAGCTCCAAACTGTTTCAAATGGTTTGTCAGCAAGCTGACCTCTGACCTCTGCAGTACTAACTCCTGACCCGTACAAAGAGCGGGCGTTTCTGACCTTTGACCTGCAGCTGTATGTCTCTCAGTCTCAGTTCTTCTCTCCGTCACTGATGGAGCAGGTGTAGTTGCTGCTGACAGTCAGTCGTTTGTTTTCTCAGAGTGAGGCTGAAGTCTGAACTGTTCAGAGCATCAGGTCTCATCAACGTGCGCTGCTGTAACGCCGCTTTGTCCTCTGAGATCACCAGGTATGAAACCTGAGTGCTGACAGAGCAGCATGTTCCCCCTCATTCACCTCCACCACCACAGCCAAGGCATGCTGGGAAACTGAGGACACACAGACGGAGAACTGAAGTGTCTGCTGTGTGTTCATCTCAGAGTCCTCACAGGTGACACATTAGCTCCAGAACACCAAGCCAGGTGTTTGAAGCCTGACAGGGATTCTTCCCATCCAGAGGGAGGATTTAGCTGCACAACAATGAACATTAGTGTGTAGTTTAGAAACACAGACTGTGCCTGCACTGCATCTAGTGAAGAAAAGTGTTACTGCCAGAGAACGAGGCTCCTTTAAAGCAGCTGATATTAAGGTTGAAAAATCAACAATAAGCTGATGTAATCAACGTTTCACAAAATGGTCAGCAGCTAAAATCTGGAGCCGTTCTTTGGTGGTAATTAACAGTTTGTTCTTGTTAGCTAATTATGTCATTAAAGGTAGCAGCAGAAGCCTTGTGTTGAAAGCCCATTCACTCACACATTCACACAGTATGTGTGTGTCTGTGTTACACTGTGGACATCCCTTCTGTTGGAGCGCCATCTTGTGGCAGGTTTAAGAAATGTTCTTCTTGTAAATCCAAACTGATGCACCTCCATAGCAGACTGTGGAGGCTTTCAGTGACATGAAGACTTGATTTATACTGTCATATTCTCCTGTTACACAAAGCACAGCACGCTGAACATGGATGAACTGAAACTCCCAGCATCTGACTGAGGAAAAGCACAAATCATTCTCACACTGACTCCTGCTTGATTTTAGATTTGCTTTCAAATCCTCACACTTTCATATGAAGCACTAAATGGGCTCCAGACTGTTTATCTCAGCTTCCTGTCAAACACACTGCTGCTCACACCGAGGCTCAGTTTACTCCTCCAGCCTGGCTTAACCTGCTGTCTGTTAAAAACAGTCCCACACTCCTCTGTTTAATCCTTCTGATCAGACTCTTTGATTTTGTATTGTTTTTACCTGAAGTTGTGTTTTTGACATGGTTCTGTCTGTGAAATAAAGCTCACACACACACTGCTACAGTCCTTCATACACTTAGAAACGAAGCTGCTCCTTTCCTCAGTGCTGACACATAAAGAAGAGTTGCTTTTATATCCAACACGTCTCTGTTCCAGAAAACAGCTTCAGCAGCCTCTGAGTCTGAACTTGGAGTTGGTTATAAGCCACAGGCCTGTGTGCACAGCAATGAGGAAATATAATGCAGTAAGTGAAACATGGATGTGTGGAACAGATTATCCCAAAGGTTGATTCTGTTCATCTGGACGTTCTCAGTGAAACATTTGGTCTCTCGGTCAGGTGACTCCTTTAGTCTCAGCTGACTGCAGCTTTCCAAACCTTTGTCACTGGATCACTCACTTCATCTCCAACGTGTCCCTGACACAGACAGCTGGAGCCGTTACAGCAAAATCATTGATCATCGTTTTTAGAACATTAGCTGGTGTTGGTGGGCAGGCTAGCAGTGCTAATTGTTAGCACTAGTTCTGCTGCTCTCCCTTTGTCTCTGTTATTGTTGGTCTTTAGTGAACAATAGAAAGTGTCTTCATGAGACTGTTGCCTAATGTTCAAATGTAGATAACACCACCTGCACCAACCTGTTACACAGCACAACCCTCTGGTGTAGCTTTGCCCATACGGTAAAAAAATATATTTTAAAATACATTTTAAAATATATTTATATATTTAAAATGTATTTTAGCACATATATTTTTTGGCCATTTTTTGTATATTTTGAAATATATTAATAAAATATATTTCAAAATACAATTTAAATGTATTTAAAATCATTCAAAAAAATATAAATTTAACCCTTCATATATTTTTAAGAAAACACATTCACATGTAACATCTGAAAGAAATCTTTATTTGATGTTTAAAACATACATATAGCATATCAATCAAGCAAGGAATATTCATTTTATAAGTTTATTCTCATTACATACTTAAACATTCTGAAAGAAACACACACACATATACATATATGTGTGTATATATATATATATATATATATATACACACATATACATATATGTGTGTATATATATATATATATATATATATATATATATACACACACAGTCTCAGTTCCCCCAGCTTTCACTGCAATCCTCAAAGCCCTTCTGGACACGCTGGGAAACCCCTTCCTTACCCCCACTGTAACAAACAAAAGTCACAGTTCTATTACTTTTGTCAGAGTTAAAATAAAAATGTGATTTATGTTAGCTGGCTTCATTTAGCAAACAGATATTTCTGTTTATACAGATACAGATATTAATACAGATATATTTTACGCATAATTTACCTCTTTTTTTTTCCTAGATGGGAAGTCTATCCAGTTCACATTACAGTAATGCTAACACCCCTTTTGGTCGTCTCTCCTTACCTTCCAGCATTCATAAATCTGTTGACCTTCTTTGTCTGAGACCAACCACTACAATGCATCATCACCTATTTGTATTGGTAACTTACTTTACAACCTATTTTAATGGTTGCAAAGTAAGTTACTTGTGGTGTATGCAATTTTAGATACACAGAAAGTCTTCACATACTATATATGGCTGTCATAGTGTCCTTATCAAGGGCAGTTCTTCACTCTGCGCCGATGTCCGTTTTGCTCTGTCCTCCTATAAAAAGCATGAACATTTGAGTGTTTGACTAGTTTTAGATTTCCAAAAATTTGATATTTGTACAACTAAACATTTGAACTACAATATATGCTATTGAGCGATACTTTTATGGGTAATTTTCGGTAAAGAAACTGGTGACAGAGTTGTAGGCTTTTTAAAGTACTATTAGCTAACCATTTGAACTGACTTTCAAAGCTGATTACCTTTTAAATTGCTGTGGATCAAAACCTCCAGTGGGAAGGCGGCCATTAGAAGAACACGCACCATTGAACCTGAAAATAACAAAAACAAACAAAAAACAGAACAATATATAAGAGTCCGGTAGGGTAATAAATCTCTTCTGAAGCAATATAGTTATTTTGGGTGAAAAACAAAACATTCCTCTAAAATATATATACTGACATCAGCAATCAACATCATGATTGTAATTATTTCCTTTTTAGTACATCTACTGCTGTTTGCATGTGTCAAGCACTACGACTGTATCTATGCATATAAATTCACCATATATATCCAGCAAAAATGTTTTGTTATAGGAAAACAAACAAAGGCATTCAATCAGAGGTGAGAAATTAATTGGGAATATGAATTATAGGTGAACTATTCTTTACCTACTAGCAATCAAGCTTCTTTAACCAAGAAGCTTGAAATATTTGAATGTAAAATAAAATAAATAAATAAATAATAATAAAAAGAACATGATGTAATTAAAATGCACAACTTACATTAAGGAAATCTGCATTTGTATCCACAGGCTAAAAGTAAAACAGTAAATGTGTTAGTGATAGTACAGGTATTTGTAAAAAAAAAAAAAGAGGCAGTAACTGTGACGCTTCTAGTGGGATGCTAAATGCAGAGATTTATATTTACAGTATAATACTGCATGTACGGGTAGCTGTGTTGTGAACTGTAACTGAATATTAGAGAATCTCAGAGAAATTAAATGTATTTATTTTTTGAATTTATCAATCATAAAACTGTGTGTTTTGAAGGCCTGTTACGATAACGACTTTTTGTTGGTCGGTATATTGCCCCATAAACAATTGCGACAAGTTATGTCATTGTCATTTTAAGACCATTTTATATCTTTGAATGTATAATCATAATATAACACCACCATAATGCAAGATCTACACACTTTCAATTGACAAACCGACATCTAATTCTTAAAGTATTTAGATCATTGAAATTAGGAATCAAAATATTAGATACCTTAAAAACTTGAATAAATAGTAAGTTTTCTAACAAATAGAAAACAATGTTATTTAATGTTATTGTTTTGTTATCATTATATTTTATTTTTGTAAATATAATGGCACATAAATTACATCATCAACAATTATTGAGGTCATGTACATGTACTGTGTGTTAAGTCGATATATCGATTATTGTGATAGGCCTACTGTTTTGGTATCATAACGAGCTTGTCAAACATGCATGACCACTAAACAATGTCTAAGCAGTAGTATTGGTCTGAATGACAACAAACATAACTAGTGTTTTGGAAAATCTGTTAGAAAACAGTTATTTCAATAATTATGATTAGCATGTGACACAGACACCGCATAAAAAACCACAACAACAAATACTTACTTTAGGAGGATGGGGGAGGGCAGCATGAGGTTGAGACTTTGACATCTGTAAGAAACAAATTCATGTATTACAAACAAGTCACTTAAAAATACATTAATGTGGCAGACTGTTCCCAGTGTATAAGTACAATCAGGGCTGTCACAACAATGGGGTGGGGCCAAGTGGCTGCAACCCTAGGTACAATGTGCAGGTATATATAATTACATATAATATATGTGAATAAAGCAAGAATCTGTTTAGGTTAGTCACTGTGCTGACTGATGCTTGCTAGGTTTATATGATTGCAAACTGCACAAAAACAACAACAGCAACAACATTAATGACAATGACAAACAAAATTACTTACATTTATGTAAATCTCACATTAGGAAGATCTGCATTCGATTTCATGGGCTGAAATAAATAGGCAGAAACATTACTGCTAAAAAAAATAAAAAACAAAAACTCTAAAAAGCCTAAAAATGACTTAAAAAGCAAGGAAATGTGGAACATTGTAATTAGCGAACATTAATAAAGCATAACTGTTCTTTGTTTCTAACCTTGGTAAGTACTCTGTAGCCAGAAGGAGAGGTAGGATTTCTGTGAAAGCCAAATTAAATGTGAATAGGCTTTGATAGTTATTGAGAAGGCAGAATAATAAGAAAAGGCAAAAGTACGTCACAATATAATTAATTAAGTTACATATTTTGATTACCAAATTATGGAAGCGTGGAGCTGCCACCCAGGCAAAAGAAAAATAGAGCTTCACGTTATGACGTGAAATGTTTATTGTTCTAACATTATGCTTTTCATGTTTGTATAATACAGTGGTTCTTAACCTTGTTGGAGGTACCGAACCCCACCAGTTTCATATGCGCATTCATTGAACCCCTCTTTAGTGAAAAATAAAGTGTGTTTTTTTTTCAAATTAGACGTAGATATGTTTTTTACTGGTGCACAAAATGAGCCGTGCACGTCACAGCGGAGGCTCTGCCGAACCCCTGAGACCAACTCACCAAACCCCTAGGGTTCGATCGAACCCAGGTTAAGAACCACTGGTATAATATAATATCACATTATTATAATATACATAATTGTCACGTTCGCACAATATTGTACGGACGTGATAATTATGTACATTTTTCGTACAATGTTGTTCAAACATGTTGTTCAAACATGATAGTATATTGTTAGAACGATAAACTTTTCACGTTATAACGTGATATACTTATATTTCTCTTTTGCCTGGGTGGCAGCTCTACGCTTCCGTTCCAAATACACGAGAATAAAGTAATATTATATGGGAAAAGGCACCTGCTAGCTTGATGATGGAGGCTTCTTAGACTGGCCACCCGCCTTGGCTTCTTGTCGCCACTCCACGAAATAAAGGTCCGTTTCCTCCATGCCGGCTAATTATTCATCCTCATTAAAATCTCGTATATGTTCAGTTGGCAGAATTGAGAATTTTACATCTTCCAACCACTTAATTAACGCGAACATAATCGGCTTGTTTCTTCCCGTCTCCTGTATCCGGCCGTTCCTCTCGCTGTCAGATTTCGCGCCTCAGAGACGTCGTTATTTTTCAAAAAAAAAAAAAAAAAAAGAAAGAAAGAAAGAAAGAAACAGCAACAACTACTAAAGAGAGTTTTTGCACGTTCATTGCACATTTGTGGGAATGTTTAAATATTTAATTTTTATTAATTACTTTTCATTATATCTTTATTTTTTAAACCACCGTGGCAATGCGCATGCGCATACACTCCTGCACGCAAAGGGCTTTGGAGTTGACGTAATGTCGCAATGCATTGTGGGAGCGCAGCACCATCTTGGCAGGTCACGAATCAAAACAAGTTTGCTACGAACCATTCTGAAACGTAGCTCAAAAGAAAATGACGGTATAGAGACAGATTCTGTCCAGATGCAAAGAGACGGTACTTGATTGTTGAAATGTGGACCCGTATGAAATATAGCCGTGGAGTAGAAACCCTGAAGACCAAACCGCTATTGACTTAGCATGATCTACTCTCATACCTTGTCTGTGGAGTCAGAGCATACATGGCGCACCAATTTCGCAATTATAAATCTCTGGAGGCGCACATCCAATTCACCAAGGACTGGGTACAAGATTTGGCTATTTTTAAGCCTCCACGTTGTGAGTACGCCGTCATTCAAGCAAAGGTAAGTCAGCTTGAGTACTGCGAGTAAAATGCGTTTGATTCCCCCCAACATTCAAATTAGTGCTAGCAAAAATTCATTCGTGAGGGGGAAATTACAGTGAGAACATGTAGAGGCTCTGTTAGAGGGATAACATAGTGAGTTCAGTGCATTGATGTGACATTGTCCTGAAGGATTTAGTTATTCTTTATGGTTAAAGAAATTGCCCTAATTAATTCATATTTATTATAAATAATCCTAATTACACATCTTGCACACAAGAATTTCACTCACATGTGCTGTACCAATGTACCTGCACATGTGATGTGACAATAAAAAGTGATTTGATTTGTGATTTGTGATTTGATTTGCTTCCTTGTTTGTGTCCTGTGTCACTAAAAATACATTCATTACATACTTTAGGTTCATTTTTTGGTGATAGGTTTCTAAAAAGAAACATGCAGATTTAGAATATAACATGCAGCGTTCTATAGATGGATACATAAAAACACTTTATTTGTTACATTTATGATAAATGGATTTGAAAGTAAATAAAACACATTTGTGTCGGACTTGGCTTATTAAAGTTCTTGTCTTTAAATGAACTTTGTCTGTGTGTGTTTTAGGTCCTGCACTCTTAAAGACTGAATTGCAGCATTGCAGCCACAGGTCATTGTGAGCATCACAGGGAAGGTTGAAGCCGCCCACTGCAGCTGTATGGCTAGAGTCGTGGAGACCTGCACCCACGTCACTGCTCTTCTGTTTAATGTAGAAGCAACAGTGAGGATCTGTGGCACAAGGACTGTTACAGATGAACCTGCATACTGGGTTTTGCTGGGTAATATGACCAAGATACAGCCAGAGGTTGGCCATAAGATAGACTTCTCCTCTTCAGCTGCCCAAAAAAAAGGTTCTTGATCAAAACATAAACAGACCATTCGTTGTGACAGGTAAAAGAAGCCATCCTCAAAAAAGAAAAGTTCCACCTGCTACTGTGGAGGAGTTGGATCAACTGATGGGACAATATTTTTCCAAGCATAGTTCTGTTCTGAATAACCCATAATGTTTTAATTTAGGGGGCCATGTAAATACTTTGCATTTACTGAATATGTACTTACTAAATACCACTGTTCAAAAGTTGAATAAAGAAACAAAGAAATGTTTGCCTATTTTTAATTAAAAGCACTTTGTAGAACATCACATCAGTTACAATGTAGAAAAAATGTTATGTATAGTTTACAAATGACAAAATGTTCACATAAAATCATGACAGCATTTGTATAATATCACCCACTACTAGCATTCTGTAATTTACTGTCTCTTTTGAAAACTTATCACTACATAAACAGCACAAGACTTAAGAGTATTTAACAAAACCTTTTTTCTGTGGTTTTACTACCACACTGGGGCACATGTTCACCAAAAGGCAGCAAACCTTTGCCATCTTATCCAGGAAGGTCACCTTTTTACCCACACATGGAAGAAGTAATCTGATTGGCATGGTGGTATGTAGCATGTAGTTTGAAGCAGGGATTTCGTAGTGCCCCATGTGTAGTGTTGGAACCCAGTCAGGATTTGTTTCATTCATTTCATAGGCTGGTTTGCTGCAATAATGCCAAATAATTAGCAACTCTATAAATAGAAGGTAGTTCTGCATGTTTGTTCTAAGTTTGTGCTATGATCTCAGAGCGCATTGAAAATAAAATTAACAGGCTATAAATAATAATATGAACTTATTTAGAACTTACCTGAATGAAAATACTGGAGCACACCAACAGATATCTGTGGCTGGTAGAGAACTGAATATCAGCTCGTCTCGCAGCTGCTATCCAGGCTAGACGCCTTCTTTTGGTAACATCCAACACATAAGCTCCCTCATGATGTTTCCAGGTGAGGAAACAATGAAAAGAGAGCCTGTTTTCAAGCTTATTCCTTTGTCGGTAGTGCAATCTAACATTACAACCGACCACACAGCAAGCATTTGTTTGGCCTGCTAATATGGCGCCTTGACCAAAAATCGTGGCTACGCCCCATCCCGTAAGATCACGCTCCAGAGCCCTATTAACGTACGGATCTAGAAAGAAGACGCTGCATTTTTAACTCTGAGGGAGATGGAGAATGAGCCTATTTCCAAAACAGTGGAGTGTGTTCCTTTAAGTACTAAATTGTATATATTGTCAAAAACTAAAGTGTACATAGCAGTTGTTGTATCTTGTTTACTGTATCACTGACAGATAATTTCAAAGTCAATGAACGCTACATTATAGTGAGATATTGTGTAATGTGAAATACTGTAAGCAAATGAATAAACAACCTAATTCGTGATAGACCTTTGACTCTGTTTTGTTTGAATCCAACTGTTTTTTGCAGATGTGCATAAAACATGTTACTTTTAGTATTGTTATCATTATCATCATTATTGCACTAAATATATTTTAAATAAAGGATACTTTGATATACATTCTACTGTAAGGTTGGAAATGTATTTTCTTCACCCTAAAATATGTTTTGAAATGTATTTTGGTTTGAAAGAAATATATTTTCAATTTCAAAAATATATTTTTTTGGAGCATCACAAATACAAAATATATTTACCATATATTTGAAATATATTTTGGCCAGGAAAAATGTATTTTTTTACCGTATGGGTTTGCTGCTGCTGACTTTGAAAATCACACCAAACATGGAATCAAATATATCGACTCGGCTTAGACTACAGAGAAGCTCGGCACTGCTCACAAAACTCAACACAAAAGGCTTTTTAAAGACAACAATCACTTTGACAGACACACAAACACGACTGAGTACAGAACAGCTGCTGGTTTGAAGCCACAGAAATGTTCAAATGTTTAAACACACTGCAGCGTTGCAGCCGTGATGCATTTGTGCTGCTAAGGCCACACACATCAGCTGCCTTACATTTTAGTACCAGTTCATCTCTGACCATGGCAGCACAGTCTTTCCAGTACAGTGATGTTGGTGGGGACAGTGGGGACTGATTGTTCATTGGCTGTAAGCCGGTCACATGGACGTTTAACTGGTGCTTTGATTGCTCTGTAGTCTGTTGTGCCTGTGAGCTGCTCCTAAAATGAGACAGATTATAATTGTCACCATTCTGTTAATGACTCTTATTATGTGCGCTCTCCTCCACTGTCACACTAAACACATTAAACCTTTATTTTTGTGTAAAGTCAGGATTTATTGGCTCTTCTTAAAAGCGTCATGAAGTGCAAAACTCAGCAAACATTATACAAAAGTAGATTTAGAAGCTGAACTGAAAACATTTAAAGTGACAGTCAGCACAAATCCAGCTGACATCTCCATCCAACCCAAGTCTTCATTTAAAGTCATTATAACTGTGACACACGTTTGTTACAGTATTGATCCTGCCTGATGCTGCAGGGCCAACATCATGAAACAGGCTCAGCATTTATTTCCATTATGAAACTTTATCATTAAAAACAAACCATTGTTCTGCAGTCGTCCCAGGACTGTCGGTCAAACGTTCTCTCCACATGTTTAAGGCTGAGCTCACTTTATCGTCTGCCTGAAGGAGGGAAGCAGATGTTACTAAACATCACAATAAAACATATGAAATGGGTGCACATGAGGAACGTCTGCACTGTTAAAGCCATGCAAACATCTTCACACATGAAGCAGCAACACCTCTCAGTTTAGCAGCAGCTGGTAAAAGCCACAGTGATCCTGGAGCCTCCCTGAAGGACTCGTTCATCAGTAACTGTCAGGAGGACGATTAAACCTTCTGCACACGTCCTGTAGTTACACACTCGGGAGGAAAGACGACGTCCTCGCTCTGCAACATGATCTGTGTTTCATCCAGGACGCTCAAACACAGACTGGTTTCCAAATATTAGACGCACTGGTTCTTCATGCGTTTCTACCTGAGCACTCAGAGTCATTTCTACAACAGGCCTCCTTCACCTGCTGGTGCCTCTGTTTCTGTGTTTGGCTGTTTCCATCAGTGCCTGATGTTTGTGATCTTTGATCTGTTCTGAAGTCTCTCTTTGTAACACAAATGTTGTTTGGCTTCTTTTGCAAACAAGGCAAAAGAACTTTAATGGATTCATTTGCTGATCTTACTTTTCTGATGCAAAGCCGTCCTTTCAACGCTTTAGAAAGAAAACCAAACAATGTTTTTAAAACTTTCCCAAAATGAAAAAGCTATTAAAACCATAAACTTCTGCTCCTTGATCATGTGATTCTTCTTCTAGACTGTCTGTAATTGTTATTGCTGATTGTCAATAAAGTTGTTTTTTATAAGTTATGTTGTAAAGGAAGCTTGTGGCGAGGGAGGAGGGGCGACTAAAAGCAGGTTCATATAGTGGGAAAGTCCTCAGGTCATGTGAGGATATTTACTGATGCGTCAACACTGTCAGATAAAAGAACGGCTGCTGCATTTGTTCTCCCACAAATAAGTTTGGTGATGAGTAAAAGAATTACAGATGATGTGGCAGTTTATACTGGGAGCTGGTAGTCATGTTACTGGCTTGAACTGGGTGGAGGACGCACTAATATGGAGGTATGTGGTTTGCTGGGACTCTAGCAGCGTGCTAGTGAGCACAGGTGATATGTCTTCAGACTCTAGGCAACATATTGTTTTTGATATACTTCATTTACTGTATAGAATCAAACACAGAGGGATAGAAGTGGATTTCTTATGGCTCCCTGTGAATATCGGTGTTGATGCAATGAACAGGACGATAAGTTTAAAAAGGTGCAGCAAGAAGAAGTCGTGCAGGTTTGACTATAAAATACAGTGAAAGTGAGGTGAAGAGTATAATGAAGGTAAAGATGAAGGACGAGTGGCAGGCACACTGGGACAGAGACGGGAAAGGCAGATATTATTATACAGAAAACAGTCGTGTAGAAGAAGCTGCAGCAGAGACCAGGATGGAATCTGGAGAGTCAGAGTTGGTCACACAGGCTTGAACAGCACACTTAAAAAGGTAAACATGACACAGGAAGTGTGACTTCTGTGGACCAGAGGAGACGTTTGACGGGTTGTTAGCGTCGTCAGGATGCTGGATGGAAACGCTGTGCCTGATAGGATGATTACAGGCTGGACTTTGTCTTCCTGTTACAGATGGATCCAGGCCCTGGATGACTGCTGGACACACATGACCCACACTAGGCTGCCTTCATCCATCCTTTCCTCCTTCACTGAGACTCAGAGTCAGCATGTATGTATTTATCAGTGATTTGAATCCTTTCATTACAGAGTGAAGTTAAAGTAGACGTGTGAACACACTAATAAACACAAAGGGACACAACTACTACTCCATGATGTAAAGCTGAAGTATTACACAGCTTTATGAACCTCCTGTTATCCTGGTAGACGAGTACAGCAATAAATCTTTTACTTGAACATCTTCTGGCTCCAATAAGCTTTGAAATGTGACCATGAAGTTAGAGACACACTGACTGAAACCCACAGCTGTGACTGTGGATCACATCCACACACAGTGTAGCTGCTGTCTCTGTGTGAGCCTTTGCACTGCTGCTCGCAGCACCGTTATATCACTCAGCGCTCGCTGCTGTTATTGAATCCACTTTTTACTGTCCGTGCAATCAAGCTCCTCTGCAGAGCTAGAAAATATCTTCGAACCAGTTTATGTGTTAGGGGATCCTTTGCAGCTGTGACTGTTGCCTCTGTTTTTGTCCTTTGGTTCCTGGGAGCCTTTTACATTTCCATCAGCAACAAATATCTGAACAGGCTTTATTGTAGGAAATACAGGATTAAATAGTTGTCATTATTTATTAGATGTTGTTAAAGATGATCCGATGCTTGTTTAGTTTAATGCTGTGGCTTCAGTCAGCATCACTGTGCTGTATAGTTTTATTTTTCTGATCCTTCTGTTAAAGTTGCTGAATAAAAGCTGGTTGGTCTGCACCTCACCTCTGCCTCGAGCCTCCTTCTTTAAAGCAGCAGAGGCTCTTCATTCAGGTATCACAGCTCGAGTTGTTCTGCAGGAGACCCAGAGTACTGTCCTTGGTCCATAATGACATTAACTTTGATTCATGTCAACACGAAGCCTGAACGTCTGTGATGAACACACTATCAGCATCACTGACATGTTTCATCATTTAAAAACACTTCGTGTCACTGTGGTGGTTACAGTGACATCATGCAGTTTGTGCTTTGACCTCCAGAGGGCGACAAATCAGCACAGACAGAGAGCTCCATTCAAACTTTGCTGCCATCAGGAATAATTCTTCAAATATAATCATCAGTGTTTGAGCAGTTATGATATCAGGGACAATCTAGACATGTGTGACAATACTGAACATGTCACATGACACACCTCAAACATCATGTGATCCACTCTCAGTCTGCACTTTCAGTCATGACTTCATGAATTTATGATCAGTTTACTCCTGAAATATTCAAATGCTGCAGGGTGAAGAATCAACAAAGTGCTGACACATGTTTGTGTTTCAAACAGGAAAACCAGCAGAAATAAATCATCTTTGGACAACATGACAGAGATTAGTGAGTTTCCAACTTGCACTTGAATGCAGCACAGACAGATTCTGATGTTCGTGGTTGTAAACGTGTCCTCAAACGCCTCTCTGACTCTTTCCTTCCTGCTCAAAGTTCCTCTTTTCTGAACTTGGTGTTTGTGCCTGACGCTGCTCGTCTCCGTGTGGAGCTCCGTGTGAAGGTAACGTTAGCAGTGTGTAATGTTTCCTGGCTAACATCAGCTGTGTGCAGCTCAGTTCCAGCACAAATCTGCCGCTCCATAGTTCACGGTAACGGACTCATGAGGTCGACCGTTAAACGCTCTCCCGCCATTTTGTCTGTGTGCGCGGATGTGTACATTTTTGTTACCACTGTCATCTCATCAATAGCCTATTTGTAAAAGATCTCTGTTCATAGTTTAGTTGGATTTTAAAACTCTGTAGTTGGACAGTTTTATTTTGGACTGATGCTAAAATTCTTGCTGATTGTTTCTGTCGAGGTTTTGTACTTGACATCCGCCATTTTGGATGTGATAAGCTGTAGAGAGTGCGTCCAAAAAGAGAAACCAGAAAGAGAACCTGTTTTATTAATAACCTCTTGCAAATAGAAGAATATGAAAAAAACAACAACAAATAGGATAAAACCTTTAAATTACTTGAATTTTTAAAATCACCATCATCTGTTAACACAAATTTGATCATTTCAAATTTGTGTTTTCATTTTCTCTTCCCAGTTACTTCTTTCTCATTCTCTTCATTCTCCTTGTCACCTTACGTCTCACTCCTTAACTGAAGTTATAGTTCTAACATAAGAAGTCCCACCAACGTCCTTTATTTAATCTCTGTGTTGTCACAGTTATTATCATCAGATCAGACATGAGACCCAGACAACAACATAAGTTTACAAGCTAACATCATGTCAGCTAACATTAGACGATAGCATCATAAACTTTAAATTACTTTGCCTCTGATCAACAGTTTGATTACATTCTCACATCACAGGTTTATTTGCTAAGTGTGAGTCCGCCCACATTAGATCCACTTTTCAGCAGGTGGAATAATTTGTAGTATATAGGTAATACATCAACAATGCTGCCGTGGCTAAGTTAAGAATATTTATAATGTCATTTCCAAAACTTGCATATGATCTGCAATTTGTAGCAGATCTACTGACTGTCACAGAGCAGCTGGAGCAGTCTCGAATGCAGGTCAGTCCACTGCTGCCCCCTGTGGCCAAGTGCCATAGCTACTGCTGGATGAACTCGTGACACATCTGCACCTGTTTCTATGAACACATTGAGTCTGAGTGGCTGCACTTACACTGGTGCATTCAACATATTGAAAGATGGCAGCAATGTGGATTGTCAAGACTCAAACCAACCGTTGAGCAAAGACAGCAGGATCACTTGTTTCTGTTTGTTATACAGCCAGATTTACTCGTGACACACATGTGCAGCTGCTTTATCACCTATTCTGAATTTGTTTCAAGCACAATACATTTGTTACACATGTTGGGATATTGTGTTTGTTATAAATGTTATATACCTGTGTGGTATGTGACTTGTGTTGCCATGACGCCAGGTCTCTCTTGGAAATGAGATTTTTAATCTCAATGAGATTTTTTTTTACCTGGATAAGTAAAGGACTAATTTATAACTTTCAGTGTTTTCCGGTCTTCCAAAAGAAAAAAAACCTTCAACTACATGACATGCAGTTGTGTATTTGTTTTCACCTTATCATACACTTGAAGTTTTACAAATCACCACTTCTTTAGTGAATATCATTTCAGTCTCAGACAACCTCATTTCTCTTACAGAGGTTGAATGCACCTTCTGCGGATGGCGGTACCACACAGTGTGCGTGGACTTCCCCTGCACAGAAGGCAACTACAAATGCTGTGAATGCTAAATAAAGAGAAACAAATGATCCCTGTTGTCTTTGCTTGATGATTGGTTTGAGTCTTGACAATCCACATTGCTGGCGTTGCATCTTTCAATGGCAGCAATGGCAGGTATCAGTGCTCAAAGCTTTTGTGTTTGTTTCCAACAAGTTGCCCACCTCGGGAAACAAAAATGTGTTCTTTTACTTGTCAGATGAACATATGAGACACTTTGACTCTTCAGTGCAGTGTGGAGCCTAACAAAGATCTGTTTTGTGTCCCAGCTGATCAGCAGGAGGAGGAGAGTCTGACGGAGCAGCAGAGGAACATTTTCAGCTACTTGGACTCAGCTCAGCCACTACAGAGGAAACAATGAGCTCAACACAGAAGGTGACAGACAGAGCAGGACCATATGACCAAAGATATTTATCACCATATACATTTGAACATTTGCCATAACGATGTAGCTGACGATAGAATTGACAGCAGACAAAATACTTTACAGCTGCACAACTTTATTAAAAAGCCATCAATGTATTTTCACTGAAACAAGCAGCTGTTGTTTATGTGCATTAAAGTTATATAAAAATGTAACAGTGCAAATGCAAATTCCTCGCTGACAGTTTAACCAAAAGGCGTTTCCAGTGGAAACTGGCCGACACATCCTGAGCATAACCATGTATAATATCCACTAAACTTCAGAAGAGGTTATACAGTCGTGGCCAAAAGGTTTGAGAATTGCATAAATATTGGAACCTGGAGAAGTTGCTGCTTAAGTTTTTATAATAGCATTTTGCCTGCACTCCAGAATGTTATGAGGAGTGATCAGATGAACTGCATCGTCCTTCTTTGCCATGAAAACGAACTTAATCCCCAAAAAGCCTTACCACTGCATTTCATTGCTGTCATCAAAGGACCTGCTGAGACCATTTCAGTCATCGTCTTCTTAACTCAGGTGAGAATGTTGGCGAGCACGAGGCTGGAGATCATCATGGCTGTATCCCGATTCAGGTTCTGCAGCTTTAAAGTCCTCAAGGGCCGCGTACTCAAAGACCGCTAAGGCCGAAGTGCGAGGCTCGTAGGCTCGTGAAATGGGACGTCTAGCCTCCGTCGCGCTGCCCAGGTTGCCTAGCAACCATGATACTAACAGCTGGAAACGTTTCATACAGCTTTGTTTGACAGAAATGAAGGAGAACATATTTAGTTCATTTGTTTCTACATGAGCTCTGTGTGATTTGATGAGTATCTGAGGCTGAGACCACAGGACTGTGAAACATGATTGTTGGGCTTCATTCCTGTGCTGAACAGTCGTTTAAGATTAGCTGTAAATAACAATTAGCTGATGTTGTTCATGAGACTAAAGTCATCTCACTGTGGTAATGTAAATATAATATGGCCAATATTATAGTTATTATATTAATCACTTCACTCTCAGACAAGTATCTGTGACAGTGTGTATATAGATGTATCATATATAAGAGACAAATGTTGTTACTTCAGTATGTTGGCATTATTACATTTGGCTCAGTGCTTACATATATGTGTAAAAAGCAAATGTACGAGCTGTGATAACTGTGTCTGATAGAATGAAGAGTAGACTGATATATGAAATATTCCTTTATTGGGTGAGAAAATCAGACCATGTCATAACTGCTGTAAGTCACACAGAATAGATATCAGAGCCTTAAACAGGCTGACTTCTGCTAAATGGGTCAAACTGGGCAGAAAGTCTACAAACACATAACATCCTTATAGAATATGATGTAACACTATAGATCAACTTAGCTCAGAATATATAAAGCATATAAACAGTTACAGCAATATGATGCAACAAACACAGCAGCTACTGATCCAAAATACTCAAAGCTTCATAGAACTGAAACCAACATTTATTTTTAGCTCCATCCTGCTGCTGATACAGACTTTAGGTTTCTGAACATTAAACTTGTTGCTGCCTTTCATAGTGTGTAACTTGAAGGCCCTGAGTACTTTCTCCCACACTGGAAACACTGGGATGATCACATTATTTGAACATTACCTAATAAGACTGATTCAGCACAGACAGTTATGTTAAACTTTCCTAGCCGTCCTTCACAAACAGGGAACAGTCTGTCTATTCTCTCCATCTGTCAGCTGCTGCTGGCTCTTCCTCCTCCTCTTCCTAAACACTGCTGAGTTTGTCCTGGTGGATCATCAGGGCTGCAAAGCCTCACAGATGATGTGCAGCAGTGGCTCCCTCAGTCTGTCCTCACTCTGGACACTTGCAGTCGTCACACATGGAAATCAAATGTGTGATAAGCTGCAGGATTCAAACACAAGTGTAACTTATAAACACACGTTCATACTTTTATTCCACAATCAGAGAGAAAGAAACAGAGAGAGAGTGCAGGACAGACAGACAGGTGACAGTCTCAGGTGTACACACTGCTACACAACAGCAGCAGAGAAGCAGGATTTAGTGTTTGTGTTATTACGAGTGTAAACAAGAAGAGTTCCAGATGGTGCAGTGGACACATGTGTGACTGCTGTGATTAAAGCATCTTTCTTTCAGCTTAACGAGTGAACCGTCAGCTCGTTCAAACACACGTTAAAGTGCGTTTGGCTCGACACCACCGAACAGAGGCAGCAATATAACACAGCTAACATTAACAGTGCAGTGGATCCTGCTTGTGCCGTGATGTTCAGGACTGCAAACCGAGCAGCATCACTGACTTTCAGCTTGTTGTGTTTGTGGATATATGACTGACTTTAATTATCCACAAAATCATCACATTCTCTGTCAGATTAAGGTCGACTATTGAACGGCGTATATTTTAAAGGCTTTAAAACCAAGTTAACGCTGAAAGTACAAACATCACTAATGTCACATAACTCTGCCGACAAGGCATAGCTATGGCTATGAAATGCTCTTTGTGTATCACTTCTTCATTATGAAAGATGTCATTAATGCACTAGTAATGTCTCATCTGGAGTATTGTTCAATCATTTGGTCAGCAGCTAATAAGACAGATCTTAACAGACTTCAGTTAGTCCAGAATAAGGCGTCCAGATTAGTGTGAAGATGTTCATACTATACTAATATTGATAAAATGCATAATAACCTTTCTTGGCTTCCTGTACAGGCTAAAATATTCTATGGCTTACTTGTAGTTCTAAAGAAAGCAATTCTGTTAAACACACCACATTTATTCTGCTCAGCTGCAGTATCCAGATGAAATACATCATCATATTACACAGTTTTCAACAAACTGCAATTTAGTAAATGCTCGAGTTAAAAGTAACGTTTTGTAAAACTGTTACATTTAGAGCAACTTTTAAGTGGAATAAGTTGCCTTAAAAAATTAGAGAATTATTCAAAACTTCAATGAACACTTAAAAGCCGATTTACAGAGCTTTTAGTTGTTGTAAATATTGTAAGACATGATTTGTTTTTGAAATTTGTGTAATGTGCCTCAATGTTATTGATATTATTATTTTTATTATTGATTGCTTATATTTGAACAATTGTGAAACCTCACTGTGGATGTAAGAGTGAAATTATGTGGATATCTTGAATCCACTTTATTGTGTAATATTTTATGTGAGTATTTGACGGAAGACGAGCAACATCTGTTGTGGAAGCTAACGGGGTTCCTTTAGAATAAACAAACATAGGATTTATTATCACTGAATAATTCTGTATAAATCTATACAAATTATAGAAATATGTAATAGGAAACAACAAAATAATCTAAATTATAAAATAATGTGTGTGTGTGTGTGTGTGTGTGTGTGTGTGTGTGTGTGTGTGTGTGTGTGTGTGTGTGCATGATTTTAGTGTTTGAACAGTCATGAATTATCTTTAACAGCAGGTTGGATGTAATGTGTTAGAACTACCAGCAGGTGGGGATAAGAGACCTTTAAGGTGTTTGGTGCCACGCTCCACCTTCAGGTTTAAAACTAGTGTTAATGGAGTTTGAAGGTTGAGTTTGTTCCACGACTGCATTTCACTCACTGCCTCTGTTTGTATCTCTGTCACTGCAGGACCAACATGGAGGCAGAAGTCAGCGCTCTCAGGAGGCCGACAAACCTCACAGAAGAAAGGGAGAGAAAAAACACACCTGTGACGAGTGTGGGAAGGGTTTTACTGTGAGGGCTAAACTAAAACAGCATCAGGTCATCCACACTGGAGAGAGACCGTTCAGCTGTGACTTGTGTGGAAAGTCTTTTTCCTTGAAGGGTTCCCTAAAAACACACCAACTCATCCACAGTGGAGTTAAAGCGTACAGCTGTGATCAGTGTGGCAGAGCTTTTACTCGCAGTAGCCACTTACAGAGTCATCTAGTTACCCACTCTGGAATTAAGGCATACACCTGTGACGAGTGTGGGATGGAGTTTACTCTGAAGGCTTCACTAAAACAGCATCAGGTCATCCACACTGGAGAGAGACCGTTCAGCTGTGACTTGTGTGGAAAGTCTTTTTCCTTGAAGGGTTCCCTAAAAAAACACCAACTCATCCACAGTGGAGTTAAAGCGTACAGCTGTGATCAGTGTGGCAGAGCTTTTACTCACAGTAGCAGCTTACAGAAGCATCTAGTTACCCACTCTGGAATTAAGGCATACAGCTGTGACATCTGTGGAAAAACTTTCAGCCAGAGAAGGAGCCGAAATACACACCTACGCATTCACACCAGACATGATGTGTACTGCTGTGAACAGTGTGGCAAAGAGTTTACAACAGACGCACAGTTACAACAACACATGTTTACCCACACTGAGGAGAGACCTTATCAATGTGACCTGTGTGAGAAGACTTTTAAAACTCCACATCACCTGAGACGACACCAACAGATCCACACCAGAAAGAGACTCTACAAGTGCAGCTACTGTGAGGTATGTATTTATATTGTTATCTTGTCATTTTAGCCTGACTGTTTGGAACAACTCTGCTCATTAAACTGTGTTAGCATGTTAGCAATTCTACTGCCTGGAAAAGCAGCTCTGAGTGATTATTCAGATTTTCCTTTCAGTTATGATTTTAGTATTACTGTAGTATTATGGTGGTAGTATTGTAGTTATTGCAGCCCAGTAAACTGAGTGTGTTAACTGAAACAGTCAAATGTAGTTGGACGTCTGCAGAGATGCTCTTTATTTCAGGTGACGTTCAGGATACAAATGTTGAAGGACTGACTTACACTGTCTTTGTGTCTTTGTTTAGAAGCAGAGCGACACAGATGGATCCAGTTCTCAACCCTGTCATCACTGTGGTGGTGGGAAAGACTTTCATTGTGACCTCTGTGGAAAAACTTTCAGTCGGCAAAAGACCCTAAAAGTACATCAACGTAGACACACTGGAGACAAACGGAAATACTGCAAAGAATGTGGGAGAAGCTTCACCACACCAAGTGATTTAAAACAACATGAACTGATTCACAGTGGGGTTAAAAAGCACCTCTGTGATCAGTGTGGGTCATCCTTCACCACTGCATGGAAGCTTAAATCTCACAAACGAGTCCACACAGGAGAGAAACCACACAAGTGCAGACACTGTGAGAGAAGCTTCTCACATTCAGGTAATCATAACATTCATGAACGTGGACACATGGAAGGAAACTACAGCTGTGACCAGTGTGACAAGAGCTTCAGGAATCTCAGATCATACTCTGAACACAAACGATCCCACGTTACTAATAAACTGTTTCACTGTTACCAATGTGCCCAAACATTCACCTCATTGTCTGCTCTGTGCAAACATCAGCGCGATCACTCAGGGCTGAAATCACTCCCATCACTGGATCACAGTGAATCTGAAGACACAGAAAGATCCTCTGGTTTCTGTGTCAGACTCAAAAAGCTTGAGATCAGGCTCCACAGAGTTCAGATAGAATCATTTAAACTTGTGTTGAACTGAACTGGTTGCTGGGCTGAACTTCTACATAATACAGATCTACATGGGATCTTCTTTTCTGTTTTTTACTGAGTCAGTTTTGTCCTTTTTTCTCTGTCCTGGTTTTGCTCGTCTGTAAATGATTGAAACTCAGTCAAATAGTTCATTGTTCTCCAGCAAAACGTTTTGGAAACTCATGTTTAACCTTTAAAACTCTGACATGTTTTAGCACACAAGGCTTCATCGGGGAGTTCACTCATGATTGGACCATGAGAACAAAGGTTTTTAGTTCTTTCAAAGAGAGTCTTGGAGATGTTTGATGTTTCTGTTTTTTCTACATAAAGGAATAAACTATTTTTCTTGCTTCATGTAGTGTGGAAGTTTTTAATGTTTCTTCATCTGTGATGTTCTTGAATGTGTTCACGTGAAGATGGTATAAATAAACTCTTGTCAGAGATTTACAGTTATCAAACAGGTGAATAAACAACACTGAGACACTTGGAGACAGTTAAGGTGCTGCACGGGTGAGGGCTCAGAGAGGACTCACACCGGGCTGCAGTAGTCGTTTATTATTTATAGTAGGGTGAAACAAGCATAGCAGTTTCCTCTAATTTTGCATATATGTGTGTGTGTGTGTGTGTGTTCGTATAAATGTCATAGGGTGAACTTCCTCTTTCTATAAACAGAGCGAGTAGTACATTTTGTTCTTTTCCTATTAAGAGTAAAATATGAACATGTACTTTAATGCAACATAAAACTCATTAAAGCGTTTCTTCTTTAACATCCCCTCCTGATGTTAATATTTTTCACTTAATCATACTTTATTATCAGCCAACAATCACTTGCTTATAACATTTTCAATTGTAGCATCATTCAGTATGTGTGTGTGTGTTTCTATACTAAATCTTCTTCATCCGGTTCATCTTCTAGTGGCAGTCCAACATAGGTAATTACTGTGGCCTGTACCATTTTGTCAATCATGGATCTTATGCATGGTAGGATACATGTAGAAAACAAGCACAATAATAGAAGCAGAACTCCTATCAGTACGAGTCCTTTTATCACGAGGGTCTTCCAGCTGCCACTCAGCAGCCAGGTCAGCCAGTCCTCATTGTTCGTGACATAGTCTTGTTGCTGCGCATTACTCAGTTGTCGCAACTTGTCTAGGGCGGTGGTCATGGTCAAGGAGTGCACGTTGTCCGGGATATAGGTGCTACAAGTGGTGTTGAATAAGACACAGAGGCCCCCTCTCTCAGCGAGAATCATGTCCAGGGCGACCCTGTGTTGCATGACCACTATTCTGATCGCGTCGATTTCCTCATTCTGAGCCTTATTTATCTTTGTTGAGCTGTTCAGGAAAAGTCCAAATCGGTAGTCAAGAGTCTCAATTCTTAACGTGTTTTTTCCAGTTCCGACCCATGGGAACAGTGAGTGCAGGACCTTCTGTCCGGTGGTCCACAACTTGAACTCCGCTGGTACATCACTGCCCCAGATTGGGTCATGGGGTTGCACGTCATCAGTGTTCCTCTTGCGTCGTGGTTGGTTCTGATGGAATACTCTGAAGGTGTGGTCTGACACTAAAATTGGGGCGCAGAGTCCGGTACAAGAAAAGCTCACAACTAAGACAAAACTGCTCCTGCAAGGAAAGCTCACTGTTATGCATGCAAGGTGATCAGCTCTAGGTGAGAAGACATTTAAATCTCACACTTGTTCTGCTGCATTTTTGAAGCTGGAGGAACAGATCGCAGGGTTCATTTTTATATACACTGCAACTGCCATGAGGTCAGGGCCATTTTTTTGTTGTTGTTTGTTTTTCCTTTTGCTCTGTGCAGCACTTTGGCAGCATTTTTAAATTTCTCTTTGTATTTTTTCTTTCTTTTACTAGTGAAGAGATGTAGCGTGAACAGTTATACAGTCTAAATATCCCATATGGGTCGAGTGAAATGGTGTTTTCAGTTTCATTCAGTTGAAGTAAAGAACTATTGGGGTAAAATAGTTAGTTATTGGGGTAAAATGGGTAATGTTAATAGGAAGGTGTTTGCCAATTCAGTAACCTAATTTAATGTTAATGGAAACTAACATTATCTCAAATTGTTTAGTTATAATTGTTGTTTAACTGAATCTTGATTTTTGATCTTGATTTGTTCTTTCCCAACATTTTTCAAAAGAAACAGTCTAATTTCTTTGCTGTGATTGATTCCAGAGAACACGGAAGAACTGACATTATTTAACTGTTGATTTATGTAGATTCAGTGGAGGAGTAATGTCAGTTTAATTCTTTACCTACTGTCAATGCAGTGAAATTAGACATTTTGTTTTGAAAGGTTACTGGTGGATGCCAGCAACCATCTTGGAAGAGAACAATATAATCTGTTATAAGGCCTCCATTTGAAAATTGTGTATTTGATACTAGAATATAATAGCAAAATGTAATTTGAAGATAACATGTAGTATTTAAGTGACCAAGTAGTATTGGGTAAAAGTTATCGAATGGTGTTGGGATAAAGTGAGAAAATTGTGAAGGATTAAAATATTTCAAGAGCTCAAATTACTTCATCAAAACATGTTTAAGTCACATTTTATCAACACAAATTGCACAGGCTTATTGAACATGAATAAATTGTGTTAATTTAACTCAATTGTTTAAGTTGCTGCCAAAGCAAAACATCTGTGTGCAACAAATGTCCACCATTGAATTAAGTAAATCCAACAACATATTTTTTTCAGTGTAGTTTGGACTTTATGATTTCTGTAACTGGAAAATATTATTTTGTTTAAAGACAGAAGTGACCGCATAGTTGCAACATCAAAGGGAAATATTAATTAATTAGCATCAAGTATATTTGTTGCTTAAGCGTTTGCACTATAACTTAAGTAGGATTATAACTTTTAAGGAAGGAAAGATTTCAGATATTTAGTTCACTGTTTCAGTTATTTTATATGAAATTAAAACATTTACGTTGGTCAAATATGATGCTCTAAATCAAATAAAAGTTTGAAAATAAATGATGTATTTTTAAATGCTGCAACAAATGTTCACAAAAAGTAACTATAATTAAAACCAGTTAAACAAAATCAAATGTTTGAATCATGCTTAACCAAATGCCAGGCTGGAGAGCTGAACCTAAAGTATACGTAGAAAGATTTCAACATCTGAGCAGTTTTTAATGTTTTTATCACATATAAATGTCACAGCAGTGGGTCCTGGCCCAATGCTTTGTGTTTTTGCTTTTCTTTGACTCTTGTTTTTCTTGGTTTTTGTTCTTCTTATTTATCAGGCTCTCAGTAATCTTAGTTCTCCCTCCCTCAGTGTTCATTTCAGCCTGTGTTTAGTTTCTGTTCCCGTGTCCCACGTTTCATCGTTTCATGTCGAGTCAGCCCTGTCTCTCTGTTTCCTGTGTCTCCCCAGTCAGCCCCGCCTCCCTCGGGCACTCATGTGTGATACAGAGTAATAAACCTGACTACATTTACTACACTCTCTTTATTACCTGTTACTTTAAAATTCATACACTAATTATGTCTGCCCATCTCTCTAATGTGAAGGTCAAAGGTCAACATCCCAGTGACATAAGAATAATCCCAAAGGGGCAAAGGCAGCGGTTAATTTAGCACATTTAGCATTAAGGGTACAGCAAGGATATACTTTTACTTATTGTGGCAGGGGTGTGGTCTCTGGCCTGCTGCAGTGGAGGCTGGTGGCGGGACGTTGGACGGCACAGGTGAGGGTGATGGAGCTCATGACTCTCCCCTTTATAGTGACGGAGGAGACTGGCGTGGGGGAAGCGTGTAGTGGAGGAAGCCGAGGAGAGAGCTGGTTTCTGGCTACAAAGACGGCGTCAAACCAGAAAAGATTGCTCGTGGTCAAATAATGTGTAATAATAATGAAATAAATAGGCCATTGGGAAAAACGGGATTTTGAAATAAAGACTGACTTTGAAAAAAAGGACATTTTGGATTAAAAATGGCTGGGAATAAATAAAATGCCTCAGGAATAATCTCTGTTATTGTGAAAAATAATGATCATGAAATAATATTTCACAATAATAAGTAAATTTATATAGCAGAATGCAATATATTTCACAATAATGAGCTTTTTTTCAAAATGTGTTCAATTATTTCACAATATCATTCTCACATTACATATCTGTGTCTTATTTATTCACATAGTTATTTATTTCATCATGACTTATTTATTTATTTAATTTTGAACACTTTGGAGTTCCATATGGTTGTAGTGGGCTTGTAATGTAAATGTGTCTGATTAAATGTGACATTAATGCTGACGCTGCATCAAACCCTGATAAAACAGTTCTATTAGTGGGTCTGTGTGATCAACATCAGTGGGTTAAGCTGAGGCCTTGACTAGTAGAACGTCATGTTGGTGTTTAACAACACATGAGCCAACATCAGACTCCGAGCGCTACGATGCTAAAGATCAGAAGATCCTGTGTGACATCATCGTTACCTGGCAACAGCAGCCCTCATCTGACTTTATTGGAGGATATTTACACCAGCAACACGGTTTAGTTTGATATGACGGATTAACAACATGCGCTGTGATATCCTGTTCATCTGTAATAGATGCTGGATCTAATCAGTCAGCAGATATTTGATCAGCTTATTTATAATTATACTAGAAACAAATACAACTGTGTTGGTGATTCATGCAAACTTGCATATCAGCCTTTGAAGGTTTTGTAGTATTGAGAACAAAGAGGTTGTGTTAGGGCTGAAAAGCCCGACTTGTTCTCCTCTGCAGGTCATCAAATGCACCACAGAAGTTTGTATTTGCACAGCCTGTATATGTTTGATGGCTTTATTATTCTCTGTTCAAAGACAGTAAATATGGAAAATGTCTCATGTAGTATCAGCTTCATTTAAAATGACTGCAAACATTTAGAGAACATGTGCTGCTGTTTGTCCTACATTTCAACACTGAATGAACCCTGAAAACATGATGGCAGCTGGGAGTTCACATGAAATATCGGCTGTATGAAGACTGGAAATATAGATGATAAAAACATGCAGCCAAACATTTGTGGACATGAATAAACTATCTGATCCAAAAAGCAGGAAGTGACACAGCTAGAAAGTGTGTAACAGCTGAAGTCAAATGTAATGCAGAGTTGAATCTGCACTTGGATCCATCTGTGAAAGGTCCACATGTAGGGATCACATGAGTCCTGATGTTTGTCAGTCAGCTTGATAACTCCATCTACTGTGGCTACATATACTGGGCTGGTAGCTCCACAGTGTTGGAAAGAAACTATTAAATGTGCAAAGTTTAAAATCAGAGGCTCTTCTAACACAGGAGCCATGTTGAGTTTAGATCACAGCCGACCACCGGAAATGGCTGAAATCAAATGGAATGAAGCCTATTGACAGCCAGCAGGTCCAAACAGGAACGCACCCATTTGTATGTGTGGCAATGATGTGGCTGCAGCTGACACAGGATTGGTTCAAACTAAACATCAGACACATTTCACAGAGTTCACAAATAAACTCACGTTTTTATTTTTGAAGATGATCATAAAGTAGAATTTATGGTCCAGTAGAAACAGCAGGAGGTTTGAGCCCTTCTGATGGCAAGGCAAGGCAAGTTTATTTGTATAGCACAATTCAACAACAAGGTGATTCAAAGTGCTTTACAGAGACATTAGAAACAAAAACAAATAAAAAGCATGATTTAAAATTGATTAAAACAAGCAAACAAACTAACTAATTAACAAACAAACAAACAAAACAGTATATAAAATCAAAACAGATCAGAACAGTAGATAAAATCAGTAGTTAAATGTAAGTTTTGAAATTTAAGCTTAAAAGTGTGGATTTGGTGCTTTATTCAAATGCAGCTGAGAACAGGTGAGTCTTCAACCTGGATTTAAATAAACTGAGTGTTTCAGCTGATCTGAGGCTTTCTGGGAGTTTGTTCCAGATATAAGGAGCATAAAAGCTGAATGCAGCTTCTCCGTGTCTGGTTCTGACTCTGGGAACTGATAAAAGACCGGATCCAGATGACCTGAGGGATCTGGAAGGTTCATACTGGGTCAGGAGGTCACTGATGTATTTTGGTCCTAAACCATTCAGAGCTTTATAGACCAGCATCAGAACTTTAAAGTCTATCCTCTGATGGACAGGCAGCCAGTGTAAGGACCTCAGAGCTGGACGGATGTCCACTTTTTTGGTCTTAGTGAGGACTCGAGCAGCAGAGTTCTGAATGAGCTGTAGTTGTCTGACTGATGTTTTAGGTAGACCTGTAAAGATGCTGTTACAGTAATCAAGCCTACTAAAGATGAATGCATGGACTAGTTTTTCCAGGTCCTGTTGAGACATCAGATCTTTTATCCTTGAAATATTCTTGAGGCGATAGTAAGCTGACTTTGTTATTGTCTTAATGTGTTTTTCTAAGTTTAGGTCTGCATCCATCACTACACCCACATTTCTCGCCTGGTTTGTGGTTTTTAGATGTATAGATTGAAGTTCTCTGGTGACCTGTAATCGTTTTTCTTTGGCGCCAAAGACTATTACCTCAGTTTTGTTTTTGTTTAGCTGGAGAAAATTGTACGGGGCCTTGGTCTCCTGGTGACATTGTGATATATATTTGTGTGTCATCTGCATAGCTGTGATAGTTTATTTTGTTGTTCTTTATAATCTGTGCCAGTGGGAGCATGTAAATGTTAAACAGAAAGGGTCCCAAGATGGAACCTTGGGGAACTCCACATGTGATACTTGTCTGCTCAGATGTGAAGTTACCTATTGATACAAAGTATTTCCTGTTTTCTAAGTATGTTTTGAACCAGTTTAGTACAGTTCCTGAAAGACCTGTCCAGTTCTCCAGTCGTTTGAGTAATATGTTGTGGTCAACTGTATCAAATGCTGCACTGAGATCCAGTAAAACTAAAACTGACATTTTTCCACTGTCTGTATTCAGACATATGTCATTAAACAGCAGAAACAGGATTTGGAGGAAGATGTTAATAGATTAGAAAGAATTGTACACTGTGAATCAATGCAAGTCTTTCTATATAGACAGATCTGTAATAATCCCTCAGGTAGGTTCCTCTGGGACAGTCACAGATAGAGACACCAATTCTGACATCCTTTGAAAGCCTGACTTTGAATTTTCATCACTCGTCATGCACACAGATGTTAATTCTACATATTCCTGGTACTGAACTCTAAATCAATATGAAGAAAATGCTCCTGCTAATCTGCATCTATGTTGATATCAAATCCTTTTCCAGCACATGGATAAATCTCTATAAATCTTTCAGTCTGATCAGAATGGGCACAGTGTTGTTATTGCAGCTCCCTGATGTTTGAAAAGCTAAATGTCCATTTTAAAGTGCTCGTGTGTAGGATTGTGTTCCCTTCCTTTGTGCAGTTCTTACAGTAAACATGTTTGAATGTTTCCTGTTCCCCTGATGCTTCTTCCTGTTGGATAAAATTGGTTTGAATAACATGTTCTTATAGGTTTTAATGAACTTCAAACTGGGATCGACTTACAAAACTGCCTCATTTTATTGGAACGATCCACATTTGCATCCATTCACGGTACATTTGACATCTGAACACGTTTGTACACATGATGAAAGGACAGATGGTGTTTGTGTGTCCTTCTTAAACTTAGTGTGGATGTTTCATCATGTAGAACTACTTAGAACAAAGTCTTTGGAACATTTGGAGAACACGTTTAGGAAAGTAACATCCTGGTAGAACATTTTCTTAAAGCAAAGCAGAGCTGCAACATGACTGTGAGGATTCAGAAGAATAAAGTCAGAATACTTTATTATTATGAAGACTAAAGTGCACCTTAATGCTGCCGATGAACACACATGTTCTTTGTGAAAGCATGTGTGAGCACAGCTGACGTGCACCACACTGACCCCACTCGCCCCATTTCTTCATCCACTTCTTGCTCTTGTGCTTGAAATGAGACGCAGCAAAAGTCGGAGGCTCTAAAATCCACAAGAAGGGGGCTCGTTAGATCAGGATACTGGATGTGATCCATAGAAAACATGGATAATACACCACTTTATTTGAAGCATCTGTAGCACTGCCTCAGTTCTGGATGTTTCCACAGACTCCTCTGTGCACCTAAAGGAAAGGTCAAAGGTCAGCGGCACATGTAGTTGGGACAATTCTTCAGTCGCACAAACTACACAATCATTTTCCTCCAATGACGACTTTTCACTTGCAGAAATGGTCCTGTGTGATTTCCAGGCTGTGATATAAAAACTAGTTCCTAATGGCAGCGACTCACTCAGTAAACATGTGTTTCCTTCACCAACCTCACACACAGATCCAATAAGATCAGGAAGTGGGCAGTATAGTACAATATGTGTTATTCTGTGCTGCACTGCCCAAACTAAAGATCTGCTGAAGTGTTGGAAATGATCCAGATGTTTATTTTGGACGATACAGCAGAAGATCAGACATGAAAGTGGAGATAACACAGAAGACCTGCAGCAAAGGTCAGAGGTCAGACTGGGCCCCTGGATTCAACAATGAGCCAATGATCATCAAGCAGTGACTAAAGCAGAGCCCTGACGTTCTGACATTCATCACACAGTCAGAACAAATGTCTGCTGATGACTTCATCTCATGAAACGACTGATAGATGTCAGTTCATTGATCAGCTGAGCTGCTGATCTTCATCGTCACAGAAACATTCAGCTTGTTTCAATCAGTAAATAACTCCCACTACTCCCAGTTTGAACTGTTCCCACTCAAAATGCTGTGAGAACAATGATCATTGTAGAACTTCACAAACATCACGTGTTGTTTTCCACATGTAAGATCAGCAAACACACAGAAACTTCCTGTTGCCACACACGGCCTCTAAAATCTCTTCCACGCTTTCTGTCTGAAGTCCACTCTCTGTGTCGGATCCACAGGAAACAACAAGATCTTATTAACATGGTTTTCAATGTGTCTCCTTCCAAAAAGTCCAACCAATGAACAAATGTGTGTATTTGTGGAGGCCGAACAAAAGCATGACACATTTCTCTGTTTCTATAAACTGGAGTCAAACACAAACATGAAGAGTTTCACTGACAGACTCCAAAATGCCCCCACAGTGGATCAAAGGGAAATCCTACAGTGTGGCCAGAGACTCTTAATGGCTCCAACATCAACACATCCACAATGTTGGATCCAGTTCTGCCTCACAGAGTTACTAAGACACACCCTCTGCCAGCATCACAACAGCTCCACCTGCTTCACCTGCCTCCTCAGCATCTGTACACCTGAAGAGAAAAGAAAGGCTCCAACAGCTCAAATCTACAAAGGATTCATGAAGTTTCATCCAACAATAACATGTTTGCCTTCCACAGTGTGCTGTTAGACACCACTGTACCTCTGCCATTTCAAAAAGAGCAGCTTGGGAACATTTTGGCTCCAAACACTTTGTGTTTAAGTTCTTTGTTTTCTTTGTGAAGCCGACAACATCTGGAGCTTTGTGACTCATAGAAACATCATTTTGTTCTTTAGATGACAGCAGATTGGGACTGAATAATCAATCACTATCAAACCAATAAAGACAAACATGCTGATTTTACAGGAACTTTGTTGGAGAAGCTGCAAAGACATGAAACTGGTGGAGATCCCAAACCAGTTGATAGTGCTGGTTATTCCAAATAAAGCTGTTTCCCTTTGAGATGAAATGACTTTGTGTCCTGATATATAATAAAGATGTTGTTGTTTTTGAGCCCCTGTATTAAAAGTAGTTTAAAGTCAGCTTGAGTTTGATGTCTTTATGTCAAAGCTGCTCATGATGTTGAGCTGCTGATGGAATAAAAACAATATAAAAGCATGTAGTCCAGACTTAAATGCAGCCTGTTGTTAGCTGAGGTCCACACACAGTGTTTGACAGTGTAAAGTGTGTGAAAGGGCTGCTGGTGGAGCTCACTAGGATGAGCAGGTGACCACGAGGTGGAGAGCAGCTGGCCTGGCTTTGACCCGGGCCACGCCCCCTTTCTCTCTGCTTTGCTGTCACTTATCTTCACTGCTCTGTCCAATAAAGCTGAAAAAGGCCCCGAATCAAAGAAATCTGCTGCAGCCTCTGAAATGTCTTCTGTTTCCTTCCCGACGGCTTTTTCACCGTCAGCCCATCAGACAGTCCAGCAGCATTTATGATGATGTCATGATGTTGAAGAGGCTGCCACGGTGGCCTCCCATGACCCCCAGCCTCATCACAGCTGAGATGCAGACATTTGAAAACATTCAGCAGACAACTGAATAACAGTCCAACACAACAGTCTGTGTGCAGACACACACTGACCTTTCATATAGTCAAACACAGCTGGTTGAGTCATTTCTCTGTGAGTCTAAAGTGAATCTAGTATTTGAAAGTCCACTTCCTGTATTTGTTGTTGAAGACTTCTTCAGCTTCTTCTCAAGGACATCAGCTGCTTGTTTGGCAGCAGAGGCAGTTAAGAAGCTTCCTGAAAAACACTGAACAGTGAGTTCACTGTGGCATATGACAGATTCAGCTTTCTGTGTGCAAATGTGTCTGTGTCGACCTTTCAAATGCTGTTGAATCCAAAACATCAGCGGCTCCTCGGCTGCTCACTTCATGCACTTCTGTCTGTGTGACAGTCCAATGACATCACAGCTGTTTCCAGCCCCAGTGTCTCAGGACTGGACACCTTTAAACATGTCGAGGATCAAACAGCGTCCAGCTAAACACACATGAAACTATCAGAGCTGACAATCATTCCAATAACATCTAATGGTTCATGTATGTAGACACAGGACTACAAGGAAATGGCTCTCAGCATCTGGCTGTGGGAACACATGAGTCCCTGTTTGTGTTCAGATTGTGTGCATGTTTTAGACGTGTGTCACATGTAGAAACACAACAATCCCACAATGACACACAGATGTGTTTGACACAGCTGTGCAGCTGTAAGTTGTTTCTAATGATTCATTGAAGCTCTTCTAACATTCTGGAGACGATCAGTACATGAATCTGTTCAACACGACAACAGTTTGACTTCAGTGTGAACGTTTGCCATTAAATAACCTTCTTCATCCAGCTGACAGCATCTTCATCCTATGATGTGAACAGTTCCTCCTGTTGATGACAAACCTCTGACAGGATCTGCTTGAGGAGCTTTTTCATGTGCAGCTCTCTGAGCTCAGGGCTGAGCTGCTGTTTCATCTTTAAGAGCTGCTGCCTCCTCGCCGGACTTGTTCTCCTCTTCTTCTCCTGATGACACCATTTCTGCTTCATATTAAATTCAATAAAGATGCTGACATGTATCTGTAGCAACAACATCATTGAATCTAGAACAACTGGAGCCAAACCAGTGGCTCTGCTGGGATCACTGGTGAGCCAACACTTCCTTGTTGATGCAGATTTCAGGGCTTCCTTTTGCTCCTCCGTTATAACTGTTCTCTCTTCTCAACACATGATGACACAAAGGAATCAGCAGTGACAAAGATGATGCTGAAGAGAAGCACACACTTCACACATATAACAGAGCAGTGCAGTTACACACACCTCTGCTCGACATCAGGCCTCAAACAAAGACACAAAACACTAACTTGACTCTAAACAGAAGAAACGAGCAGCTGTTTCTGTTCTGTGCTTATTTATATTTGACACACATGCTTCTCTTTGTGCAAACACACATCGCACTATAAGGGTAACCTCGCACACAATGATTGGACAGCACAGTGATGATGCTGGGAGATCCTATACGCAGCAACACAGAAACACTGAGAACTTTAAACAATGATGGAAAGTGTTATAAATGACTTGTTGGCCTCTGATCTGTCACAAACAGCTGAAACGTGTCTCTCATGAGTCACATGAAGGTTTTTGACAGAAAGGACAAAAAGTAGCTGCAGTCAGTTTGTGTCATTTTTATATTTATTCATCTGGGAGAAAAATCTGAGGGACATTAAAATGTGTTTTCAACAGAGACAAGAACATGAATATAACAGAACAGGTAAATGAACATGTTTCAAGTAAACAGCTGGACTGATCAGGTCCAAACACAGAGTGATAAACTTGTCAAACAGCTGTCATATCTTTATATAGAAGCTCTTTATAAATGCTGCTCACTGCAGTCTGTTTACTAATAATGTCAAAGTGTTAGAAACACAGAAACATCAGAATGGTCTTTGTTCACAGAAACCTGTCTGGGATCCTTTGTTGTTCTTTTGATGCAGAGTTACATTATAAATATAAAGAGTTATTTCAGAGTCTCATCAGTTTTCCTGCATGTCTTTATTTAACACATCAGCAGGGCTGAAGCTCTCATGTTAAACACACACTGATCTATGGACACGTTCATGTGTTTCTAACAGAACCAGGCTGTTATCAGCCTGCACTAACATTATGTCACACACACTGAATGTAACAGTGACAGTTTACATCATCACACAATCAGCTGTGATTGTTTCACTGTCATCAAACGAGTCAACAGGAAGTAGAATCAATAGAAACCAATCATTTACTGACAGCATGTCTGATGGAAATAAGTGCAGATTATGTATGAAGTCTAACTGCACACAGTAACTGTGTTACAATAAGGACTTAACAGCGCCCTCTGCTGGAGTGTTTCAGTACTGCGTTAACTACAATACACCACCTCCTCCTCACACCACCTGCTACAGCTCTACTCTTCTATGACTACAGTCATCCACAGCACTGATGTGAGGTCACATGGTTCATATGTAAGGAGCACAGCTGACCTCAGGTCAGTTTAATGACTGTGAGCAGCAGCTGTGTTATTGTCACTGTGACAGGGAGACACTCTCAGACACAGCGCTCATGTCAGCTTGTTCTCATGCAGGAGGATCAGGAGCTCCATGTTTGTCTTTCTGTTTGAATCATGATGTGTTTGTGCCATCAGAGTCTGTCATGAGTACTCAGGGTTTCACAGCAGCTCTTCTGGATGCTGACGAGGACTCCAACCTCATGTTTCACCTCTCTGAGCTTCTGATGTCTGTGAACACTCGTGTTTCTTCTCTGGGCTCATCTGGACAAAAACACCTTTCTGTGTTTGGCTGCAGCCTCATTCTGACTGACAGGAAGTGTGTTATCCATGAGCTGCACTTCTGTGAGGAAGTTTCCTGCTGTGTTTCCTGTCTGTGGACAAACACGAGTGTTCCAGCTGAGGACTTGGTTCCTTCCACCTGTCCATACAGGACATCACGCTGTCTGCAGCTCTGTAAATGCAGCTCCAGGTCCTTCCACGTGCTGCTCTGTATTTGTGCAGTTTGTAGTGTGTCCTGGGAAACGTAGCACACATGGTGTTCTTCTGCTGTTTCCTCCTTTCACTGAGTGTGAAACACTGACGCTGTGCTGTTGTTCACAGAGGGGAGCTGATTCTAGCTGCAGCTGGACTCTGTCATCTAACTGAATGTGTTGGTGCTGATCACGGGGCTCTGAGGGGGGAGCAGCAGGAGGACTCTGGATGCTGACGTCAGTGTATCTGTGGAAGCTCCCACAGCGTGTCTGTCATTCAATATTGTGCTGTATATTGTATCTATGCAAAGATGAACAGACTGTGTGTTCACTGGTCTCTGTGCTGCAGCTCTGATGTCATCATCACTCCCTCCTCCACCCTCAGCAGTCCCAGCATGCTGCTGTGGTGCACCCCACCCTCACTCTACACCTGAGCCACAGACCACACCCTCCACCTCAATATACACCACAGTTTTCTCTGCTGTGGAAATGAGATCAGGAGGAAATCATCATTATTATTATTTAATAAACGCTCACATTAATGTGGGCTTATTTGTTTCATATTAGAAACATTAGTTGAGTGTTTTTAGTATAAAATGGTCAAAGTCCCTCTTTTTGCTCCTCCCCTCACCTGTGGATGGGCGGTGCTGTTACCGTGGTGACAGCTTGGATGTGTTTCAGTCCTGCCTGGTTATCACTGCAGGAATCTTTCACATTTATTACAGGTAATAACGCTGATTTTTCTGTGTATTATGAACCAAATGTATCCTGATACACACAGAGATGGATGAGCAGAGGCTTTTTTTGCAGTTTATGTAGTTACTATGGACTGAATGCATACATATTATTAAAATTAGGGCTATAACAGTTGTATTGATGTATAGCAACTTGAAATGCTCCCACAAATGGCTCCACAGCATGTAAAAATATAACAAAAGCTCTGGCGGACTTGGTTCTGTGGTCAGTCTTAAAGGGTGAAGTTAAACTCTGTAATCTTCACTGTGTCACAGAGTTCAGTGAGTCCCGTTATTCACAGTATCAATCAGATCATCAGAGAACAGCTGATCAGCAATCAGTGGTGCCAACAGCGCCTCCTGTGGTGAGAGGATGCAATAATGCAATGTAGCATTTTTCCACTCAACACTTGCAGTCATGGAAACTGTCTGTTGGATCTGTGTGACGTTGCTTTCTTGGTTAGAGTTCCTCACAAATGTCCAGATGATTCTTCTAATGAGGCGTCGACCATGTTTGCAGCTCTTTGGAAGAAAACGTCGCCCTTTGCCATCCTTACTTTTCTTTGACTTCTTCAAATGCAGCTGAACTCCAGCTGGTATTTTCTTGGACTTTGCAGCTGTTTCTGGTCATCAGTTCATTCCTGCAAACCTCTGAAGCTGAACAACAATGATGCTGCATTGCTGGCTGATCCCAAAAGGTTGATTCTGTTCATCTGGACGTTTTCAGAAACGTTTGCTCACTGATCAGGTGACTTCTTCAGTCTCAGCTGACTGCAGCTTTACAAGCTTACAAACAGCACATTTGCACAATGACTGAAAGCAGCAGCACCTGATATATATGATACTAATATAATACATATACATATATAATCCATACTAATGATGAAGGAACTGAGCTCACAGTCCATTGTTCATTCAGTGAACTACTCAGTTTATTTTGGGCCTCAGAAATGCTCACTCTGTTTGTACATCACTGTCAGCAATAGACTCATTCTGCTGTGTGGACAGGAACACATGTGACATCACTTCCTGTTTGTTTGTGACTGAAGAAGTTTACAAGGAATCATTTAGAAGAGTTTCAAACATCAACTGATTGAATCCATGAATCTGAAAACGTGTTTGTGAGTGAAAGAGACAGACATGTACAGACTGAACTATCTGTTCAACAGTCAGAGTGTTTCTGTAACAGGAGACACTCTTTACACTCCACTCAGCACAGGGACACTGAGGAACCAGGAGACCAGACTCTAAACCCAGGATAAAGAGTTTGAGTGAATGTGGTGTTGAAGGTGTGGAGGTGGATCAGAGTGTCAGAGGAGACTCTGTAGAAGGACAGAGTGCCAGCAGGACAGTCCACATACACTGCTGCTCTGTTAGAGACAGAGGAGGAGGAGGAGGAGGAGGAGATGGATGTTAGTATCTTATTGTGCCAGACAAACTGAGGACCATCATCAGAGCAGACCAGACTCCAGGACTGATCATTGTATGCAAACCAACAGTCATCACTGCCTCCTTTCCTTCTGATGCTTCTGTAACTCACTGATATACAAACGCCTCCTCTGCACTCGACCTCCCAGTAACAGCGACCAGTCAGACCATTTCTACACAGCAGCTGTTCACAAACATCAAATCTGTCTGGATGATCAGGATATGACTGAACCTCCTCCACATATGTCACCTTCCTGTTGTTGTCGGACAGTTGGAGCTCTGTGTGCACTGTGTTTGTGTCGATTGTGAGTTGACAGGAATCTGATGGAGAGAACAAACACAATCCAGCTGCAGTTATTGATCCATCATCTGTTCATTGATTGACACTTTGATGATGACTCCTGACATGATGAAGATGGTTGAATGTGTGCTGCTTTGTTTTCATGAATCCCATTAAAAACACACTTACACTTCCTCAGACCTGGTCTCAACCATCGGACTCCAGCAGGCTCCACCCTGAAAGGAGGAGGGGGGTCAGAGCAGCACAGTCAGCATGCACACATGGACATTACATGGCTCTCACACACACACTGTTACACACTGAGCTCAAAGCTCGGCTCCACTGTTTTATTCAAAGAAATCTACATTTATTTATCAGCACATTTAAAAACAGCTTGAGCCAAAGTGCTGCACAGAGTAGAGAGAAAATAGGAAACATACACAGTAATGACTATAAAGACTGGTCAGGATTGAAAGCTACAGAGTACAAATGTGTTTCCAACCGGCTTTTAAAAATGTCCAGTGTTGGTGACGACCTGATGTGAAGGGCGACTGTTCCAGAGTTTGGCTGCAGCCATCGATAAAGCTCACCTCTGTTTTTACGTCTAGTTCTGGTCAGAAGCTGCTTATCTGCAGACCTGAGGGCTCCACTTGGATTCTTTTGTTAAAGAGAGATAAGATGGAGCCAATCCATTCACAGATTTAAAGACAACCAGATCTGGAAGTGGATTCTACCACGTACTGGTAACCAGTGGAAAAAGCTGGTGATGGGTCGTCTAGCACAGACCCACCGCTGGAACCAGACAATTGATGAGGGAGAGAACTGTGACAGCGCCGTTCCTTCACTTGACCTCAGTCGCTCTCGTCTGCTCCCTCGTAACACTGCTCTTTATTGAGCTTACATGAATATGCACAAGTTCATTATGACGTCTTACACAGGTATGAACAAAGAGTACCAGTCTGTGCATAGTGTGTGTGTGTGTGTGTGTGTGTGTCTGTGTGTGTGTGTCTGTGTGTGAGTGACTGTGTGTGTGTGTGCGTGTGTGTCTGTGTCTGTGTGTGTGTGTGTGTGAGTGACTGTGTGTGTGTGTGTGTGAGTGACTGTGTGTGTGTGTGTGTGTGTGCGTGTGTGTCTGTGTCTGTGTGTGTGTGTGTGTGAGTGACTGTGTCTGTGTGTGTGTGTGTGTGAGTGACTGTGTCTGTGTGTGTGTGTGTGTGCGTGTGTGTCTGTGTCTGTGTGTGTGTGTGTCTGTGTGTGTGTGTGTGTGAGTGACTGTGTGTGTGTGTGTGTGTGTGAGTGACTGTGTGTGTGTGTGTGTGTGTGTGTGTGTGTGTGTGTGTGTGTGTGTGTGTGTGTGTGTCTGTGTCTGTGTCTGTGTGTGTTCCAGATGTGACCCTGTGACCCCAAAGCTGGTGCTAAGAGTCCAGCGGTCCCCCTAACAAAGGGCTCTTATACTTAACCAGACACAGAGTAGGTGTCCTCCTACACCAGGGGTCTCAAACTCGCGGCCCGCGGGCCAATTGCGGCCCGCAGGACGATAGTTTTTGGCCCCACCTTAATATGAAAATGTAATGTTAGTTTGATAATGTATGACACTTTACAGTGTTGTGGGCGGAGCTGAATTAACCCACCAATCAGGGTGGGATATGGATCTCGGGGGACACCAGCCGGGCTTGATGCAAGCAGGGAAACATTTCTCAATGAGTCAAAGTTCCAGCAGCGTTGCCCTGGAGTGTTTCTTTCTTTCCTGTGCCTGGCTGGCTTCCTCCTTTCTATTGGGCAAACGCCGACATTCGCCCCAGCGCGCTGCGTTCACAACACTTCAAAAAAAGTTGTTTTTTTAAGTTGCTGCCCAGCGGGACATTATACGTATATAGATTTATACACACGTCAGTGGGATTTAAAGTTATTTTTCCACAGAGAGAGATCTCATATTAACTCTCACAGTGATGCGTAGGCGGCGGGATAAAAGAAAAGTCATGAACTCAATGCAGCCCAATTTAGTCTGCAGTCACATAGCGACACCTGTTCATCGGCAACAACAGTCCCCGGTAACCCGGACTAATTATAGGGTCGCACCGTAATTTGTGGCTCGATGTTTTTATTTGCATCACTGCGTTTGCATTGCAGCAAACATGAACATTACATATATTTCAATATAATGTAAAAGCAGTCAAAACAACTAACATCAGAAACAGCTGATGTTATTTGTTATATGTCACGGTGTCATTTCCGCTTCTTTCTCCTGTAACAACAGCCCGGCGCCGTGAGCAGTCGCCTGTTTTGCGCTCGCTATCCCTGCACTTTCTACCATCTGCAAACGCCACGGTGTTCGTGTCGTCATGAAAGACATGAACATCGAGCGTAAAAACAAAGGAGACTGCTACCGGCTTTTTATCTGCCGATCGCCGTGCTACGGTTGCAAGAAAAAGAAGCAGAAATGACGTTCTCTACGCGTTGAGACGTTCCCCGTCCGTCGGCTAAACGCTTGATTGAAACTTCAATGCGACAGTGACACCAAGTAGAATTATAAATGTCACATAGCCCCAAACATGTCTTTTTCAAAGCCTGCGGTGAAGAGAAAGGTTGGTGATGAGCACCGACAATTTCAGGAAAAGTGGGAAATGCAATATTTCTTTGTTGAGCACAGGGGCACCCCGACCTGTCTTATTTGCACAGAGAAAGTTGCGCTGCACAAGGAATACAATTTGAAACGTCATTACACAACTAGACATGCTGAGCTGGATGCAAAATACCAGGGAGACGAGAGAGCGAACCGGGTTGCCAGTCTTAAAACAGATCTACTGAGGCAGCAAGATTTCTCCAAGAAAGCAACCAAAGAGAATAATGCAGCAGTCGGAGCCACGTGGTTAGTGAGATGATTGCTAAAGCAGGGAAGCCATTCACAGAAGGTGCATTTGTCTAAAAGTGCATATTGCAGGCTGCAAATAAAGTCTGTCCGGGAAAGAAAGGTCAGTTTAGCAACATCAGCCTTTCTGCCAACACCGCAGCAGATCGCATTTCTGACCTGTCAAGTGACATTTATGACCAACTGTGTGAGAAAGCCAAATGTTTCAGTGTATACTCAGTCGCTCTTGATGAGACCACAGACATCACCGACACTGCCCAGCTCCCAATGTATGTCCGTGGTGTTGATGACAGTTTTGAAGTGATGGAGGAGCTGCTCACAGTAATTCCAATGCATGGCCAGACCACCGCTCAGCAGATATTTACAAGCTGTGTGATGCCATTGAGAATGTTGGTTTGCCATGGAAGAGGTTTGTTGGAATAACAACAGATGGAGCGCCATCAATGACAGGGAGGAAACATGGACTGGTGGCACAAAACAAACTGGAAGAGGAAGGCGTGGAGGAGGCCATTGCTCTGCACTGCATCATCCATCAGCAGGTCCTTTGCAGCAAATGCCTGAAGTTTGACAATGTGATGTCTATTGTTGTGAAATGCATCAACCAAATCAGATCCAGGGGCTTAAAGCACCGAAGGTTCTGTGCTTTTTTAGAGGAAATGGAGTCAGAATATGGGGATGTGCTCGACTTCACTGAGGTACGTTGGCTCAGCAGGGGAAATGTATTAAAGAGACTTTTTGAGTTGAGAGCAGAAGTGAAGCCTTCATGGAGAAGGATGGAGTTAGTGTTCCTGTGCTAACTGATCCCAAATGGCTCATGGACTCAGCTTTTCTTGTTGATATGACACATGAGCTTAATGTACTGAACAAGACGTTACAAAGCCAGGGGCAACTTGTCAGTGCTGCCTATGACAACGTGAGAGCATTCTCCACAAAACTGGCGCTCTGGAAAGCTCAGCTCTCTCAGACAAACCTTTGCCATTTCCCAGCATGCAAGGCTCTCGTGGATGCAGGCACACCATTCAGTGCTGACGAGTATGTTGATGTCATTTTGAGGCTACAGGAGGAATTTGATCACAGATTTGCTGACTTCAAGACACACAGAGCCACCTTTCACATTTTTGCGGACCCCTTCTCCTTTGATGTGCAAGATGCCCCTTCTGTGCTTCACATGGAGCTCATTGAGCTGCAGTGCAACTCTGAACTCAAAGCAAAGTTCAGGGAGGTGAGTGGAAAAGCAGACAAGCTTGGACAATTTTTGAGAGACTTGAGCCCTAGTTTCCCTCGGCTTTCCCGAATGTTCAAGCGGACCATGTGCCTTTTTGGTAGCACATACTTGTGCCAAAAGCTCTTCTCCACTTTGAACTTCAATAAGTCCAAGTACAGGTCCAGACTTACGGATGATCATCTTCAAGACATACTGAGGGTCGCAACTGCTTCCTCCCTCAGGCCAAATCTGGCTCGGCTATGCGAGAGGAAACGCTGCCAGGTCTCTAGCAGCAAGGAGTAGGCAAGAGAAGCCATGTTCAGAAGAACAGTTCATTTTCTACAGTGTTCCATTCATGTTCAGAAGAAGGTTATAGAACTGTTAATACAGACATTTCAATCTAAATACAGCAGATATAGAAGACTGAAAGATACACACAAGTTCACTGACTAAAAATATCTTATTATTATTTTATTTATGTATTACAGATTGATTTATTTTCTTATTAATTCTTAATTTGTTTATTTATTTTTCATATTTTGTGTTAAAAATAAAAATAAAGAGATTTGAGAAGATTGGAATTTTTTAACCATGCCTTTCTTGTGGAAAACCTAATGCGGCCCAGCCTCACCCAGACTCTGCCTGCAGCGGCCCCCAGCTAAATTGAGTTTGAGACCCCTGTCCTACACCATAAATCAGTAAGAGAGGGTACGACCTCTCTCATGGCCCCAAGTGGTGTGTGCATGCCAGAGCACTCTGGAAGGCACACAGAGTCTTTACAGACTACTCAGGATCAAACCTCTATCATTATGCAATCGATTATACAACTCTAAGCATATATGAGTAAATATTTCTAAGCATAAATGACAGTCAACAATATAAACCTTACAGCTGGTTTTAATAACAGAATTCATTTGTTTCTCAAACGAGAAAGAGCTATCGAGAAACACTCCTAAATCTTTAGTTCTGAACTTTTCCAGTGGGCCAAGGTCAACATTATCTGCTAATGCTAAATAGGCTGCCGTTATTAACTAATGCTAATTTGATGTGAATTAGCATTATGCACTAATGCTAACACTTACTTTTTTTTAACAATGTGAGTAGCTAATGCTAACACTATTTCCCTTAACTTTATAACAATGTGAACGGCTAATGCTAACACTCTTTTTCCTAGCATTACAACATCTGAGCTGCTAATGCTAAGTAGGCTGCCATTAGCACCTACGTCTAATTTAAGGCAAATACGCATTAGAACCTAATGCTCATATCGTTTTCCTTTGCTTTATAACAATGTGAGCAGCTACTGCTAAATAGCATTAGCTAATAACAGCAGTCTAATTTAATGCAAGTTAGCCTCATTTGCATTACAACGATGTGAGGAGTTAACGCTAAGTATGCTGTCATTAGTGGCTAATTCTAATTAGGGGTGAATAAATATTACCAGCTAATGCTAATATCGTATTCTCTTCCCTTTTAACAATGTGAGCAGCTAGTGCTAGGTAGGCTGATGCTAGCAGCTAATGCTAAAGCTAATTTAATGTGAATTAGCATCACATTAGTGAGGAGTTAATGCTAAGTAGACTGCCATTAGCAGGTAATGCTAATTTTAGGTGAATAGGAATTGGCAGCTAATGCTAATACCATATTTTCTTGCTTTATAACAATGTGACCAGCTAATGCTATGTAGGTTGCCGTTATTAGCTAATACTACTTTGAGGTGAATTAGCATTATCCCCTTATGCTAACAATGTTTTTTCTTACTTTTTAACAATACAAGTAGCTAATATGAACACTTTTTTTTTTATTCAATTCTAATTTTTCCCTTGCGATGTGAAGAGTTAATGCTAAATAGGATGCCATTAGTGGCTAATTTTAATTTTAGATGAGAAAGCATTAGAAGCTAATGCTAATACCATATTTTCTTGCTTTATATCAATATTAGTAGGTAATGCTAAGTACGTAGCCATTGTTAGCTAATGCTAATTTAGGTGAATTAGCATTATCCACTAATGCTAACACTGTTTTTGCCAACTCTTTTCCCTTGCATTATAACAACTTGAGCAGCTAATGCTAATTTGATGCGAATTAGCATTATATTAGTGAGCAGTTAATGCTAAGTAGGCTGCCATTATTAACTAATACTACGTTGACGTGAATTAGCATTATGCGCTACTGCTAATACTGTTTTCTCTTACTTATTAAAAATGATAGTAGCTAATACTAATACTCTTTTCCGTTGGGTAACAACAAAGTGAGGAATTAATGCTAAGTTGGCTGCTTTTAGCGGCTTATTCTAATTAGGGGTGAATAATTATTAGCAGCAAATGCTAATACCGTTTTCTCTTTCCTTATAACAATATGAGCAGTTAATGCTAATTTGATGTAAATTAGCATTATATTAGTGAGGAGTTAATGCTAAGTAGGCTGCCATTAGCAGCTAAAGGTAATTTGAGGTGAATAAGCACTAGTAGCTAATGCCAATACCCTTTTCTCTTGTGTTATAATAATGTGAAACGTTAATATTGTTCTCAAACAACAGAATGAGAATGAAATATTGATTCTAACAGGGCCCATAAACAGCATTAGCTTAGCAGCATTAGCTTATCAGAGTCTCCATCATGGTCACACAAATCCTTAGCGGAGCAAAGTGGCCTACTTAGCAATAGCTGCTGTAGAAAGCAAAGGGAAAACAGTATTAGCATTAGCTGCTAAATGTGCACTTGAGAACAAATCTATTGTGAATTCAGCCGTGAATGTAGTGTTTCCAGTAAGCTTCCATTTCCAAATGTTAGCTGCTCCTGTCTGCCTCTTTGTCACACACACAGACTGAAATGATTCACAGCCTTGTTTCATCCTTCTGTCAGTGTCACTGACTGTCACTGTGACTGTGGACATACAGCATGGGAAACACACACATGGCTGATACTTGTATCTAAAGTTACAAAATGTTGTCTCTGTCCAAATATTACCTAACTGTAAGTCTACTTTTAATGAAACTCTCAACATGACTTATCAGTTATCATTAATGTTCCTGCAAACAGACTCCTTGAAGACCCCCTACATAAATATCCATGTACTATCCAGCTAGACTAGTGTGTCTGTCCCTGAAAATATTCCTGCATGTGTGATTGTTCATGTCTCATCTGCAGGAAACAAACAGGAAGTGAGTGAAAGACACAGGAAATGATTCCAGCTCTTCCTCCTATATCAGACATTCTCTCCATACCTGAGAGTGTCCAGTCTCCAGCCTGGATCCTTCAGTCCAGCCGACAGCAGCTTCATTCCTGAGGGACCTGGATGATTGTAGCTCAGGTCCAGCTCTCTCAGATGGGAGGGGTTGGAGGTCAGAGCTGAGGCCAGAGAAGTACAGCCTTCCTCTGTGATCAGACAGCCTGACAGACTGCAGACACACAAAACAACAATCCATCTGTTATCCATCTCTATAGCAGCATAACTAAGTGATGGTTCAGGGTCACCTGATCCAGCTCTAACTATAAGTTTTATCAAAAAGGAAAGTTTGAAGCTGATCGTCAAAGTAGAGAGGGTGTCTGTCTCCTGAACTCAAACTGGGAGCTGCTTCCACACCCAGTCCAACATAGCCAGGCTTTCTTTGCTGCTTTGACAAAACCTCAAATCCCAGTCAGAGATGGTGAGCATCATCACAGTGATGATCATTTCTCTGTTAACCCAGGCTTTCTGCTTCAGGATCTGTGCACGCTCACAGAACAAGGAGACCTTTAAACATCATTTCACTAAATGGATGGACTGAGCTCAGCCTACAGATGAACTGGATAAATAAAGATTTGACCTCAGTGTGCTCAGTGTTCCTGTCTATTCCTAACATATTCCTAACATGATAGCTGCACTTTAGAGCTCTAAAACTGGAACTGACACATATTTAAACTCCACATGTTACTCAGTACATTCAGTTCTGACACTCGCCCACAGTCCAACAAAGGAAACATGGAGATCACATCAGTTTGTCACCAAAGTCTAATTATTCCAGAGGGCAGTGTTGATACAACTAAAGTTATTTTTAAGCAAAGTTGAGTTTTTTATTGTCGCAGTACTTCATGTCTGAAGTATCACTTAAATGCATTACACGCTGTTGATGGCAGCAAACAAACCACCCAAACAAACAGAGGTGGGAGGCTTGGGCAGACTACGTAGGATCAGCTTGTGGGAGGAGTCAGGATAAAACCAAAGAAAGACAAGCTAACAAACACCACAGTGAAGTGAGTAGCTACAAACTGCAGGCCGATTAGTGTTGTTGAAGAAGTCGGTCTGAGGAACGTTCTTAGGATCAACAAATGACGGCATGTATGAGCCTCCCTCAAGACGCACCATCACAAGAAGAACACATGAGCTGTAGAAAAAGGAGAGACTATGAAAGCCACGGCGTTACAACGTGCACCAGCTGTTGGTCTCTCTGGAGACTACTGGGCGTGGCTGGGTAACCATGGTTACTTGGGAGTTACAGTACATGATATTAATGAAGAGTGGGAGCTGCGTTCTATAGCAAACAATTTGTTATGAGGTAATCAGCTGATCTTAGTTTAACCGGAAGCCCTTCACAATAATTGCAATGCCTTTATTTTGTACAACTACCATCAGTTCGTCTGTACTGATGGTAACTTAAAGTCACACTAATGTCGTTTAGTTTCTATAGTTTATGTAGTGGAAGTATACTACAGTACCCTGATCACTGATAGGACAGATTTATGTAGATATACACCTTTGTGTTTAACATTACTGCATTATAGTACTGTGATCTTTGTCCTTATATATGGCTATATTAGCTATACTGATGTACGTACATATAACTGGATATGTAACTTATCTATTCATCTTATTTGTCATGTATTTGTATTGTGTACTTCCTTTTTGTAAGAAACCACACACATGATCACAGCCGCAAGAATCAATCAGTGAAAGAATAAAGTGTCTCAAACCAAACCTTAAGCTCTTTATTCCACATGCTGGGATCATTTGGCCTTCAGTGGTGTTCTGGCTGACACACCGGAGTGACCAGAGTGCTAAAGAGTGAATCGGACACACCAGTGTCATCTCTGATATCTCCACTACATTTAATCGTCCTTCAGCTTGTGGCTGCCGTTAGCTGGTCTGCTAGTTAGCTGATTTGCTATTTAGCCGGTGTGCTAGTTAGCTGGTGTGCTAGTTAGCCGGTTCGCTAGTCAGCTGGTGTGCTGACCAGCGAACCAGTAGGTTACAAGATGAGCTTGTCTGTCTGATGAGCCAGCTCTCTCTGTCTTGGTCATTTTGTCCTTGGGCAAAACCTAACCTACCACTACAACTGTAGCTTACCTCCACCAGTGTGTGAATGTGAGAGTGAATGAATACAGGGAGTGCAGAATTATTAGGCAAATGAGTATTTTGTCCACATCATCCTCTTCATGCATGTTGTCTTACTCCAAGCTGTATAGGCTCGAAAGCCTACTACCAATTAAGCATATTAGGTGATGTGCATCTCTGTAATGAGAAGGGGTGTGGTCTAATGACATCAACACCCTATATCAGGTTTGCATAATTATTAGGCAACGTCCTTTCCTTTGGCAAAATGGGTCAAAAGAAGGACTTGACAGGCTCAGAAAAGTCAAAAATAGTGAGATATCTTGCAGAGGGATGCAGCAGTCTCAAAATTGCAAAGCTTCTGAAGCGTGATCATCGAACAATCAAGCGTTTCATTCAAAATAGTCAACAGGGTCGCAAGAAGCGTGTGGAAAAACCAAGGTGCAAAATAACTGCCCATGAACTGAGAAAAGTCAAGCGTGCAGCTGCCAAGATGCCACTTGCCACCAGTTTGGCCATATTTTGGAGCTGCAACATCACTGGAGTGCCCAAGAGCACAAGGTGTGCAATACTCAGAGACATGGCCAAGGTAAGAAAGGCTGAAAGACGACCACCACTGAACAAGACACACAAGCTGAAACGTCAAGACTGGGCCAAGAAATATCTCAAGACTGGTTTTTCTAAGGTTTTATGGACTGATGAAATGAGAGTGAGTCTTGATGGGCCAGATGGATGGGCCCGTGGCTGGATTGGTAAAGGGCAGAGAGCTCCAGTCCGACTCAGACGCCAGCAAGGTGGAGGTGGAGTACTGGTTTGGGCTGGTATCATCAAAGATGAGCTTGTGGGGCCTTTTCGGGTTGAGGATGGAGTCAAGCTCAACTCCCAGTCCTACTGCCAGTTTCTGGAAGACACCTTCTTCAAGCAGTGGTACAGGAAGAAGTCTGCATCCTTCAAGAAAAACATGATTTTCATGCAGGACAATGCTCCATCACACGCGTCCAAGTACTCCACAGCGTGGCTGGCAAGAAAGGGTATAAAAGAAGAAAAACTAATGACATGGCCTCCTTGTTCACCTGATCTGAACCCCATTGAGAACCTGTGGTCCATCATCAAATGTGAGATTTACAAGGAGGGAAAACAGTACACCTCTCTGAACAGTGTCTGGGAGGCTGTGGTTGCTGCTGCACACAATGTTGATGGTGAACAGATCAAAACACTGACAGAATCCATGGATGGCAGGCTTTTGAGTGTCCTTGCAAAGAAAGGTGGCTATATTGGTCGCTGATTTGTTTTTGTTTTTGAATGTCAGAAATGTATATTTGTGAATGTGGAGATGTTATATTGGTGTCACTGGTAAAAATAAATAAATGAAATGGGTATATATTTGTTTTTTGTTAAGTTGCCTAATAATTCTGCACAGTAATAGTCACCTGCACACACAGATATCCCCCTAAAATAGCTAAAACTAAAAACAAACTAAAAACTACTTCCAAAAACATTCAGCTTTGATATTAATGAGTTTTTTGGGTTCATTGAGAACATGGTTGTTGTTCAATAATAAAATTATTCCTCAAAAATACAACTTGCCTAATAATTCTGCACTCCCTGTAGTGGGATTGTAAAGGGTCTTTGAGGGTCTCGAAAAGCGCTATATAAATGCAATCCATTATTATTATTAAGAGCATCTTTAGGCCTGACTGTGCTCATCCTTCCTCCAACCTCTCCTTACCAAAGATAACAACTACATCAGTATTAGCTCAATAACAATTTCTGCAATTCAATTGTGGACATTCATTTTTAAACCTTGTGTAAAACGATAAAACCTCAAAGTCTGAGCATTATTCTTTGTGCAAACAGCTCTTGCAGGTTCCCCCGGACTTAGGTTATTTTTATTATTTAATTACTTTCCTTTAAGCAGCTGTTCAGGCTACTAAACTCATCCCAGAAATAACAAGTGACACCATTAATAGTAGAGGTGGGAATCACCATACAACTCGCGATACGATATTATCACAATACTTAACGCACGATACGATATTATTGCGATTTTTTAAAATATTTTGCGATATTTAAATTCTGCACATAAAGGTAAACTTTATCAATATTCATTTTATCTAATATCAAAGTCTCACACTCAGTCTTTCTCTCATTTCAGTCAGTTTTATTGTTGACAAACTGAACGGTTTGTATTACAGTCTAGTCCAACTTAACTGAATGCAACCATCTGGTACAATTATAGCTATTCTGAACTATGCAATTTATGAAAACTATGCAGCCCCTTCAGCAACTGAAGAATTTGAAAGTAAATTTAAAAAAATATATAATTTTACATTAAATAAAAAAGTTTCAAACTTAATTAAAATTAAACATGTCTTAAATTAAAATAAGTAAACTGTCATGTTTATTGCTGCCAAAAAAAAAGTTAAACACATTTGGACAGTGAAGGAATGTCAGGATTGTTGCTCAGAAAAAGGATCAACATGCTCTGAAGTCAACATGCTCTGACTCCAGAGCATGTTGACTTCAGAGAAAAAAATTGTTTGTAACAAAATATCGATTTCTGCTGTCCCTGTATCGATACATTATTAGCAAACAAAATATCACGATACTACACAGTATCGATTTTTTCCCCCACCCCTAATTAATAGTGGAGCTAACTTTAACAGGTGAAACTGATTTGACCTATAAGGCTACTGCAGTTACTTCTTATCAGGTTTAGTAGGGAAGACATCTGGATGAGGTAGTTAGTAGTATGTAGTTAGTACCGGGCGACTCCCCTCCCCCACATCGGCACCAGAACCCTGTATTATCTACAGGGTAAGACTGCCTGTTTTATCAAACTATGGCCATTACTACTGTGATCATTTGCAGCCCAGTGTGCCGCTCTCTCTGCTGGGATGAACCACTGGAGCTCACCCAGTCATCCCTTTCTTTCTCTCAAGAAGAAGTGAAATAAATATATTTATTATGTTACGAGTCTAATATTCTTTAAATCAAACTGTAATGAATAAATCAAGGAAGAAGATTTGGTGGCTCCACGTGTTGTAGAAGAAAAGATAAACATCTCATTTTGAGAAATCAGCCTTTAAAATTAAGTACTGTGAATAAAAAACAAACAGCGAGCCAATCAGCAGTCGCCAATATCCTCCTAATTTCATTCACAAAGAAATCAAATATATATATTATGGGCCCAAAGGAGCCTAAATCTTTAAATTAGGCAGTGCATGAAGTATTTTTTTAAATAAACAGAGACATGACTATAACAACTTTTAGTAATTCAGAGTCCAATTATCCACTCAAATGTAAATAAAAGTTCACTTGACAGCTGTAAAAGTTACCTGTTTATACAATAATATAAATCACATTTCAAATGATCATCTGTGGAAAAGTTTGAATCCTGACCTGAGAGTTTCCACTGCACACTGTGAACTCTTTAGTCCAGCGGACAGAAGCTTCACTCCTGAATCCTGCAGGTCAGAGTTACTCAGGTCCAGCTCTCTCAGACTGGAGGACTGGGAGCTGAGGACTGAGGACAGAGCTTCACAGCTTCTCTCTGACAGGTTACAGCCACTCAGTCTGAAAAATAAAAGACAATCTATAAAACAAGTACTCATGTAGAGTTTGTTAATACATTTCACAACATTAAATGTTGACTTTCTATTTTTAAAGGAAACATAAACATACTAAGATACAACATCATATGTATGAACTTTAATTAATAATTCTAAAAACTAAATGTTTTCTGATCTGACCTCAGAGTATTCAGTTTACAGTTTAAACGTTGTAGTCCAGCAGACAGAAGCTTCACTCCTGAATCCTGCAGCTTTCTGATACTCAGGTCCAGCTCTGTCAGACTAGAGGACTGCGAGCTGAGAACTGAGGACAGAGCTTCACAGTTTTCCTCTGAGAGTTCACAGATGTTAAGTCTGAAGATAAAAACATGAATAAAGATTGTTGTTAAAGTGTAATCAGAGTGCAATAGCTTATTGTCTTGTGCTGAGCAGGTTAGTAAAACTTCTGTTTAACTTTGAAATGAATAAAAATGCTATGAAACAAGGATAACTGGATAAAGACATAAACAAAAACAAACATCAAACACATAAACAAACAGAACTAAACAGAATACAAATTGATCTGACCTCAGAACATTCAGTTTGGCATGTGGACTCTCCACTGCAGCAGACAGAAGCTTTACTGCTGAAGCCTTCAGGCTGTTGGTACTCAGGTCCAGCTCTCTCAGACTACAGGACTGGGAGCTGACCACTGACAACAAATTTTCACAGCCTTTCTCTGAGACGTTACAGCTGCTCAGTCTGAGAGAGAAAGGAAAAACAAAAACAAAAAAAACAAACAATATATGTGATCAAATTAAATTTGTTTATATGTTGAACCCTTTTTTTTTTAAATTTATTTAAACCTATGAGACTATGAGTGCTACCAGTCCAGTGCACATGATTGGTACCTTGATGGTACCTTGCTCAGGGGTACCACAAGGTAGCTATTCGGTGGATTCGACCCCTGACCTTATGATCATGGGGCGACCACTCTGCCTACTGAGCTAATAATTCTGTGTACACTGTCATACAATATTAACTAAAACAATTATTTTAGAAAATTTTAGTAATTCAATAATCATGCTCATTACCTGTGTATTGTGAATAACACTTGATTTTAAACACTAGCTGTATAAAACTCTTCCTGTTAAAGGTGTGTATAAAGGAGATGAGCTGAAATGCAGACTTCATGGAGAATGTTTGCTGTCAGCATATATCAAAGACAAAGCAGAGATCCATCCAGTCTCTTCCACTAAGCCCACAGAGGGACAGACAACCACTCTCACTCACACCTGCATGAAGTTTAGATCACCAGGTAACCTAACTGCATGTCTGTGGACAGTGGGAAGAAACTGTAGAGGACCCAGAGTGAACCCACTGTAATTCTGTGATAACACTGGTTATGGAAGCCTTACAGTTACATATGGTTACTGACAAGAAACACGACCTTAGAGGCAATTTCAGTAATGAAGACCGAGTTTCTCCCTCCATACAGGATGAAAACATGACAGCACAGCAGAGATTTATATTTAAAAAGGGAGAGTGTGCACTGAAAGTGAGATACAAACTTGAACTTAAATTATGAACATCAGAAAAAGATGTAGGTGAAGTCTGGCAGGTGAAGTTTGTGCTTTAGAATAAAACAACCAAACTCCTGGAGTTGGAGACAAATGAACAAGCTGAGGATAATAAACCTGTCAGAGGGGCTGAAGCATCAGAGCTCATGTTCTTATAGGCTGGGTCTGGATTGTCCTTTGATAAGAGTTACAGAACAAAGTGTGTTTTAGAAATGCTGGAGTGAAACATTAAAACTACCATATATTTACCGAGTGACTGATGATCATTTAATTCACTATTTTAAAAAAAATGTTACAGTGCTCTTTGAACTCAGCATTTCTGATTTATTTCCCATGATTTTAACAATGAAGCGATGACAACATGTTTACTCACAGAGCTTTGTTGGAGGCTTTGACCACTGGCAGCAGCCTCAGAAGAGCCTCCTCTGAAGCAGAGTATTTCTTGAAGTCAAACTCATCCAGATCTTCTTCTGATGACAGTAAGATGAAGGTCAGAGCTGAGCACTGAGCAGGAGACAGTTTACCTGTGGAGAGACTTCCTGAAGTCCTGTATTGTTGGATCTCCTCCACTAGAGAACGATCATCCAGTTCATTCAGACAGTGGATCAGATTGATGCTTTTCTCTGCAGACAGATTCTCACTGAGCTTCTTCTTGATGTACTGGACTGTTTCCTGATTGGTCTGTGAGTTACTTCCTGTTTGTGTCATCAGGGCTCGTAGGAGAGTCTGATTGGTCTGCAGTGAAAGACCCAGGAGGAAGCGGAGGAACAAGTCCAGGTGTCCATTTGGACTCTGTAAGGCCTTGTTCACAGCACTCTGGTAGAAGTGTGTCTCTGCAGATTCTCCTGTTTCAGACTTCTTGGATGTTGTTTGTTGTTGTTCCAGCAGATTGAGTCCAGAGTTGATGAAGGTCAGAAGGACATGAAGAGCAGCCAGCAACTCCTGAACACTCAGATGGATGAAGCAGAACACCTTGTCCTGGTACAGTCCTCTCTCCTCTTTAAAGATCTGTGTGAACACTCCTGAGTACACTGAGGCTTCTCTGATATCGATGCCACACTCTGTCAGGTCTGATTCATAGAAGATCAGGTTTCCTTTCTGCAGCTGATCAAAAGCCAGTTTTCCCAGAGACTCCATCATCTTCCTGCTCTCTGGACTCCAGTGTGGATCTGTCTCAGCTCCTCCATCATACTTGACCTTCTTCACTTTGGCCTGAACCACCAGGAAGTGGATGTACATCTCAGTCAGGGTGTTGGGCAGCTGTCCTCCCTCTCTGGTTTCCAGCACATCCTCCAGAACTGTAGCAGTGATCCAGCAGAAGACTGGGATGTGACACATGATGTGGAGGCTTCGTGATGTCTTGATGTGGGAGATGATCCTGCTGGCCTGCTTCTTATCTCTGAATCTCTTCCTGAAGTACTCCTCCTTCTGTGGGTCAGTGAACCCTCTGACCTCTGTCACCATGCCAACACAGTCAGGAGGGATCTGATTGGCTGCTGCAGGTCGTGTGGTTATCCAGAGGTGAGCAGAGGGAAGCAGTTTCCCCTTGATGAGGTTTATCAGCAGCACATCCACTGAGGTGGACTTTCTAGGGTCAGTTAGGATTGTAGTTTTGTGGAAGTCCAGAGGAAGTCGACACTCATCCAGACCATCAAAGATGAACACAACCTGGAAGTCTTCAAAGCTGCAGATTCCTGCTTCTTTGGTTTCAGTAAAGAAGTGATGAACAAGTCCCACCAAGCTGAACTTTTCCTCTTTCAGCACATTCAGCTCTCTGAAAGTGAATGGAAACATGAACTGGATGTCCTGGTTGGCTTTGTCTTCAGCCCAGTCCAGGCTGTGTTTCTGTGTTAAGACTGTTTTCCCAATGCCAGCCACTCCCTTTGTCAGCACTGTTCTGATTGGTTCATCTCTTCCAGGTGAGGCTTTAAAGATGTCTTCTTGTCTGATGGTTGTTTCTGGTCTGTCTGGTTTCCTGGATGCTGTTTCAATCTGTCTGACCTCATGTTCATCATTGACCTCTGCAGTCCCTCCCTCTGTGATGTAGAGCTCTGTGTAGATCTGATTCAGGAGGGTTGGGTTTCCTGCTTTAGCGATGCCCTCAAACACACACTGGAACTTCTTCTTCAGGGTGGATTTAAGGTTACGATGACAAACTGCAGCTTGAAGCTCTGAATGAGAAGAAAAATAAACACTCAATTCCAAAAAGAACTAATCTTTAAAACATGTTGCTCCATCTTCCATCTCTGGAAAATGTTCATTTATCCAGCAGCTTAAATCTTTAGATAAATCCTCTTACTGCTCTGCAGACGGTCAGCCAGCTCCTCCTGCTTCATTCTCCTCAGGAAGTCCACTGTGATCTTCACAAATGCCTCTCTGCTGCTGCTCCTCTGACTCTCTAAGCATTCTGGGTAATCTGGACTCAGAACCTTCTGGATCTTCTTCAGCTCGTTCTTCACAAAAGTGATGATGTTGTCCTCCAGCAGCTGGAACAGAATATTTATGAATGAGCCAATCAGACTGAAATCATGGAGCCAAACATCAGATCCATGTTGGACACACTGACGATCCACTGGTCTACAAAGAGCAGCATGGAGATGACTGTGAACAGAACAGATGTAACAGTAGTTGTTGTACATGTACAGACCATAAATATGGCGTCCAGCTGTGTTTGATGCTGCTGGGCAGACTGACCACTGGGAACCTCTGAGCTCTGCTGCTCCACTCTGTGGAGGAACCATGAAGGATCAGATCAACACAGGATAAAGATCCAGGAGTTTCTGCTCAAATAACTTCATCTGAATCAAGTCTGTCAAGTTTTAAACTCTCAGATTGTGAACATATCAGTAATTTTCAGTCTGTTTTCATGGACGTCCTTTCAGTGGTGATGTCAGGGATGATTTTGAAGAAGCTCATCAAACTGAACCATCAGCAGATCACTGCTCCAAAACCAGAACATGATCCGAGTCTCCCTCCACCACCAGAACACCAGCTTTACTAACGTGGTAGATCAGTGTAGTACAGATCAATAACTGATGAGTCATTTGATCAAAATCACTGAGTGCTTCACGTCTGACGCTCTGATGCTTCTGTAGACATTTTGCACATTTAATGAATGTCTGACAGTTTTACATTCATTCTATGAACACAGTGGAAATGTTGTGTTATAGTCTCCATGTTGTTTCCAGCATCATAAATTCTTAAGTTCAGAAAATTTGATTCTTTCTTCACAGCTGAAAAACAACAACATTTATTCTCTATTGAAATCTGCATCGTCCACTCCAAAGGTCACAATCTGAAGGTAACATCTGGTTTTGTTCCCTGTGGTTAACTCTGAGCATCAGTATGGTGGGATTTATCCACTACATCCACACCACTGTGGTTCAGTGTTGTCCTGATGGAGTAACAGCAGCCAGTATGATCCAGGCTTTAGCTGCTGGGTCTCTGTGTGACCTCTCAGACTGTTTAACAGATCAGACACAAAGAGAATCAGAGCAGCTCTGTTCTTTAAAGACAAACATGAACCCACTCAGGTCACACTTTCCCCACAGATATGAGCATCACTGTCCTCAAACAGCAAATGACCAAGTCGAACATTTGGATCTTTTCTCTTTCATTGTTTTCTTTTTAATGAATCTTTGTAACAATCTGAGGATGTTTCAGGTCATATTTATCCAGGAAACACAAACATGTAAAGGAGTCATCACAGCTCTCTGACCTCGTTGCTCCAGGTTCACCACTGAAGTGTGGAACGTCGCCTTTGGACCGGTCACTCCTCACAGACGGACAGCTGGACCCTGCAGACTGTGACCTCTGACCTCTGCAGACACAAACATGATTGAAGCAGCTGTGATCACACAGACTGCAGATAATGCAGCTGTTTCCTGTCAGTAACATCCTCTTAGATTAGAGTTCAGCTTTTTACAGGAAAACTGGACAAAACTGATTTTTGTTACAAACTCATTTTCATTTCCTCTCAGCTCACAAACACAGTCAGACAATCAACCAGAGTCAACACTGATTATAATGTCAGTGCAGAATTATTTCTGTTACTCAGTGAGTTCAGCTCTCTGACCTCGTTGCTCCAGGTTCACCACTGAAGTCTGGAGGTCGTTCTTTGGACCGGTCACTCCTCACAGACGGACAGCTGGACCCTGCAGACTCTGCTCTGTCCTCCTCTTCCTCCATCATCATCTTCAGTCAGTCTGAGAGGTAAACCACAAACACTCAGTGAGTTCACATTAACAGGAGGAACTGAGTTACAGTCGCTGACCTCTGACCTGTCATGTGACCATGAAACCAGGTCAACATGTCTGTAGGTTCAGTCATCCAGGTCATGTGATCTAAGGAGCTTGGAGAGAAAAGAGACGTCTTTAAGTTTCTGGAAGACGTTTCATCTGAGAAGCTTCTTCAGCTCTAAAACCAAACGGTGGAGAGTCCCAGATATTTAAACCTGAGAGGGAAAGAAAGCATGTCGCTGACCCACCACTGATGTTATTTCAAGGAGGAAACTGAGAGCCTTTGCACCAGGAGCACAAACATCAGCTCCAGCAATGATCCACTGATGTGTTTTTATTCCATGTATGAATGTTGTTATTGACAGAGATGACGTTTGTGTGTCGGTGATGCAGTGACTGTTGTTGTTACCTGTACAGGCTGGTTAGACTCTATGAAACAGATCATACAGATCTCTGCATGTTAGAAGAGACTATTAAAGGTCATGAATGAGACAAAGGCAGGGAGGCGTCCTTTACAGCTAAACAGCAGAGTGAGAGAACAGCCAGCACCTCTACATTTATCACATTATACAGCACATGTATGATACTGACAGGGATGAGAAGAATTTAGTGATTCTGATCCCATCATTGATATTACTTATTGATTCTCAGTAGCTCTGCTCTGACAGTCACCACCATCACTGAGCAGCATATCAAAGACATTTGTGCACATTAACTGCATGTTGTGGCTCAAATGTTTGTGCATGTTGGAGGCATTTCCTCTTTGTTGTGATCAGTGTTGGTCATTACTCAAAACAGTCATTATTACACATATTACACAGAACACTTTGATTAAAAGTAATGGAGTACGTTACTTCATTACTCCTCATAACATTACTTTGATGTTACTGTGTAAAATGAACAAATGAGCATGTAACAACATAAAGCTGAGGTACAGCCCCACACACCAACACAGATCCTGATGAGGTCACGTGATGTTTCTCTGAGTGTTTATGAACACAAATCAAAGATGAAACAGCACAAAGACACTTCAAAGTGATTCTACTGTAGAAACATGAACAGGTAGAAACCTGCAGCCTGACTGCTCATCACTTTGTTACCTGTTCAAGTTCAGCAGCAGCAGCTCACTTTATCACGGTGCTGGTCTGGGGTCAGTGTTTACTCAGCTTTACGTCACTCTGGGTTCTTGGCTAGCTTAGCGTTAGCTTAGCGTTAGCTTAGTGTTAGCTTAGTGTTAGCTTAGTGTTAGCATGCTGTGTGCTAGCTCAGCGTCAGAGCTCTGCAGGTGTCTCCTGTGTAAACATTAATCACAGTGACAGTAAAGGAGGTAAAGGGCTGTGACGTCATCACGTACGCTGCGTCCTCTGTGGGCTCTGAGTGAACTCAAAGTACAAACTACAAGTACACAAACACGAACGTAGCTCAGAGTGGCGGACACACTCGGCCTCGTTGGTCCAGCTGTGAGTCCGTTACCGTGAACTATGGAGCGGCAGATTTGTGCTGAACTAAGCTGCACACAGCTGATGTTAGCCAGGAAACATTACACACTGACTTTAATGGAGAGACCGGAAATACAAACACACACAGTTTGTTGTGTGAAGAAATCAAACACGAGCTGAACAAACAGTAAAGTTCCTAAAGACAAACTGTTAAAGGAGGAAACAAAGCAAACTTACAGTTTCTTCACACACCAACAACAAGCTCCACTCCACACCTGGACACTAAACACGGACACACAGGTGAGCTGCTTCCTGGAAGGAGGCGGGGCTCCACCTGAAACTCAGCACAGGTGGGAGGGGCTCAGCTCTGTGTGTGCTGATGTGTTAACTTTAAAAATATGCCGTCTGACTGCTCAGACTGAGTCAGAGTAAAGTTCACATGCTGACGTGTGGAGACATGAAACCTTGTTGTAGCTGCAGGTGTGAACACACTGATCCCAGATCAGCTCTGCTGTATTTGTAACATAAACATTTCTGCTGCAAAGCTTCAAATGTTCAGCATGTTTCTCTGTTTCCAGTCTATAGATCCAGTCACACTTTCTACCTTCACCTGTGCAGTAAAGACTGAGAGCAGAGCTGAAAGCAAGCGTCCAATCAGTGAGCAGCATCAACACCTGAGCTTCATTCAGACTCTGTTATTGAAGATGTTGTTGGTACAAAGTTCATCTGCTGCTCACATGAATCCATGAAAGATTTATTTCACTGAATGTTTCTTCAAAGCTCATTTCAACCTGTTGAAGTCATGAATGAAAGTGCAGACTGAGAGTGGATCACATGATGTTTGAGGTGTGTCATGTGACATGTTCAGTATTGTCACACATGTCTAGATTGTCCCTGATATCATAACTGCTCAAACACTGATGATTATATTTGAAGAATTATTCCTGATGGCAGCAAAGTTTGAATGGAGCTCTCTGTCTGTGCTGATTTGTCGCCCTCTGGAGGTCAAAGCACAAACTGCATGATGTCACTGTAACCACCACAGAGACAGGAAGTGTTTTTATGACTGAAACACTGAAATGATGCTAACGGCTGTCGTTAGGCTCACTGACAGCAGTGCTGATGTGTTCATGTCAAACACTGGCTCAGGTCAGACTCCTTCATCCTTCTCCAGCGTGAGGCCGCCCTCAGACCCACAGGAGCTCTGACCTTTGACCTCCTGACCCTAACCATTTTAGTCTTGTTGCATCTGCAAATCCATCCAAACTGTAGCCGAGCAAAAGAAGCTGGAAGCTGTTCTATGAATGATGTTGTTGAAGGAGCTTGGAAAGAAAAGCGTCTGGACTTCTTTAAGTTGCTTGAAGAGGGACATGGACGTCTTAACACCCACTCACATCCTGGGACATTTGATCACAGGAAATCACATGATAGTGTGGGGCTAGATCTCACAATGGGTTCACCCAAAACCTTGGCTGATTGAGACCCACACCCGTTCTCACACCGTGGCTCGTGTGATTAGGTAGAGGATCAACAGGGGCTCCGTGTCCCTGAATTTAAACTGAATCTAAACACACCGTGCACAATGCCAAGTTAGATAAGGGTTAAAAGAACAAGATAAGAATAAATAAAAAGATAAAATAAGGATAAGAAATAACTTAAAAAATAAAATAAAAAGATAAATAACTGCAAATAAGTACAAATAAGTAACTGAAGACACGTGTGGTCTGCAGATGTCGATGTACATGGATGTACATGGAGTTTAATGTGCAAAATGAACTTAGTGTGCAAAGTGACCTGATGTGCAAACTGCAGTTTGAGGTCGGTCAGCTGTTCAGGAGTCTGATAGCAGTGGGGAAGATGGAGTTGTTGAGTCTGGATGTTCTACATTTCACACTTCTGAACCTTCGTCTCGAGGGCAGAGGTGTGTCTCTCCTCTGGACTCTGTGATGGTAGCTGCTCTGCAGAGAGGGCAGCGGGGTCCTGATGATCTTCTCCACAGTTGTTATCACTCTCTGCAGGCGTTTGCGGTTTGCAGTAGTGCTGCCGTACCATGCAGTGATGCAGCTGTCAGGCTGCTCTCCACAGTGCAGCTGTAGAACCTGCTGAGGATCTTGGCCAACATACCAAATTTCCTCAGCCTCCTCAGGAAATACAGCAGCTGCTGAGCCTTCTTGACCAGCTGTGTGAGTTTGAGTCCCTCACTGACTCAAACTCCTTCAGTGACACTTGCAGCCTTGCAGATTAGTTTGCTGATCCTGATGCATCTCTGGAGCTGATGCTGTCCCCCAGCAGACAACAACAACATAGATGCTCTCACTAGTCCACTTTACCCTCTAATCACATCTCTGACATCTGCAGGTTGCTCCATAGAGACTCTTGTGCAATGCCAGGTGTTTGTGTTTGTCTGTAGGTACACATTAGATATGACCATAGACGCACACACACAAGTGAACACAGCAGCACAGATGGTTTCCACCTGCTTCCCTCTTTCTTCACACAACTGTGAGGATGATGAAGAGGTTTCAGGACGAGGTGGTCAGCAAGCACAGGATAAAGCAGGGCCATGAAACTCTCTGGTGCAGCAGATGTTTAATCAGACTCAGCTTTAGGCTTCTTTTCCCACCTGGCAGCAAAGTAACAGCTTCACTAATGTGAACAGTCACAATGTTAAACGTTTCTATATCTTCATATATTTTTATCTGTTGATGCTGCAGAATAAAGTCTGTTAACAGAGTGCAGGATGTGTAGAGCAGGTCCAGCTCTCCCTTTACTGTGTCCACTTTCATCAGCCCCTGTGAAGTGACACAGAGTGCATGTGTGTCTGTCAGCTGTTGTTTGTTGTGAAGGATGGAACAAATGAACACACACTTTTAGAGAAATCTGAAAAAGCAACACGTGCTTGGGCTCCTTCTGTGCTCGTCTTCATTAATGCTGATCTTTCTTTCCTGTTTGTTCTTTGGCACAAGCTTCAGTCTTTTCTCCCAGGGCTCCTTCACACTTAGAAACACACCTACATTCATTTATACACAAACATCATGAAACAAAGGCTTTGTAAAAGAGGACATGAGATCCTCTCTGAACAGCACATTCATATCAAACACAGGACTGAACAGGATATACTGAGTCTGTGCTGTTTTCATTGTTACTTGCTGAGTATTTTTCCAGTGTTTGAAATGTGACTCAAGTCTGATTCTTCTACTGTGTGTGAACTCTAAGCAGCTGCATTAAACAGCTGCTTTTCAAACCAGGCTCAATCCTATGACTCTGTGAATGTAAACTTTTGTCACCTGCATGAATAACAATCCTTGATCTAGTCAGGACTGCAGTGCTCCTGTGATCCCAGCTTATAGATGGAGGCTAGCATGAGAGGCTCAGCAGCTAAAGCAGCACACCTGGGTCTCCCAGCCTATTAAAAGCAGCCCTTTGCTTCACCTGCTTCACTAAACATTATTATTATTATTTAAGCAGAGTGGTGTGATTCATGTAGGCATTGCTGTGTGACAGGAGGACTTTTCTTGAAACAGCTCGTGTGACGTGAGCTGACGTAAAAACAGTGATGTTAGCTTGATTCTCTTGGCTAAAACTATTTTAAAAAGAGGGTCAATCATGCAAATCTGCCAATAGAAGCCAAAGTTACAGCCCCTCAGAGTTTAAAGAGAAAAGGCCCGTTTCCAACACTCGGTTGTGCAAAGGGAAACAGGCCCACAGTGCCTGAGTGTGTGGGTAATTCTTCAAATAATATTCAAAAGCAAACATTTTTAAGCATGTAAATAAAATTCAATCATTTCTGCTCTTCAATACCTAAGAAATGAAAACTGGCAGATGGTCCCAAAATGTGAAACGCCTGGCTATCTGTGCATTTAGTGCTGCAAGTTTTCACTGTTTACCTTCAGAAGCATAAATCTCTGCACAGATAATGTTCATATGTGGATTCCTGGTTTTCTGCAGTTAATTGTGACCCAAAGCGTATTTTTAAAGTGGTTCCAGGCAATAAAGTCTAAAAATAAATACATCTACTTCCTTTTTCTGTGTTCCAGCCTCAGTGACTCTGACACAGTGCTGTAATATTTACACCTCTGATGAAAACAGAGTTTGTAGTTGCAGAGAAATACTCGACTCATTTTGGGCATTTACGAGCAGGAACCTCAGAAAGCCCCTCGCTGCTTCACTGGTTAAGAAGCAAAGCAAACATTAGTTCACAGTGATGTTAATTAAGGCCCAAAGTTTAGGAACGAACGTCAGCACTTCACTAATGAATGTAATGCTGATTCATGTGCTTGTTTTGTAATGTGCATGTTGTGCGTTGCTATTTCCCATATTCTTTGGCACTGATAGATGAAGAGTCTCAGGCAGGACCGAGGCTGCCAGCTGCTGACAGTGAGCAGGGAGAGAGCAGCAGAAGCTGGGCAAGAGCAGGGCACCTTCAGCCCCCTTCATCAGTCAGAAATCATTTGGGTGTCTGTGTGAAATGTCTGATTTTTAAAATCTTTTTGTAGACATATTTATTAAATGTTTAACAATTATATAGAAGAAAGACAATGTAAAGAACAAAACATGACAAAACAAAAATGAGTTGAAGTTATGAACTGTTTCTGAGAGACAAATAACACCAGGATCCTTTTTTGTGTAGCTGACAGCTGGTAACTGTGCAGGGGCGGGTCTAGCAAAGTGTTGCCAGGGGGGCAGGTAGGGCATTAACAGGGAGAGGGGGGCACAAAGAAATACTTTTCTTTCTTGTTCTCATTTAAAATGTCTCACTTTTAATAAATAATTATCTGAATCTTACAACAAACGATTGATAGATTAATGCATATATACCATCAAAACAGTGAACATCACTGTCACAACAGTGTTTGTTTTCATTCAAAGGCTTTATAATTTTTCCTATAATGGCGGCCGGTCTCTAGTCAAAATGCCCGGGCCAATTTTCTGTCCCAGTCCAGCCATGTATGCAGCTCATCTGCAGTCTGGTGTTACCTACATCTTCCTATTCAGAAGGCAGAATTTCCGAGTTCTGAGTACAATCGAAAGCACCACGACTGCAGTTTTTGTGTTGGATGTAAAAGGAGCACATGACGCTTTGACGTAGGCTACAATCATGGCAGCAGTCAATGACGGTCCAGGTGTGGGATTTCTCTCGTGGAAATATGCACATTATCTTTTCCTGTCTATTGGTAGGTGGCACAGTGCACTTGTGGCAAGTAAACAAGCTAGAAGACTGGCAAAGTTATGGAAGCAACACATTAACAAGAGAATTCTGAGTAAAACCAAAGTTACTTTCCCTAGTAACTAGTTACTTTGAAAGTAACGAGTAACTTGAAGTAACTGAGTTACTTTTGAGAGAAGTAACTAGTAATGTAACTAAGTTACTATTTTAAAGTAACTTACCCAACACTGAACTCATCTTTTATTTTCACGTTGATCAGAGTTACAGAAAGAAACACACAAAACAGTCCGATCCTCTGCTCTCTGACACGTTTTACTTCAACAACATGAAAGCAACCAAAATTTCCATTAATCTGTTGGTTTCTGTTGGACTTTTTCACAGAGCTCACTGTTCAGGTTTGACTCAAGACCTAATTTCTGGAGCACTTCAGTCCTGAAACCTGCTGAAACTCTGCCATGTTCTGCTGTTTGGAACATCTTTGTTTGTATAAAGCAATAAAATAAAATCGAAAATCGTCTCTGTGAAAACCTTTGATGTGAAAACGCAAAACCAAATAGATGAGCCAGCGCTCATGTTTCCACTCTGTAAGTGGATTGGACAATTGAATATTGAAAGGTGTAAGCTTCTTCTGGGTGAGTCATAATTTGCTTTCCTGTGAGTGCTGACCTGTGAGTCTGATGGAGAACATCTGGCAGTGCATCACATAAGCTGCAGCTCCTGTGAAAGATCCACCTCGCAGAGAGCGGCGATCAGAGCCGAGCCTGGGATCCTTTTCTCCGCACTACGTCGATCACCCGTCGGGCGTGATAGGTTTGTAGCTTGAACCCATCCGCTGGAACGTTGAAAACAATATAATTACACTGCTAAGCAAGACACAAATAGGCAAAGTTCTTCATGGTACTCGTGCACGGGAGAGAACCAGACAAACGCCGTTCCTTCGCTTGACCCCAGTAGCTCTCGTCCATCCTCCCGTAACACTGTCCTTTTATTGAGGTTACATGAATATGCATAGGTTAATTAACATACGACGTCTACATACAAACAAAGAGTACCTTGCCTGTGTGTGTGTGTGTGTGTGTGTGTGTGTGTGTGTGTGGACTGCTGATCAAAGGGTCAAACATCCTTGGTCAGGAAGAGGGTAGCCTCCCCCTCACCCTAGATGGTTCATCCTAGATAACACGGTGAGGAAGTCCTGCAGTTCATCTAAACAAAGAGCACTTAGACTAGAACAGACGCAACTACGTTAATCCTACCATAAAACAATAAGACACGGTATGACCTCTCATGCTCCCAAAGTGCTGTCTAATACACACAAAGTTTGCAGACTATCAAGGATCAAAACCTCTACCAATCTACAACTAATTACAAAACTCTAAGCATATATAAGTAAATATTTCTAAGCATAAATGACAATCAACAATACAAATCTAACATTTCCCCCCTTTTTGACCTTTATGCTTGAAAAGTTCCCAGGTATGAATACCTCATGTCTGACAGTTTCAATGCAAACCTTTTTATACTCAGCATATGTCAAATCACCCTAAATTACTGAAAAAATACACAGTTTAACAAATGTATTAGCGGTTATCCCATTCCTCATTGATCTCATCTCATGGCAAACTGCATCCTACAAACAAACAAACAAATTGTTAATTTAATAGTGAAAATAAGAAGATAACATTTTCAAAACCATCTCAGCTTGGTGGTGCTTCCTCCGGGTGTGCAAATCACATGTCTCTCTGCAGAGTGGTTTGAGTTCTGCAGGGCGTCATGAATGTCTCTTCTAGTTGTTTCGTTGTCCATAGGACCAGAGTCCAAATGTATGTAGAATAAACATTCAAACATACCAGTTAGTTTTGTTGTTTGTCAACATGGGTCTCAGCTATTTCCAAAGCTGCAGACCTCTCAGCACTCTAGTTTTATGGCCTCCCATCACCTCACTTCAGGCCTTCATCCTGCGAGGGGGATATTTATGACTCCTTCATTGTCCACGCTCTGCAGAGAAACACCTCTGTGGAAAGGGTGCAGGGTTCAGTTGTCTTACTGCTGTTATGATCCCAGCAGCCTTCAGAGTGTCATCGTATGCACAGTATAGTGGCACAGCATTAGGTGATGTTCATAGGAAACTGCTGTCATCACCACCATAGCTTCTGGTTCCTGTGCTTTCACAGAATCATGATGTCATCCTCGAACTCCTTCTGCGCTGTCGATGGAGCTTGGCACGCTCCCCTCATCCCACGAGTTTTCATGTTCCAACGCTGCTGAAGGTTTAAGGCAGAGCACGTCGTACACCTTAGTTGTCTTCCTCAGCGTCAATATTGAATCTTTCATTTTATTTAAAATCTCCTGGAAGCTCAGTAGCACAGCTCTCTGTGTGATGTCTGCTGTGCTGAAGATGATCTCTGATCCTCCTGAAGCCTCTCTCCTGGCCTCAGCTCCCATCTTGTGGACGATCCTCTCCTCTATTTTGCAGGCAGTTTCATGGTCCTTGCTGTGGCTCCAAGGTCTGATCTCATGATGGGCCCCAACCAGCTTGACCTTTGACCTCAACCACTGCCTGGCTGTCAGCTATGCCTGGAATAGTTCACGCTTCTCACTGGGCCTCTGAAGATTTCTCAGGAGATTACTGCTGCACCTGTATTTCCTTGCTAAGAAGAAAAACTTCTATTTGGAGAGCATGTCAACAATCATCAAACCACATTCTTTAGTTCAGTGAACTTCACTTATAGGCCATCAAAGCCTCATCTGAACATGGGTGCACCACTTGCATAGGTTTAATACTTGTAAATAAACGGCTAATCACACAAATCACTGCAACAATAATAGTAAACATTGTTTAATGTTAATCCTTGCACTCCACCTCTTGACGCATGGACATTCCCATGCGTCAACTCACCAAACCTGGATCCCTGTCTTAAAGAAAAAGATTAGCTAGATCATGTCCCAGGCAACATCAGGGCACCTCCTCCGGAGTAGCTCCGTAACTCTGCAATAAAAGATGTTAGCGTGTGTTGCATATTAAGTTTGCTTAACACCTGGCTCTCCCAGGAGCCTGCATACACACCATCACGGCCTGGAAAGCAAAATCTGGAAGTGAAATCAAACTTCATACCTGTAAACAATTGTATCATAAGAGTAATAAGCATTCAACATCAGCAAGACAAGTGTCATGTGCAGGTTTTCTCAAATCAGTAAACTACAATTATTTTCATAAGTCGCCTCAGACATGGATCATCCCATGTACTCAGGCAACATTAATGTAATCGGTGACTGCTCTTAAGCAAAGTCACTCCACTTATATATTACTATGGGCTCAAAAGTGGCCAGCAAATGAGCCCATAATAAACTATTCCATAATTACCGTAATCTCTTATTTGTTTTACTCATGTTACTTGTCCGCTTCAGCTGAATCTTCTAAATGCAGTCTCAGAAAAACAAACATTAGCAATACACATTGACCATCCTGGTGGGCAGGCGTCGGCCATCCACATTCCAGAGGTGCCATAAAACACCATAAAGTTAACACTCGCTGTGGAAAAAGTAACACTGGTCTCATCACAGTATGTCTCAAACTATATTAATTTCTCCATCAACATATAGCCTGTAACTACAGTTTTCTTCACACATAAACCCAGAAATCTTGTAGTAGAGAAACATTAGCCAGTATTCCTATAAATCACATGATCAAACACATGAAGAACCGTAATGCTGTAAAAAGGAAAATGCAAATGTTAGCGCTTGCGCAGGCGTATGCATACTTTGTCACAGTTATCTCTGTGAGCACACAAGCTAGTGAATGACACACACATAGTAAATTCACAGACACAGAAAATGGCATTTAAAATGTTAAATCATCACGCAACCTCGAGTGTTGCTGTCATCTTACTGCTTCTGTAAAGGGAAGCACACACAGACTCATCTGCACCCCTGCCAGGCAGGGGTCAACTTCACACAGTCGTGTTACATCAGTAAAGTCTTGTCAGCTTTTACCAGTCAGTCAGTTTGTTTTCCTTTCACTCACTCATTCGTGGATTCATTCTTTCTTTCTTTGCTGATAGTGGAACCTATCGTCGCATTTAGTTTCCACTCTCAGCAAAATGACGTCATTTCAAAAAGAAAAAGAAAAACTTTAGTTTGGATTACATCGCTGAATCCTTTTGGACTGGGACTGTCATTTAATAATTGTCCCAAATAAGTGGCTTTCTCCAGAGTCCATTTAAATGTGGAGAACTCACTTGGCACAATTTTCTCGACGACATGTAGCGCTTTTAATTCCCGACGTGCAGATCTGCTTAAAGAACAGAGATTATCGAACAAAACTTTCAGTGCACTGTGAAAGTATCAAAATAAAAAGGCCTTGTTAAGTCATGACACAAACTCCTCATCTCAGGAGGGTAAATCATACCATTAGCATGGTTCATCATACCATCATACTAATCGGCAGGCTCAACTTCACAACAAAAGAAAAATCATCAGCTAGATTCACTCCAAATCAACCATCAGCTGCACAAAACAACATAACCTTAATGCCTTATTAGCTATGAGTTTAATTACCAGGTCTGTGCTCTTCACTCATTTAGGTCACAGATCTATTTTATTCAATTTTTCTTTTCCCTTCATCATAAAACATGTGACATGCTGTCATGCACTTCACAAAACAGTCTGTTCTGACGTATTCAGAGTTGTGTATCTAAATACAGGATTCACTCGCACATCAAAGCAGGAAACTCAGTGTTTTAGAGTCTCCACTCAACACACAACAAACTCCAACACATCTCATTAACTCATACTAGAATTCAGTCACCTTTCATTAATCTAAAACCGATCAACTAATTTGCATATCAGCTATTAACCCACTAAGTTGACAGGACGACAGAAAAGCATGTTCAAAATAGTATCACAAAAGACAATTTCCCTCATACAGTAAATCACTTGTGCTGCATTAATCAAGCAGGAAGCTTCTCCCAATTTACTATATTAACAACTAAATTTATTGTCTGATCACTGGTTGGTGGTCAACCCAGGATCAAAGGTTAAACTGTTGTCCTGCAACCCAGAGAGTCAATTTTTTGCATTGGATACATTCAGTATTTAATAACAAGTGTCTGCTAAATTGACACTAATTTAACACTGATGAAAGATAACAAGCTAATTTTCATTACATGTGTTTGTGTTATTAGGCAGGTTTAATGCATGTCTGTGGAGCTGCATCTCCAGCAGAGCATGTTCTTAAAGCTGCCTTTCCTACACACTTCTCTGCTATTATTTAATCATTTCTTAACTAATGTGCTATGAGTCTTCATGAGTCATTTTGTGTTTGGAAGTGTTAGTAGGGTTAATTCATGTTCTGCTTGTGTGTGTGTGATTTTGTATATGTTTCTATTTTCGCAATGTTTCAGACTCCGTCTCAATTTTCCAACTTAAGCAGTCAGTTTTCTTTTCCCCAGGTTTGCTAACCCAAATTTTGATTTCCCACATTAAATAATTCCTATGTGTTCTCACCTAGTCTTCTCACTCTGTTGTCCTCTCCCACTTCAACAGTCCCGGCAGTTCTCCTTCAGCTTTGTCCTGTCTAGTAGCTGAAGTGCTGCTGCTGCCTTCTTGGGCGACTTCTTAGCAGCTGCTGCCGGTTTCTTGGCTTTGGCCGCGGCGGGCGTCTTAGCTTTGGTCTCAGTAACCCTGTTCATCTTGAAGGATCCGGAGGCCCCGGTGCCCTTGGTCTGCACCAGAGTGCCCTTCGCCACCAGACTCTTGATGGCGGTCTTGACACGGGCCTTGTTCTTGTCCACATCGTAGCCTCCGGCAGCCAGAGCCTTCTTGAGGGCGGCCACGGCTTTCACAATCAGCTCGCCCACACTGGGGCCTTCTTGGGATTGGAAGTCGTCGTCTTCTTCTTCTTGGCCTGAACCTCTGCACAGGGCGCAGGGCGTGTTTATGATGGAGCCTTTCCCACCACAGCGCCGGCACGTTGAGCGCATCATGAAGGGTCCATTTCTTTCATGTAGCTATGGTCGCTAGCCAGCATGCTAGCCGCATGTGGCTTGCCCGAGTCACTCAGTCCTTTCTGAGCATTTCGACATGCTGCCGCCGCAGAACCTGGCCTCAAATCCAGCAAGCTTAGCGCGCTGATCTCCAAAAAAGTCCCGAAAGCCAGAAAGACGTCAAATAAGTGTCTCGTGCTAAGCGCTCGAACAAAAACTCCTCTTCACGCCGCCATCTTGCTCGCCCTTCCGTGGAATTCATTCAATCAGACAGGAAGATGGGTTTGCTTTCTTCTTCTGCTGCTTTTGCTTCTGCAGCCTCTGCTCCGATACTGCCGCTGCTGATCAGGTTTTTTCAGGGAAGAGTGAGAGTTTTGAGACAGATCGTGCTGTAAATAAGTCAGCCAGAAACTTGGCTTGAACGTTTCCAATTGTTAAACTATAACTTTTCTTCCGACTGCTGCATGTGGAAAATTGATTCAGGTCTGCTTTTCACCTGAAAGTGACAACTAAGACATTTTCATTATTATCATCAATGCTTAATCAACACACATCTCTCTCGCTCTGTGTTTTTGTGAACAATCCTTTCTTAAAAGCAGAAAATGAAATTATAGTTGTTTTTTTGGTTGATCAACACAAAACCTTTTTCCTATGATTATTTTTTTCTACAATATAAATTCTCCCTCTTATTCACTCTTTTTTTTTTTTTTATTTACAATAGCTGGTGGTCTGCAAAATCACCGCTGTCACTCACAATCAAAGGCAATTACTCTTGCACAGTGCACAAAAACACTGTGATGTCAGACACATTCACACTCACTTTGTCATCTGCATAAATAAATCATATGGCTGGAGATATGTGCCATGGTGATCCATAGGCATGATCACACGTTTATTTAATTATTTTCAACCCAACAAAACAAATAAACAAAAACATGATGCTGATGCTATGAACACTCCACACACAAGAGTCAAGATTCAGGAAAACTGCTCATGGAAACGCTGCACACTCCAGTTATCACAGTTATCATAGCGCTGTTTCCCTCTCTTTGAGTAGTTCTCAGACAGCTCTCGATCTGATAATGTGTAGCCTGCTCATCAGCTCAGAAGAAAAAAAAAAAAAAACTGCAACGCAACATCACACAGTAGTTGCTCTGCCCACAGCGGCAAAGTCTTACACTTTCATATTCAACTCAGCTTCTCCATCATGTACTTTTAGATGTTTCATACAGGGTTCAGCATATTAGTTGTTTTCACAGGTGTGCTCTACATCTCAACAATGGTTCATAATAAGACGAAAGTCTTCCACACAGGTCAAGTGCCTCTATGCACTTCATTAGTTTAAATATTTACCTATATCACTTCACCTCACATGTCATTGTACTGAATTTAAGCAACCACAAGCTTAATGTAGATTACTTTTAACAACTATCCACCTCAATTACGTCTATGGTCTGGCACACAGGCTGTTGTCGATCAGGGCAAGCTAAAGAATAAACATTTTGTGTCAGCTGCCAGGAGCAAAGTCCAGCACAAACGTCTGTCTCCCTCCAACTCACTCTTGGTTGCTTAGAAACCCATGATAACAACAACAGTCGGTGTCACAGACCACGTGTTCTGCTCCGCACACACTCACACAACAACAACAACAAAAACGACGACGACGACAACAATGACAACAACACAAAATAGGCCTACTCCGGACTCACACCGGACCGCTCGGGACCCTGACCCAGCTGTGGGACGCTCACCCACTCGCGCGACAAAACCCAATGAAGGGACGCTCGGGACACACACCCAGGGCGATTTCAAAACCGGACACTCACCGGACGCTTGGGACCCTTGGGCGATTTAACCAAAACCTCTTTTTCGGGACACAAACCCAGTTATCGCTCCACAAAGCAGCGAACTTCTCAACGCCTCACAAAATGGCGGAGACTGCACAACGACACGGTTATAGAGTCGGCCTCTTCAAACTTACTTGGCGTTGCTTAGCGTGTAATATCAGCCTCGAATCCCGCCGATCGCCATTCATCGAGGAGAAAGATAGACCGCGAATCCACAGGAACTTCCTGGCTGACGTCAGTCTTTCAGCGTGTCCCTCCTCCCCTCGGTGAATGCGATTCCAGGGCTCCGGCATCGAAGGACCAATTAATGATAGGTTTGTAGCTTGAACCCATCCGCTGGAACGTTGAAGACAATATAATTACACTGCTAAGCAAGACACAAATAGGCAAAGTTCTTCATGGTACTCGTGCACGGGAGAGAACCAGACAAACGCCGTTCCTTCGCTTGACCCCAGTAGCTCTCGTCCGTCCTCCCGTAACACTGTCCTTTTATTGAGGTTACATGAATATGCATAGGTTCATTAACATACGACGTCTACATACAAACAAAGAGTACCTTGCCTGTGTGTGTGTGTGTGTGTGTGTGTGTGTGTGTGTGTGTGTGTGTGTGTGTGTGTGTGTGGACTGCTGATCAAAGGGTCAAACATCCTTGGTCAGGAAGAGGGTAGCCTCCCCCTCACCCTAGATGGTTCATCCTAGATAACACGGTGAGGAAGTCCTGCAGTTCATCTAAACAAAGAGCACTTAGACTAGAACAGACGCAACTACGTTAATCCTACCATAAAACAATAAGACATGGTGACCTCTCATGCTCCCAAAGTGCTGTCTAATACACACAAAGTTTGCAGACTATCAAGGATCAAAACCTCTACCAATCTACAACTAATTACAAAACTCTAAGCATATATAAGTAAATATTTCTAAGCATAAATGACAATCAACAATACAAATCTAACAGGCGTTATTCACCCTTCCATCCGCTCCGCCTAAATCCATTTCATCATCAATGATGACGCGGCGCTCCAGGAGTTCATCCAGCAGCCTCCTCAGGACAGGTTCGGACACTATGTTGATAAACTGAGAGCGAAAGGCCATCAGCATCTCCTCTGCCGTGCAGTCAGCAGCGGGCTTTAACGGATCAGGACCCGGAAGACCTGAGAGAGAGAGGGGAGGACAGATTAATGCTGAGCTCAGATGTGAGCTCCAACCACAAGAGCCTCAGGCAGTGTGTGGATGTGTTTACTGTAAGCAGGACTGAGGTCACTCAGTCAGTAAATGTCTGTGTTATTGCATAGATACTTGTGTATTACACACAATGGAGAGATGCTAACTGTGTTTCATTGTTCTTGTGACAGTGACAATAAAGATAAAGAGATATTCTATTCTATTCTATTCCATGTCACACTGGACCTGAGTTTGAAGCTCTGTGTTTCACGTATAACAGTCATAGATCACGCATCCCCCTGAGTCTCACCTGAGTGAGCACATCCACCTGCACTCCCTTGCTCTGACAGCCCACCTCCTTCCTGTCCTCCTAAGGACTCTCCCACTGACAGCCCACCTCCTTCATCCTCTTCTCCTCCCTCCTGTGACCATTAACGATCATCTGGAAAACCTGCAGGGAGAACCACAGAGGACAAACTTAATGATCACATCATACAGGGCAGCTCACAGCTGCAAGACGACTGCACCACCCAGTGTTTGTGGGTGAAGAGTAGGGATGGGTACCGGTAATGGCACCGGTTCTGACATAAACGGTAGTAACCAGACCGAAAAGCAGCACACTGCTTTATTTTCGGTGCTTTTTTTCCCTGTGATGTGATACACTTCAGATTCAAATGTCAGATGTTAGAAGTTTTCAGAAAACACAGCAGCCTTGGAGAGCATGCAGAGAAGGCCAGCCCACATCAGCAGCAGTTCAGATATGCTCTGGTGAATGGCTTTCACCCGCCATTGCTGATTTCATTAGGAAACAAAATGTTTAGACTATTCTTTAGATTGACCTGATCAACAACAGCCTGTGCTCCAGACCATAGATTTCACTGAGGTGGATAATTGTTAAAAGTAATCTGCATTAAGTTTAGGGTTGCTCAAATTCAGTGCAATGACATATGAGATGAAGAATACAATGAAAATATTTAAAATAATGAAGTGCATAGGGGTACTTGACCTGTTTGAAAACCTGTCATCCTATTATGAGCCATTGTTGACATATAGAGCACACCTATAAAAACAACTAATATGCTGAACCCTGTATGAAACAGTTGAAAATTATATGATGGAGAAGCTGAATTGAATATGAAAATCTTGACCATTGTGCAAGTCTTTTCCACTGTGTGCGGCAAAGAACGGAACCACTGTGTGAGGTTGCGTTGCGGTTTCTTCTGAACTGATGAGCAAGCTACACATTATCAGAGCAGGAGCTGGCTGAGAATGCATCAGAGGGAGGGAAACAGAGCTATGATAACTCGAGCATACAGCTATCTGAGAGTTCAGTTTCTTCCTCACACCTCAGATGCGCAGCAGTTTTCCTGCATCTTGACTCATGTGTGTAGAGTGTTCATAGTATCAGCATCATGTTTTTGCTTGTTTGTTGTGTTGGGTTGAAAAATAACTAAATAAACTTGTGATCATACTTATGGATCACCATGGCACATACCATTGGCGCTGTGTAAAAGTAATTGTCTCCAACTGTGAAAGCGGTGATTCTGCAGCTCACAAGCTATCGCAGTGGACAAATAAATAAGAGAGAGAGAGAGAGACACAAAATTTAAATTGTAGATGAAAAATAATAATAAGGAAACGGTTTTGTGTTTCTCACCCAAGAACAACTACAGTCTCACTTTCTGTTTTTAAGAAAGGAGAGTTCACAAAACAGAGAGAGAGATGTGTGTTGTTTTAAGCAGTTGTGGGATTATAATATTATTTTATGCCATGTTAGACCCCTAATTAAAGATTGTGAATTATTATGTAGTTTTAGTTTGCATTATTCTCCTGAATTAGAAGAAGCTGATAACTATTGCATTTGTTAAACTGGTTTGCATTACATTAGACTGCTGATTTATGGTGAATGAATGATATTGTTTTATGATGCATTATACTGCTGAGTTATAAGAAATACTGTTCGTAGAAAGTCATCGCACACTAACTAAAGGGAGTTTGCACAATTACAGTGACCACCATCACTCACCCACTTAAAAGCAAAACAAACTGACATTCAGTCTCCACTAAAATGTCCAAAGCTCCCGGATGAGCCCCCACTTATGTTACGACCCGGCTCAAAAGCCGCAACATAAAAACAGAGATGAATAACAGAGTGTGGGTGAGAAGAGGTTTCATCCTAAAATGGAAAACCAGGTTGGCTAAAATGGCTGGTGCCACCAAGGCAAAGACTAGTGCACTGCCGGAAAGCTTGCCTCAGGTATGCTTTTATCCACACCTGACTAGGTGTGGCCAATTAGCACCAGCTGAAAACACTGAGACGATTAAAAGCTGCAGAGGGACGTAACACCTTATTTGTCTGATTAGAAGAGAACATGCTGGAACATGCTGGAGTTTTCTGCCCCATCTCAGCAGGAGCAGATAAACAGGGAGCCAAGGTCGTAACTTAGGCGCCGTGTGAGAGAAAGCATGTGAATGTTTAGGCTTTTATGATAAGGTGGAGGCACCAGAGGCTATAAGAGTTTGATCAATGCTCCACCATTTTGAGATCTGTGTTAGGTGCCGGCTGTGTGCGGACAGGGATAGGACCCAAGATGCAGACTCCAAAGACAAACTTAAACCAAAACAGCTTTAATGCTGAACGCAAACATGACATAACTGGGAAAAACTCAAAATAAACTAACACCGGTGGATGGGCAAAACACACAGCAAAATAAACGGTAGATCGCGACATGGACACAGAGAAACACAGGGCTTAAATACACAGAGGGAGCAATCAAGGAATGAGTAACAGGAGGGAAACACAGCTGGGACAAATCAGAACTGACGAGACCAAAGAAGTGTAAACTGAACACACTGAGAAAAGACAGAGACCTTCAAAGTAAAACAGGAAACACATAACACAGACTGAACAAAGACACAGACTCACATTCAGGCACTACAAAGGGAACAGAGACGTGGGACCAGGGCAGACACAGACACTGACTGGACGTGGAAATACAGCAGATAAGGAAGACAGCAACAAAGGAACACAGACAGAAAACCAAAACACTAACACTCTAACCAAACCCCACCCAGAGGACCTTAACTAAGAAAAACCCGTAAAGCAAAGCTAGAATATAATGAAATAACAAAATCAAATAACCAAAAACACAAGACACTGGGTCACCGACCCAGGAACCCTAACAATCTGATGCCGTCTGCGTACGGTGTCCATCTCCCACGCGTGTGATCATTAAAATCATCGTTTGACTCAACCCGGCCGGACCAGTGTTGTTATTGTGGTTTTTCCTCTTGTCTCCATCCCCAATATTTGAATCCGTAACAATTGTGACAGAGGTCTCACTCTGGAGGAAACTCTCAGCACTTTCCAGCAGCTCCTCCATTATGGAGGACGTTCCCTCACTGTAACAGGTGGAGGAGAGAGGAGAGGAAGCACAGGTGGATCCTCTGAGGAAGAGGAGCGTTCCTACAAACCACGTGATCACATGAGCAGAGGGGCGTGGCCTTCAGTGGTAGTAATAAAGGAACAGTCCACATGTTCCACTTTGAAGGCTCCAACGAAGCAGACCTGTGATCACTTTGACTCAGTATGATGGATTCTTTGGATTTGTCTTTGTTTCTCTGGCTTTTCTTGTGTGTCTGTAGCTGTGTCCCAAAACGTCAGCCGCATCCTTCGGAGGACCCGGCCTTCCTAGCCTACGTGGGCCGGGTCCTGCAAAGACCGAGAAGGCCAGAAGTGCGAGGCTGTGAAATGGGACGGTCCAGCCTTCAGATCTGTGTCACCGCTGTGTGGGTGGAGTTTAATAAACTCGCCGTCTGCTCCTTGCTATCTAAAATATTACAGGACACTGGAGTAAACTCTCGACCGTCTCACACTTCTGTTTAATCAGTTTTCTGTTTGATGTTTATTCAGCTGTGTGAAAATCCCGGAGGAACCCACCGATGGATTAATAAAGTTGTATTTAATCTAATAATCTAATAACTTTGATCTCAGCCAAACCGATTTACTCCGGAACAAATAAAACACAGAAAAAAGGCAAACAATTACATTTTTAAGTTATCCGAGTGACTTATGGTAAATGGCCTGTACAGCGCTTTACTTGGTCCTAAGGACCCCAAAGTGCTTCACACATCCAGTCATCCACACACACACATCCACACACTGGTGATGGCAGCTACAGTGTAGCCACAGCCGCCCTGGGGCGCACTGACAGAGGCTGCCGGACACTGGCGCCACCGGGCCCTCTGACTTATATATCATGTTTAACCAGAGTAGCCAAAGAGCGGGTTCTGAAAACGATGAAGCCGGGAGTCCGCTGCTCTCGCCGGCTGGAGTGACCATTGAACCCCCCGGCTTGCTATCGAGCGGGTGGGTAACAGACGTCTCCGAGAACGTCGGCGCACTTTTGCAAATATGCGATGTCTTGATAAACCCAGCAGATATTTGAAGTTTACACAGCTACTTTCTCCCCTTAATATATGTTAAAGGTTTATTTTGTGGCCCAGAAAGATTAAAAAGACTAATTTTGAAACTTAGTAGTGCCGCCATTGTTGGCAGCTGAAATTTGGCTGGGCCGCGCTATGAATTCTGGGATATGGTGGGCCACGAAGGACACACCCGACCCATCCTTCAAACTCGGGGGAATGAAGGACGCATTTGAAGGAGTCGAGGAATCGGGACAGCCTTCGTCGCCTGGCTGTGACGTCATCGGCCTTCAAATGCGGCCTCCGGAGGATGCAGCCGACGTTTTGGGACACAGCTTGTGTGTCTTTGTTGGTCATGTGACCTCCCAGGGACTACACATGGAAACGAGCAGTTTAGCTCAAATCTGGCAGGTTTCCATCGTCTGTTTTTGTCCTGACGTCCATGAACATGAACACTGTCCCTGTCAAACACGTCCAGATAATCTGATCCAGTGTTGTTCTTCTTCTGTGGTGTTTGTGATGGAGCAGCAGCTGCTGATCCTGATGTCCTCCACCAAGGGGGCAGCAAATTCAGCTGACTGTCATCATTTATTAAAAAGATGTAACAATGTGACATAATGCAATATAATAGTGTCAGTTACACATTGTGGGTTGCACTGTGGCCAGAATGGACATTACCTCCTGCCTAATGGAAGCTGTCAGCCATCCTGCAACCATGAATTAGATAAGCAGAAGTGAAGGGATTGTTAACAACAATTTAATAATAAAATGTAATGTGATAGTTGCACTTTATTAGCTCCCCACAATCGTATGAATAATAACCATGAATGCACTGCATGCTCATAGCAAGTTCTTTAGGTTTAAAGTGAGATCCTGCTTTAAAGGGCGCTTCATCTGCTGGGAATGACATGTTTCTTCTAGTATGTAAGGCTCAGCCCATCTTACTGGGACTTACTTTTGTAGATCCACATGCTCTAAACCTGCTGCTCCATGATTGGTGCAGAAGCTTTAAGCTACTATTAACAAATAATGACCATGGACTTAGTTGTTACTACAATAACTTATCATTGAGCAACTTTTAATTTTACTTGTAAAACTATGCAAGTAGAATTGAATGGGGCACAGTGAGCTGAGCACAGGCCCACTCTGTGACACTCAGAGGTTTGTGGATATCATACTGAGAGTATTGGACACAGTGCAGCCAGCTTGCAGCCACTTTCCCACCACTTTAGCACAATGTTTACATGAGACTCAGCCACACTAATGTTCCTGGGCAGACATGTGGTGCAGCATGGCTGATGGCACTGTACCTGCAGCTGTCATGGACAAGAACCACTCAATACCTCACCCAAGCCAAGCCTGTGCTGATGTTGTGATCTGAGACCGAGACACTAACCCAGGATCATGATATGATGTTGTGAGAGTTTCACTAAGAATTAGCTCTGATTACAAGATTTCAATCTATCGTAACTCTAATTTGTATTTACTTCAGTTTGTTCATCTTGGAGCTGTGTGCAGCTGAGGACAGTCTTATTATTACCAGGTGAGGATATGTAACAGCCACAGTCTGTAGAGATGATGTCACCATGGAGTGGTGATGTCACTGGAGCTGCCAATATGTGCTCCAGCCAAAGCTACACCAGAGGGTTGTGCTGTGTAACAGGTTGGTGCAGGTGGTGTTATCTACATTTGAACATTAGGCAACAGTCTCATGAAGACACTTTCTATTGTTCACTAAAGACCAACAATAACAGAGACAAAGGGAGAGCAGCAGAACTAGTGCTAACAATTAGCACTGCTAGCCTGCCCACCAACACCAGCTAATGTTCTAAAAACGATGATCAATGATTTTGCTGTAACGGCTCCAGCTGTCTCTGTCAGGGACACGTTGGAGATGAAGTGAGTGATCCAGTGACAAAGGTTTGGAAACCTGCAGTCAGCTGAGACTAAAGGAGTCACCTGACCGAGAGACCAAATGTTTCACTGAGAACGTCCAGATGAACAGAATCAACCTTTGGGATAATCTGTTCCACACATCCATGTTTCACTTACTGCATTATATTTCCTCATTGCTGTGCACACAGGCCTGTGGCTTATAACCAACTCCAAGTTCAGACTCAGAGGCTGCTGAAGCTGTTTTCTGGAACAGAGACGTGTTGGATATAAAAGCAACTCTTCTTTATGTGTCAGCACTGAGGAAAGGAGCAGCTTCGTTTCTAAGTGTATGAAGGACTGTAGCAGTGTGTGTGTGAGCTTTATTTCACAGACAGAACCATGTCAAAAACACAACTTCAGGTAAAAACAATACAAAATCAAAGAGTCTGATCAGAAGGATTAAACAGAGGAGTGTGGGACTGTTTTTAACAGACAGCAGGTTAAGTCAGGCTGGAGGAGTAAACTGAGCCTCGGTGTGAGCAGCAGTGTGTTTGACAGGAAGCTGAGATAAACAGTCTGGAGCCCATTTAGTGCTTCATATGAAAGTGTGAGGATTTGAAAGCAAATCTAAAATCAAGCAGGAGTCAGTGTGAGAATGATTTGTGCTTTTCCTCAGTCAGATGCTGGGAGTTTCAGTTCATCCATGTTCAGCGTGCTGTGCTTTGTGTAACAGGAGAATATGACAGTATAAATCAAGTCTTCATGTCACTGAAAGCCTCCACAGTCTGCTATGGAGGTGCATCAGTTTGGATTTACAAGAAGAACATTTCTTAAACCTGCCACAAGATGGCGCTCCAACAGAAGGGATGTCCACAGTGTAACACAGACACACACATACTGTGTGAATGTGTGAGTGAATGGGCTTTCAACACAAGGCTTCTGCTGCTACCTTTAATGACATAATTAGCTAACAAGAACAAACTGTTAATTACCACCAAAGAACGGCTCCAGATTTTAGCTGCTGACCATTTTGTGAAACGTTGATTACATCAGCTTATTGTTGATTTTTCAACCTTAATATCAGCTGCTTTAAAGGAGCCTGGTTCTCTGGCAGTAACACTTTTCTTCACTAGATGCAGTGCAGGCACAGTCTGTGTTTCTAAACTACACACTAATGTTCATTGTTGTGCAGCTAAATCCTCCCTCTGGATGGGAAGAATCCCTGTCAGGCTTCAAACACCTGGCTTGGTGTTCTGGAGCTAATGTGTCACCTGTGAGGACTCTGAGATGAACACACAGCAGACACTTCAGTTCTCCGTCTGTGTGTCCTCAGTTTCCCAGCATGCCTTGGCTGTGGTGGTGGAGGTGAATGAGGGGGAACATGCTGCTCTGTCAGCACTCAGGTTTCATACCTGGTGATCTCAGAGGACAAAGCGGCGTTACAGCAGCGCACGTTGATGAGACCTGATGCTCTGAACAGTTCAGACTTCAGCCTCACTCTGAGAAAACAAACGACTGACTGTCAGCAGCAACTACACCTGCTCCATCAGTGACGGAGAGAAGAACTGAGACTGAGAGACATACAGCTGCAGGTCAAAGGTCAGAAACGCCCGCTCTTTGTACGGGTCAGGAGTTAGTACTGCAGAGGTCAGAGGTCAGCTTGCTGACAAACCATTTGAAACAGTTTGGAGCTAAAAGCACAACAGCAGAGGAAAGAAGAGACACTGCAGAGATGATGCAAAATATTGTGTTTTGTTCTCAGCTGTCAAAAAGTGTAACACACGTGTTCCAGCACAGCCTTTGTGTACTTTCACTTCTCCATACTGTCCATTGGAAATCCTGTTTGTTACTTTTTGATTTCAGTCCATGTGTCCAAAGCAAACTTCTGTCCCACACTTTCTCTGCTGACTCTTCACCGATGCTCAGATGATCTCAGATGATTTCACCAGAACTCATCAAAATTCGGGCTCCACAGAAACCCAGACGTCACTAAACAAGCGTAACAAGCAAAGTGAAAACTGGTCGTTCAGCTTTATTGACCAAAGATAAGCTCACATGTCACCTCATGACACAGACACTTATTTCCACAGCATGCACGAGGACTGACAATAAGTGTCTATAAAGCCACTTCTATCTGCCACACCTGTGCTTCTGTCATGGTTGCTCTCCTCTCACTCTGTCATTTATCCACAGTCTGCCTCCCTCTGCTCCGTCAGCTGACGTCCTCTCTACACCACCTGCTGTGTTTTATCCTGCAAAAACACATTTAAGAAGCGTTGCACCGAGTAACGGGAGTAACTGCTATAAAATCCATTTAAAGGAGGTGGTGCTGAGTGCTGTGACTGGGGTCCCACCACTGACATCACGGGTGGAGGACATGTTGGAAAACTGCTACAAAGTGCTGTGCAGCCAGCAGAGCTTACAGTCTGTCCTGTGTGTCATACAGGCTCTCACACTTAGTGTTTCTGTGACACATTGAAGAGAAGTTTGTGTTGTTCACAGTTGTGCTTGTACTGAGTGACAGCTGACATGACCTAACAGGAATAATGTGTCTGTGCTGAATGAGAAGTAACACACAATGAAGTCTTGATGCATCTCAATCATCCAGGAAAGTGAGTCTGTTGCTTCTGTTCATCTGGACGCAGCGTTTTGTGGGAGAAACGTGTCGTCATCATCAGGTGACGTCTTCAGTCTCAGCTGCAGGTTTCAGTCTTACAAACAGGACATTTGCATAAAGACTGAAAGCAGCTGCAGGAACGATGGGCTGGGAGCTCCGTTCCTTCATCTTAATTATGCAGATTCTCAGGACCATTGATCAACAACCACTGATCCATGTCCATGAGTCCCATTCACAGAGATGTGGGAATGGCTGCAGTCACAGCATGTAAGATGGAAATAAATGAGAAGTATTTAGCTGAAGTGGATTTGATTTATGTTACTTCTTTTTTAACTTGTAGTTCTACATTGGAAGATTATTGTGATATTGGAATATAAAAATACATTTATATTCTATTATTTTCTCAAAATAAGCGTCACACTCGTGGAAGCCGGTGTAGCCGCCGAAACGCCTGCATTTATGGAGACTTTCAGCCCCAGGTAGGCCAGTTATGGATCTTCGGATCCACATTATGTCAGCAGCTGTTCTCCACCGTGAACTGTGTTCAAACAAACACGCTCACGCCTCACAGACGACAGCTTACAGTCCTGTAGAGATAAAGTGACTTCGTACAGCCCCGACCTGCAGACGCTGTGCGCAGAGGTTCAGGAGCAGAAGTCCCGTTGTAAACATATCACGGCAGACCCGACGATGTTTGCATGAACGCGCTTTTCAGCATCTCTTTATTGACCACTTTACACACACGGTTGCTGTGCGCACACAGCCGGCTGTAGCTTTGCAGCTCACAGCCCAACACACACCAACAACAGCAGAGAGAGCACAGACGTTAAGGTGCGTCCGCCTCCCCTGCAGCGGCGCTGCAGACCACGCCCGCCACACGCAGTAACCAGGTAAAATACATACTTGGGCAGAATTTTGCAAATATCTATTTTTCATTTTGTAGCAGCATAGAGCTTTTTTCCAATTATTTTTTAAAAGTCAGGTCAAGGCTCCAAAAGCCCAAAGGCGATATAACAGTTTGTGTTTGCTACATGGATCATTGTAGTTCAGCTGTTTGAGTGAGTTAGTGTTTGTGTGTCTCTCTGTGTGTGTGACTTCCAACTGTTTCTAACAGCATCCTTAGCCATAAAATGGTGATCTCCCCCACACCCAATATATGGTTCACTTCCTGTATTGGTTCACCGTGCACAACACAGTGAAGCCACTAAAGGGCAGGAAGCTGACCACACAAGAAACAGAATCTTCACAGAGATGTGTCGACAATAATCCTCCCCCAGCACAGAGTGGGTGGAGAGGTGGTCAGGATCAAAGGAATGTCTTGATCCTACAGATTGAACTAAGACCTGTAAAATTTAAGAAACACATTGACAACATTCAACAATTAGACTCAACAGGGGCCATTAGGAAAGCCACAATGTTCATAGAGGGGCCATGCAGCTCACACTTGACTGTGACTCCTGACCAGGGCTGGACTGGGACAAAAAATGGTCGCGGGCATTTTGACTGGAGACCGGCCCACCAGGTATTAAAGGAAAAACCATGAAGCCTTTGAATGAAAACAAACGCTGTTGTCACAGTGATGGATGCTGTCTTGTTGGTATACATGCATCAGTCTAATAAACTTAAACCTGCACCATCCTCCCTGTCCTGGTATTCTAAACAGGAAGTAGACTGTTGGTCGAGTTAACCTCCTGAACATCTACAACACACGGTGAAAACCTGACATTAAGACAGAGACTAGAGGTGAGACATGATCATTGCTGATTACTGATGACAGATTTAGATATATTTTCATAAACCTTTCATTTGCCACATCAATAAACAGCACGGCAGGGCAAAATATGTTTTCTAACATGGCAACCTTTAAAAAGTGAAAGGAGACAGAAAGACAGCTGAGAAAGGATCAAACTGACTTTTTGATGCATTTTACACACAGTACTGGTGCAGAATCTAGAAAATGTGGGAAACACTGGCATCATATGCAGTACTTACTTCTGAAGAAATTATGATGGGACCCTAAAAAATGACTATGTACAATAATGGATTTCTATACATTTTACATCAGATGAAAACGTTTGTTGTAAGATTCAGATAATTATTTATTAAAAGTGAGACATTTTAAATGAGAACAAGAAAGAAAAGTATGTCTTTGTGCCCCCCTCTCCCTGTTAATGCCCTACCTGCCCCCCTGGCAACACTTTGCTAGACCCGCCCCTGCACAGTTACCAGCTGTCAGCTACACAAAAAGGATCCTGGTGTTATTTGTCTCTCAGAAACAGTTCATAACTTCAACTCATTTTGTTTTGTCATGTTTTGTTCTTTACATTGTCTTTCTTCTATATAATTGTTAAACATTTAATAAATATGTCTACAAAAAGATTTTAAAAATCAGACATTTCACACAGACACCCAAATGATTTCTGACTGATGAAGGGGGCTGAAGGTGCCCTGCTCTTGCCCAGCTTCTGCTGCTCTCTCCCTGCTCACTGTCAGCAGCTGGCAGCCTCGGTCCTGCCTGAGACTCTTCATCTATCAGTGCCAAAGAATATGGGAAATAGCAACGCACAACATGCACATTACAAAACAAGCACATGAATCAGCATTACATTCATTAGTGAAGTGCTGACGTTCGTTCCTAAACTTTGGGCCTTAATTAACATCACTGTGAACTAATGTTTGCTTTGCTTCTTAACCAGTGAAGCAGCGAGGGGCTTTCTGAGGTTCCTGCTCGTAAATGCCCAAAATGAGTCGAGTATTTCTCTGCAACTACAAACTCTGCTTTCATCAGAGGTGTAAATATTACAGCACTGTGTCAGAGTCACTGAGGCTGGAACACAGAAAAAGGAAGTAGATGTATTTATTTTTAGACTTTATTGCCTGGAACCATTTTAAAAATACGCTTTGGGTCACAGTTAACTGCAGAAAACCAGGAATCCACATATGAACATTATCTGTGCAAAGATTTATGCTCACGTCCTGGAAGCCACGACTTTGTTGAGGGTGTTTTTTGCAAACTTCTCTCCACAAATTCACATTTTCAAACTGCTTCAACATCTCACTCTGTGTATTCGTGTGTCTCTGAGCTTCGGTGCAGGATCATCATTAAAATGGTGGAAAAATGAGCATGATTGCAACGACCACGGCAAATGGATCAAGTTACAAAAATTAAGCGATACTGATCAACGCACCACAACGATTATGTCGCACGACACAGGATGTGATGTCACAACTGGTGCGAGACTTGCTGGCCTGCTCCTATGAGGGTTGTTTTCCGGGGATGGCTTGTTCCTCTTAGTTGCGCGGTCGGGGTTCCCCCAGGTGTCGGGTGGTTCTTGGGGTCCAGGGTCCCGTCTTTGGCTTTCTCTGAAGTGGCCGGCCTCTGCATTGGTTGGCTGGCCGCTGCTTCTGGACTGCTAGTACTCCTTCCCCTGGCTGTGGGAGCTCCATCTGTGGCAGCAAGACCAGGGGCGGATCTAGAGAAATTTTCTTGGTCGACATGGTGCATTTTTCCACCGATAGGAAACGTGGATTTTTTCCTTTCTTTACTGTTTTCGCGCTGTCCTTAGAAAACGCTTAAAACACACACAAACGTGACGACAGTGTTTAGAACAAAGCGTGGCTGATATATATGATCATAACTCTGGATTTACTGGCCTGTAATTAAAATTTAAAAACTTTGAAGTCTGAACTTTCAATGTGGCTGAAACAGAGACTCAGCGTTGCTGCAGCTTGTTGCTATGGCAGCTTACATCAGTCATGTGATTTGGAGGTGCAGCGTGTCCGTGGACCACAGAGGGTTAATAACACTCACCTTCCTCCATTTCCACAGTGTAACATCCACCCACCTGTGTAAAATCCAAAATTCCCATGGTGTTGTTCAGAATGTGCTCTGGCACGATCATAAGCATCGCTTGCTGCTGAAAACAAGAAAAAAGCTGTCCTGCTATGGGCTGAACCACTTGTTACTGATGCAGGGGGGGGGGGGACGACACTATGCAATATATACAGTTTTAGCATTTATATTCACTGCTGACTGTAACTACGCTCAAACTGTTAATGCGATCTTATTTTAATAAACAACACTGTCATATGCAAAACTGGGGTGGCACTTGGGGTGGCAAGAGATCATTTTAGGGTGGCACTTGCCACCCCACACTCAGAAAAATAAAGGTGCCAACTGGAACCAAAAGTGGTTCTTTAGACTGATGCCATAGAAGAACCTTTTTTGGTGCCACAAAGAACCTTTCAAACAATGGTTCTTTGAAGAACCATTTCTTTCAGTGGTTCATTGAAGAACCTTTAAAGGAAGGCACGTGCAGAGGGGGGGGCTAGAGGGGCTTGAGCACCCGCCCCTTTCCTGATGGGTGCCCAAGGTGCCCTTTTGTTGAGGCAACTTTTTAAAAAAAATTATTATTATTTTTTAATGTGTGTGTGCGGAGTCCTGTCTGTGCCCCTCAACAATAATATTTAACTATTAATCACAGTTTTGCTAAATAAAAGGATCTGGCTTGCATCAGTCACATGATCACATTTAACCAATGATCGCCCTTGACGGCAGAACGCTGTTGTGCCAAAGTAGTTACCCCCGTCAAAAATTGTTTCCCCATTCACGGGAGTGCGCAAAGTAGGAGGAGCCACTTGCCCAGCTCCGTTCTGTACGCTACTTGTCACTGATCTGCAGTCGACGCGATAAAGAGTAAAAGCTGGAAAACAGCAGACTCGATGAATTTAATATTAGTTTCGTGACATTGTAATGTGCCGTGTGGAAGACAGTTTACCTTATACTGTACACTGAAATAACCTGCTGGGAATACTTTGTCTAGAAAAAGACTTTGATACTATAATACTGTAAAACCAGATGGAAACACGTCGCTCTCCAGTGAATTGACACTCGGTTTACACTTTGTAGCAAAGCTATCACGAATGAGTTCATTTGCAAAATATATCTCAATCTAATCAATAAGTACAGTAACTTTGGAGAAGATGTCTTATTCACAGCAAAAGTTATGGAGGGATACAGATTTTATCAGGCTGTGTGGCATCGGCTGCCAAAATGTGTGCCCCCCCCCCCCCCCCCCCATCTGTAATCCATATTGGCTTTGTTATCACAAAGGGTATATTTGCCAAATAAGTCACAGTATAACCAATAAGTACAGTAACTTTGGAGACCATTTGGTTTTTTTAGACTTCTTAATTTAACATCTACATCTAGATCACTGTACCAATTTGTTGGATATCCCAGTAGAATAATTTGTAAGCACCAATTCTGGAGAGTAGAATGTGAGGACTCTTTCCAGCCCAGGCATCCATTATATCTACAAAAAGTAATAAGAAAAAGAGATAAGTCAGCAGGACTAAATGTAAATCAAAATTTAAAATGCATAATTTCTTATGTAGTGTCTGACAAAAGACGTGTTTCAGGGTAAATACTTTTAAGACGCTGATAAAATGGGCACATGGTTTAACATTGTATTTTGTAAAAAAAAAAAAAAAAAAAGAGCACTTAAATTTGCTTTTATTTGGGGGTAAAGTTACACTTACAATGTTCTACAAAGACATTTAAATAAATTCATATTAATGAAAGAAAAGAAATTTAAATACATAGCAATAGAAAAGCTCTTGGCCCCTATCAAATTTTTTTCCTGCAGAAACACCTATTACAACAAATTTTTAAAATTATGTTTAGTTGAAGCTATATTTTAAAATACTCAGGCTCAAGGCTTGCACCTGTGGCCTTTACTATTACATAACCGTTTCTGGAAAAATGTTATTTTTCTCCTCCAAAACTAGTTTTATTATCTCTAAAATATAGTGTCAATTTTTGGGCTGTTAAAAGCAGCGTCTTAAAGAGTATTTGATCTTTCAAACTGTTGCTGGCAGGCAGTCATCATCACAACATTAATATACTTCTTGTAGTGGGCATTCTATGTCACTAGCAGCATATATGACAGCAATTTTAGAAAATAAGAAAATGAAGAACATACACTACTAGTCAAAATTTGGGACACACCTTCCCATTCAGTGTTTTTCTGTGTGTTCATGCTTTTCATGCAGTGACAATCATCTTAGGTGACTACCCCATGAAGCTCACTGACAGAATGCCTAGAGTGTTCAAAGCAGTGATCAAAGCAAAGGGTGGCTAATTTGAAGAATCTAAGATATAAAAAATATTTTTGATTCTTTCATACTTTTTGGTTTACTACATCATTTGTGTTAGGGTTAGTGCTCCATATCAATCAATCAATCTTTATTTATAAAGCACTTTTCATACAAAAAAAATGTAGCACAAAGTGCTTTACATAGTTAAAAGCAGCCCACCCCACCCTCCAACTCACTCCCCACACTCTCAATACACACACACACACACACACACACACACACACACAGAAGATTAAGAAGATTAAAAAATTAATAAGAATAAAACCAAAAAATATTAGGTAAAGCCTAAATTAATAATAGAATGACAGGATAGAATAAATAAGCATAAAATAAATAAACGCTAAGTAAAAGCTAAATTAAAAAGGTGGGTCTTGAGCCTGTTCTTAAAAACATGTACGTTCTCTACGGCCCTGAGCTCCTCCGGCAGGCTGTTCCACAGCTCCATATGTGTCCATTCATAGTTTTGATGCCTCGAGTTCTAATCAACAATGAATCTACAAAATAGACAAGGAAATTAAGAAGCAACATTAAAATGAAGGTGTGTCCAAACTTTTCACTCTTAGTGTACATCAGATATACAATATAAATCATGAACATTCTGGGTTACACAACAACAAAAGAAAGATTCACAGTTTTGAAGGACTCACTTTTTCATTTGTGTAATTTTACACATGTGGCTTACATTCTTTTACAAGTTTTCTATAATGTTTTGCCCCATGAATGTTTTTTTAAAGCATTAACATATTATTAAATTTAAATATTCTGTTAGGAAATATACCTAACAAAATCTTTTTAAAGGTGTAAAATTTCCTATGCCATGATCTACAGAGTACTGAAACAAACACTGTCATAGGAACAAAAGTCCTTTTTTTAAAAATAAAAAAATATTATATTTATTTACATTTCTCTGCAACTGTTGGTTCTATGGTTTGTGCTGTAGATTGCTGGGCTGTAATCTGTGGAGCTGAGGCTTGTGTGGTTGTAGCATTTGGAGCTGTGGTCTGTGAGGCTGGGTCTGCTGTTGTGGTTTGTGAGGCTGGGTCTGCTGTTGTGGTTTGTGAGGCTGGGTCTGCTGTTGTGGTCGGGTCTGCTGCCGTTGTGGTCTGTGAGGCCACAGACCACAGGGTTTTTAAAATAAACATCCTCCCAGATTTCCCTCCCTCTGTTGGAAACGCAGAGCCACATTTGCAAATATGAGAGGAAGACTACGTGGGATGACCGGCGTCAGGTACAGACTGCTATACCCTGCAAAGCTGTTAGTGACCCATGGTGATGTGAGGAAAAGCTTTACCGATCCCAAAGAGACCGTAGACTACGCGGAGAAGCACCTCTCCCACCCACCTTCAAATGTATTAAAAGCAAGGATATATCTATATGTCTAACGCTGACACAGCACTGTGTTTCTTCTTTTCCCTTTATATTCCATGTAAAGGTGAATATGGAGCGTTTATGGAGCTCGTTTATTGACCAGCTGTCAGTTAGAAGGTACGAAGAAGACTACGTGGGATGACCGGCGTCAGGTACAGACTGCTATACCCTGCAAAGCTGTTAGTGACATGAACTTGACATAAGAAAACGAATTTATCCCTTTTTGATTCTGTGTATCTGGCGCTCATCCAGTGAGTTCACACTTGGCAGAAACAGACTGAATTTGTCTGGAGAACTTTGGCTTCAGCCAAGTTAGATAAACACACTGTGTCTCTGTCAAAACAGCAGTGTAGTTGTGGCACCCCTGTGAGGGAATGACCACATTAATATTATTTTGTGTAAAACACTCATGTAACGGGACATTTTTCATTGCTATATGTATTTATTTTCAGTTTCTTTAAGAGGATAGAAAATCCATGTAACAGGGATTCATTTTATGTTAGAAAGCAGTGAGGGCGGAACTTTGGTGCTTGCTCCGGGGTTTCGGGGAGCAGTAAGTGGAGCCCACCTTCCGCTGCTTCCGGGGTTTCGGGGAGCAGTAAGTGGAGCCCACCTTCCGCTGCTTCCTCAGACACGTTCTGGAGGAAAGCAGAGATGCATCGTGTCTTCCTTACTCTGCTCTTCACCTGCTTTTACAGGTCGGTACACGGTGCTCGCACCGAAAATGTTGTTTATTGTCACCATGGTTACCCACGTTAATGTGAATGGGAGAGTTAAGGCGGTCCGCCAAAGTTATTTATATGTAAACACGGGAGAAAACCAGAGGAGTGTCCCGCGCGACCGCACCGCGAGCCCGCTCGTTAGGTGGAGCGCTCGTGAAGCAGAGTCAGTGCGCTCCTATGCTCTGTGCAAACGTGTTGTAATGCTCCAATCAAATCAGTTCTGTGAGATGTGAATGTTAATAGTTCTGTTATAGTGACTGAGTAGATTAGCTAGTGTAACACAAGCACTCTGAGCAACTCTGTGTAGCTAACAGAGGCATTCATGGGTTGATTCAACAAGCTGTGTTTCATGATGCACTAAATAGTGATTTTGCCAGTAAATTACTGGAGGGAACAAATGTAATGTATTTACCAATGCTGTTATTGAATAGAACTGTTTAGCCAGTAAGACACTGCAGAAGACAATGTGATGTGTTTATTGATATGATAAAAGGATGTAGCTGTTATGGAAAGAAGTGTGAACTTGAGAAACTGAACCAGTTAAAAAGAGTATATTTCACTGATGTTGTGAAATAAGTAAATGTAATTGATGTGAATGAGGAACCAGCTGAACAGTATATTGAAAGCTCATGTTTAGTGTTTTATAGCATTTATTTGTGTGAAATAAATCAGACTCAGACACGTTCTGGAGGAAAGCAGAGACGCATCGTGTCTTCCTTACTCTGCTCTTCACCTGCTTTTACAGGTAACATATTTGTCATCGAGGTCTTCATCCTTGGGACCCGTAACATAGTAACTTCTTCATTGTTATACTTCTATAGTTTTCCCATTTTGTGAGCTGTGGATGTGGAAAGTGTCTCAGTGACACATCCACATGAAAACGGCGTTACCTTCGTTCATTTGCACGTCAAATGAACGAGCTGTTTGGACTTTAACGTCACAGCTGATGCTTCGATACTCGAACTCAAGAGTTCAGCTTCCACTCAGAGGTACAAGTACACACAGCAAAGATAAACGTGTACACAAGGTGGAACCCACAAGTGCACAGCTCCAACCAGAGATGGGCAGTAATCCGATTACTTTTTTCAAGAAACGAGTAAAGTGAGGGATTACTATTGCAAAAAAGGTAATTAGATTACTGTTACTTTCCCGTAAGCACACTGCGTTACTAAAACCGCAGCTGTGTGCAGATGAACAATGGATAATCTATCGAGTGTGGAGAGAGTGTGAGCGTGCAGCGTTTAAAGCGTGGAAGCACTGACCTTACTTTGAGTTTGACTCTGTAAAAAGTGACAAAAACATTAGCATCCGCTGTTCACTGCGTGGGAAGACAACATGCTCACTCACTATGTGTTAATGGGCATGCTTATTTATAACTTTGATAAAATGTCATAAAAATAATTCCATGCCAGCTCACCATTGGTGATCAGGTAGTTTCTGTTCCAGTTCCAGTCCCATAAATCATGAAGCTTGCTGCCAGAAAAGCTTCAAATCTCCTTTGAAAGCTGTTTGTGGTCTTGATTGTGGGAGCTTCAGTTGTCTGACTCCAGCTGCCACACAGTGCTCACTGATATCATTTGCAAAAACCCCAGTGTGACAATATTTATCAGTGAAGCAGAAATCAGGAAGTGACGACTTTTCTTTGAACATTTGCTAAGGCTAAGCTGTGCTTTCTACCACAGTTGGGAATTTCCTGGTTTACAACAAATTATTGTGTCAACACCGCATAAGATTTCAAACTACAGGAAAATCACTGGAGTTATAAGAGGCAGACAACGACACACACACCACATGCATGCTGTTGCTATTTATTGTGGATTAACCTGTCAAGGGCAAGAACAAAAGAATTCTGCCTCAAATACAGGAAATCATAGCTTTCCTGTATTTCCTCCATTGTTGGCATGCTGGTTAGTGCTGTTGCTCCACAGTAAGAAGGTCCTGGGCTAAATTATCCATGAATGTAAACGGCTGTATGTTTCTATCTGATAGACTGGTGAGCTGTCCAGGGTGTACCCTGCCTGGTAACCTATCACTTCAGGGTTATTTCCCAGCCCTGCTGCAACCAGGATAGAGATAGGAGGATGGTAGTTGTTGTAGACCCATTCAATTTCAATTGAAGGATTAAAATGTTCCAGGAGCTCAACTTACTCCATCTGAACATGTTTCAATCGTGTTTTATGAACACAACATGCAGCTTTACTGAATATGAAAAGGTTGTGTTGATTTAACTCAGTTGTTTAAGTTTCTGCCAAAGCAAAACCTTTGTGTGCAACCAGTGTCCACTATTGAATCAAGTCAATCCAACATGTTTTTGTCAGTGCAAAAGGAGTTACGGTGCCTGTATTCCTGCACAATATTGTCCCGGGAGGGAGGAAAACTTTCTGGTGAAGTTTTGGTTGATTTTTGGGTTTTGCTTGACACTAGGTTGATTTTATCAGTGAGGTTTGGATTGTTTTCTTTCTCTAAGAGAGAGAAAGATGGTTTTATGCTTGGACATGTTTGCAATGGGCCCCAGTATTGGAAACAGTGGCAAAGTGTTTTTCTCCATGATTATAATGGGCTTGGGAGAAATTCACTTATATGTGACATTGATCACATGAGAAGTCCTGAGCCTAAAAGGATTGCAGCGAGTCAATCCAGTCCAAAAACAAGGAGCTGTTTTCCTTTAAAATGATGACGTCATCTTGCTGGTGATGGAGGCTCGAATAGGCTGCGCGCGAGACTCCATTATCAGCAATATCTGGTATGAATGTGTGTGGATGTATGCATGTGACTGGACTGTGACGGACTGACGACTAAAAGTTTAACTGACTTGATACTGAGACAAAAACGGTGCCGACTTTAGGATTAGTGAATGTCCACAACAATTCACCCAGCCTGTAGAAGAAGGGTGGAAGTTTTGTCTTGCTTTGTTTGTGCAGGAGCAGAAGAATGACAGAGACTAAAGGGGGAGGCTGTAGCTTCACATGAGTGTGAGCTGCAGACTGAACCCTTTGGTTGCTAATGTTGAGTCACTGATGTTTGCATTAAGAAAATTGTGTTTTATTAGCTGTGTTTTAATTAAGGTATCACATTATATTGTTGGGAATGTTAAATGCTAAAGTGAAGAAAAGCTTTGATTTCACTCATGACTGAACATGTTATTATTAACCATAGCAGGCCACTGTAAAGAGTCAATTAACTGTTATAGAGGAAAAAAAGGCCAAAAACTCTGTTAATACCTATGAATAACAGGGAATGATAGACTTGTCACATTCAAAATAGAGATATGTAATAACAAACACGGGTCCGTGTCATTTACGTTCTCCATTGAAATAGTCAATCATTTAGAAAAGTAGAATATATATATATATATATATATATATGTCTCAACGTTGTTTCTCAATAATATTAAAAACCTAAAAACTATTGTTGTGGAAGATAGAAGTCACTGTGACAGCCCTCTGACTGTGGAGGACGTTTGTAATCCTATTTCTGCACTTAAGGCCAACAAATCTCCCGGCACAGATGGTTTAACTGCAGAGTTTTATGAATCATTTTCTAATCTCCTGGCTCCGTTCTTACTGCAGCTTTTCATAGGAAGTGTAGAGAATAACATCCTCCCTCCTACTCTTACTCAGGGTCTCATAACACTTATTCCAAAGCCAAACAAAGACTTACTTCTTATTGATAATTGGAGACCCATCTGTCTGCTCAATGATGACTATGAGATTATGGCTTTAGTACTTGCTAACAGAATGAAAGAGTTCTTGGACACAATTATCGATGAGACACAATCAGGCTTTATGAGAAACAGACACCTTTCTAAGAACATGAGACTGGTTTTAGATCTACTTGATTACTCTGATTTGGTATCTGACTATAGCTTCATTCTCTTCCTGGATTTTTAAAAGGCTTTTGATACAATTGAACATCAATTTATTTTCCACTCTTTGGAAAAATTTGGCATTTTTCTGTAAAGCTATCAAAACCTTGTACACGAATGGCAATAGCTCAATTAAAATGATTAAGACTCCACCCCGAGATTTGACCTGTTATACCAGGAATCAGCACAGCTGATAAGGAGCTCATTATCAGCCAGCTAGCTGATGACACCACACTCTTCTTGAAGAATGCAAATCAAATCCGTCCAGCCCTTAGTGTTATTAGTGATTTCTCTGAGGCATCTGCTTTATGTCGAAATCTAAAAAAAAAGTGAATTACTAGCAATTAAAGGCTGCACTGCAAATGCTCTCTGTAACATTTCTGTTAAACAAGAAGTCACATATCCAGGACTGTTAATATCCAAAGACCAAAAGTCAAGATGCTCGTCAAACTTGTCAAACAGTGTTGGGGAATTCTCAATGGTGCTTGGTGCCATACCCTCAGGGACTTTAATGTTATATAAAAACACTGACAGCTCAATATCTGCCTCAGTCACTCTCCCTGATCCAGCTGAGTCAGCAGTGGGAAAAATCTGCTTTTCACAGGAACTTGGTAACAGCAATAAGAGAATACGTAGTTTATTCCAAGAAGATATCATGTCTCTCCCATATATAGAATATCTTACTGGAACCGACATGTTCCAGATATCACCTGGAAGACAGTCTGGATGATCCCATAAATATCTAATTGTGAACAAGGTGAAGGAAATCTCATATAAAATTCTTCATAAATGTTACCCAGCCAGTCACTATATGGTAACATTTAAAAGAGACATAAATACTAATTGAACTTTCTGTGGGGATCATCCAGAAACTGTGGCACATCTCTTTTGGTTCCTCTACACAGAGATCCTGGAAGAATTTAGCAGTTTTGTTATTGTCCATATTTTAAGGGAGTTTTCTTTACGATGGGAAAATGTTTTATTCTTTTTCTTTAAGTTCCCCAGGAAGAATGATAAATGTTTTATTATAAAAAATTTGTTAATACTTTTAGCTATTTTATATCCATAAATGTAAGTTTATTAATAAAACACCATATTTCTGCCGTTTTATAAGGATATGAATTGTACATACAATCAATTTCAGACTCAACCAACAAAAAGCCTCTCAGAACAATATTTATATTGTAACAGTTGCTATTGTAATGCAGTGTATCACCACATGGCGGCGCCTCCTGTCTCACGACTGGTGTCACCCCCTTTTTGTTCTTCTTCGCACTCCTCCTGTAATGGATGCTCCCGTGTGTACGCGGACTAGTGTGCTCTTTAGTAATGTGTGGTAGAGGTAGCACTTTTATTTTTGATATTGTAAATAAATGAGTACTTTTTGGAAAGTCAGAAGCTGTTGCTCATTCGCTATCCACCTGCACACCTCCGCGGCTGGCTTCATCTCCACTGCACGTTACAACTGGCGCCCGAACTTTTTCCCCTTGGACTTCAGACGATTTTTGCATCCCGCCGAGGATTCTTCTCTTCTAGCACGTGAACTGTCTCGGAAATCCCCCCAGTTTTGCGGACGCTCGGACGTTTTCTCCAGCCATGGCCGCAGCCTCAGCTCAGGTGGGACCCGACTAATTTCTGGATACCGTGGTGTGCCACTGCTCCGCTTGGGAGAAAGAAAAAGAGAGAAGCTGACTCCGCGACGCGAATGGACTCCGTGGATTTGTTATTTGTTGTTGGTTTCGTCTTCTAAGGATTAATTCTTCTGTGGAGAGCCTGGACATGAACATTTCTGCTGGCTTTTCATTCCCCTTTCCCTCTGCTGAGACTGACTGTAGCACATGTAAGTGATAGCTTGGCCGACTACAACCGTTGGTGCTGGTCTTCGGCTCAGTATAACGAAACAACTTAAAACTAATCTTGCATTGAGCTCTAGTGTTGCAGACATGCTATTGTAATAACATGGTTCTGATCACTCCAGTCTAATTTTAGTTGTTGGGCGAAATTTTATATGTGGCTTTTCTAAATTTAATCTTGAACACATTTTTGCAGTTTTGTCTTTCTAGTCTGACCTAACTGACTCTTTTACTGCTAAATCAATAACTGTGCTGTGAGCAATAAAGTTCGATTTAAAAAAAGGTACGTTCTAAACGAAGCTTCAGACGTCACTGATCACGTGACTCTGGCCAAACGAATCAAGCCTCGACACGGTGCTTCTGAAGCAGCGCGTTGATCTTTCTGACACACGCACCGGAGCGTCAGCTTCAAGCGGACCATCACTACGTCTCACATCTAAAGGTGTCAAGGTAACTTTGAACTGAGTTCAGTCAATCTGGAGTTTTTCCAAGTTTTCTGTTGCTCTCTGTGAGAGAAGAGGGTTAAAGGCGGGGCTCTCCAGAGTCCAGCAAAACAGGAAACCACAGCTGGGTGTGTGTAAGTGTGCAAACCAATAGAATGCATCGTGGTGGGGGGGGCATCACGGGCAAGAAAAAAATAAAATAATCGGTCGTACCCATGCTTCCCCGACGTCATGCCAGCGCATATTGGGAATTCGTAGGCACCGATCGGTTTTCTATCAGCCATTTGCTGGGAGTAAGGGCGCCCTCCGTTTGCGAGGTGCGCCTGCTGCTGGAGGCACAGGGGGGAGAGGGCGTGGCGGCGGGGAGTCTCTGGCTGGCTGGAGCGGCATCTAATAACCAACTCGCAAAACAAAATAAAAACAACAAACAGATATTATGATACAGACTTATAATCTGCACCCATGTTTTTTCTAAATTCTATAAAGTGAGCGCGAGAGCCCTCGGTGCGCCTGCGCGCTGCTGAAGTCAAAGTAAACTTTATTGTCATCTCCGCTACAGACAGTCCAGCATATAGAGAGACGAGACGACGAGGCTGCAGTTACAGCGGTGCAAGTAAACAAACAATAAATATAAGAAGAGTAAGAAAATAAATCTACACTTTAGGACTCGGGGTAAAGGATCAATAACAATTTAAATTTATAATTTACAGTTTGATGATTTAAAGTCTCACACAACCCGTCAAAAGGGGCGGGGCCGGCTGCTTCCAAGTAGAGCACATTTCATTTATAATGATGTAAATCCAAGCCCATCATGGATTCACGATCTGAATCCTGGGTTGTGTGAAATCCCAGAAATCAACCTTAGACAAAGTAAATCTGTGAACTAAGGTGTAGGTCTGTTAGGTTAATTGTGCTGATCCTCGGGTTGGGGGATTTGTGTTTGTACTGGAGCGCAAAATTCAAACCAATGGAAGATGGACAACAAAAGTTCAAAGCCATCAGGTGCTCAGGTTAGAAAAAAGAGAAAAGATGCAGGTAAGCAGACGTGTGATTGGATAATGGCAGCTCATCCTGAACCAATCAGACTAAACTCCAAACAATACATTATGTTACAGATTTTAATATTAATTAGTCATTGTTACTTGTTGATTTGTCCTTTTCTCATTGTGTGACGAATTATGACGACTGTTTGGTAGCTGTTATTGTCTCTCTCTCTTCATGTGTGTTTCTCTGGTGAAACAATAGTTTTGTGTTAATGTCAGGGCTGCACGATTTTGCATAAAATGAGAATCACGATTTTTTGGCTTAGAATTGAGATCATGATTCTCTCATAACAATAAATAAACATAAAACAACAAATGTCTCACGTTTTGTTGTTGCAGCAAAATGTTGTCCTGCTTGAAATTCCGTCTCCACCGTTGCTCGACGCTGCGTGTACAGAGCAGGTAGTGCAACAATAGAAAAATAGTTGCGGGACGGCACTGTGTAGCGTTTGTCTAGGGAGTTGATCGTTTTCCTAAATCCCTCGTTTTGCACAGTGTTGATGGAGCCATATCTTTGGTCAGGTGATAAGTGATAGCCTCCGTAATGTCTTTGTGCCTGCGGGAGTTTGACGTGTATAGGGAAGCGCTGTATAAGGTTCCCGTTATTGATGTTTGGGTGGTTGACCGGGACGGATTTTCTCCTGTCACTTTCTCGTCATCCCTGACGTGCTCTCCGTTGTTGTTTCCCTGCTAATTTTAGCATCACACGGCACAGCTTCTGTATCACGTGGTATAAGGCTCCGCCCGTGTCATTTGTTGAGCAGGAAGAGTGAGCGCTTGTTTTCATGCAGAGTACGTCCCGGATCAAAATGTGAAGTTTTACAAATCACCACTTCTTTAGTGAATATCATTTCAGTCTCAGACAATCTCGTTTCTCTTACAGAGGTTGAATGCACCTTCTGCGGATGGCGGTACCACACAGTGTGCGTGGACTTCCCCTGCACAGAAGGCAACTACAAATGCTGTGAATGCTAAATAAACAGAAACAAATGATCCCTGTTGTCTTTGCTTGATGATTGGTTTGAGTCTTGACAATCCACATTGCTGGCGTTGCATCTTTCAATGCCAGCAATGGCAGGTATCAGTGCTCAAAGCTTTTGTGTTTGTTTCCAACAAGTTGCCCACCTCGGGAAACAAAAATGTGTTCTTTTACTTGTCAGATGAACATATGAGACACTTTGACTCTTCAGTGCAGTGTGGAGCCTAACAAAGATCTGTTTTGTGTCCCAGCTGATCAGCAGGAGGAGGAGAGTCTGACGGAGCAGCAGAGGAACATTTTCAGCTACTTGGACTCAGCTCAGCCACTACAGAGGAAACAATGAGCTCAACACAGAAGGTGACAGACAGAGCAGGACCATATGACCAAAGATATTTATCACCATATACATTTGAACATTTGCCATAACGATGTAGCTGACGATAAAATTGACAGCAGACAAAATACTTTACAGCTGCACAACTTTATTAAAAACCCATCAATGTATTTTCACTGAAACAAGCAGCTGTTGTTTATGTGCATTAAAGTTATATAAAAATGTAACAGTGCAAATGCAAATTCCTCGCTGACAGTTTAACCAAAAGGCGTTTCCAGTGGAAACTGGCCGACACATCCTGAGCATAACCATGTATAATATCCACTAAACTTCAGAAGAGGTTATACAGTCGTGGCCAAAAGGTTTGAGAATTGCATAAATATTGGAACCTGGAGAAGTTGCTGCTTAAGTTTTTATAATAGCATTTTGCCTGCACTCCAGAATGTTATGAGGAGTGATCAGATGAACTGCATCGTCCTTCTTTGCCATGAAAACGAACTTAATCCCCAAAAAGCCTTACCACTGCATTTCATTGCTGTCATCAAAGGACCTGCTGAGACCATTTCAGTGATCGTCTTCTTAACTCAGGTGAGAATGTTGGCGAGCACGAGGCTGGAGATCATCATGGCTGTATCCCGATTCAGGTTCTGCAGCTTTAAAGTCCTCAAGGGCCGCGTACTCAAAGACCGCTAAGGCCGAAGTGCGAGGCTCGTAGGCTCGTGAAATGGGACGTCTAGCCTCCGTCGCGCTGCCCAGGTTGCCTAGCAACCATGATACTAACAGCTGGAAACGTTTCATACAGCTTTGTTTGACAGAAATGAAGGAGAACATATTTAGTTCATTTGTTTCTACATGAGCTCTGTGTGATTTGATGAGTATCTGAGGCTGAGACCACAGGACTGTGAAACATGATTGTTGGGCTTCATTTCTGTGCTGCTGGCTCTTCCTCCTCCTCTTCCTCACACACTGCTGAGTTTGTCCTGGTGGATCATCAGGGCTGCAAAGCCTCACAGATGATGTGCAGCAGTGGGTCCCTCAGTCTGTCCTCACTCTGGACACTTGCAGTCGTCACACATGGAAATCAAATGTGTGATAAGCTGCAGGATTCAAACACAAGTGTAACTTATAAACACATGTTCATACTTTTATTCCACAATCAGAGAGAAAGAAACAGAGAGAGAGTGCAGGACAGACAGACAGGTGACAGTCTCAGGTGTACACACTGCTACACAACAGCACCAGAGAAGCAGGATTTAGTGTTTGTGTTATTACGAGTGTAAACAAGAAGAGTTCCAGATGGTGCAGTGGACACATGTGTGACTGCTGTGATTAAAGCGTCTTTCTTTCAGCTTAACGAGTGAACCGTCAGCTCGTTCAAACACACGTTAAAGTGCGTTTGGCTCGACACCACCGAACAGAGGCAGCAATATAACACAGCTAACATTAACAGTGCAGTGGATCCTGCTTGTGCCGTGATGTTCAGGACTGCAAACCGAGCAGCATCACTGACTTTCAGCTTGTTGTGTTTGTGGATATATGACTGACTTTAATTATCCACAAAATCATCACATTCTCTGTCAGATTAAGGTCGACTATTGAACGGCGTATATTTTAAAGGCTTTAAAACCAAGTTAACGCTGAAAGTACAAACATCACTAATGTCACATAACTCTGCCGACAAGGCATAGCTATGGCTATGAAATGCTCTTTGTGTATCACTTCTTCATTATGAAAGATGTCATTAATGCACTAGTAATGTCTCATCTGGAGTATTGTTCAATCATTTGGTCAGCAGCTAATAAGACAGATCTTAACAGACTTCAGTTAGTCCAGAATAAGGCGTCCAGATTAGTGTGAAGATGTTCATACTATACTAATATTGATAAAATGCATAATAACCTTTCTTGGCTTCCTGTACAGGCTAAAATATTCTATGGCTTACTTGTAGTTCTAAAGAAAGCAATTCTGTTAAACACACCACATTTATTCTGCTCAGCTGCAGTATCCAGATGAAATACATCATCATATTACACAGTTTTCAACAAGCTGCAATTTAGTAAATGCTCGAGTTAAAAGTAACGTTTTGTAAAACTGTTACATTTAGAGCAACTTTTAAGTGGAATAAGTTGCCTTAAAAAATTAGAGAATTATTCAAAACTTCAATGAACACTTAAAAGCCGATTTACAGAGCTTTTAGTTGTTGTAAATATTGTAAGACATGATTTGTTTTTGAAATTTGTGTAATGTGCCTCAATGTTATTGATATTATTATTATTGATTGCTTATATTTGAACAATTGTGAAACCTCACTGTGGATGTAAGAGTGAAATTATGTGGATATCTTGAATCCACTTTATTGTGTAATATTTTATGTGAGTATTTGACGGAAGACGAGCAACATCTGTTGTGGAAGCTAACGGGGTTCGTTTAGAATAAACAAACATAGGATTTATTATCACTGAATAATTCTGTATAAATCTATACAAATTATAGAAATATGTAATAGGAAACAACAAAATAATCTAAATTATAAAATAATGTGTGTGTGTGTGTGTGTGTGTGTGTACACAATCAAGAGGGATGGGCATGATTTTAGTGTTTGAACAGTCATGAATTATCTTTAACAGCAGGTTGGATGTAATGTGTTAGAACTACCAGCAGGTGGGGATAAGAGACCTTTAAGGTGTTTGGTGCCACGCTCCACCTTCAGGTTTAAAACTAGTGTTAATGGAGTTTGAAGGTTGAGTTTGTTCCACGACTGCATTTCACTCACTGCCTCTGTTTGTATCTCTGTCACTGCAGGACCAACATGGAGCCAGAAGTCAGCGCTCTCAGGAGGCCGACAAACCTCACAGAAGAAAGGGAGAGAAAAAACACACCTGTGACGAGTGTGGGAAGGGTTTTACTCTGAGGGCTAAACTAAAACGGCATCAGGTCATCCACACTGGAGAGAGACCGTTCAGCTGTGACTTGTGTGGCAGAGCTTTTACTCACAGTAGCAACTTACAGAGGCATCTAGTTACCCACTCTGGAATTAAGGCATACAGCTGTGACGAGTGTGGGAAGGGTTTTACTGAGAAGGCTTCACTAAAACAGCATCAGGTCATCCACACTGGAGAGAGACCGTTCAGCTGTGACTTGTGTGGAAAGTCTTTTTCCTTAAAGGGTTACCTAAAAAAACACCAACTCATCCACAGTGGAGTTAAAGCGTACAGCTGTGATCAGTGTGGCAGAGCTTTTACTCACAGTAGCAACTTGCAGAGGCATCTAGTTACCCACTCTGGAATTAAGGCATACAGCTGTGACGAGTGTGGGAAGGGTTTTACTGTGAGGGCTAAACTAAAACAGCATCAGGTCATCCACACTGGAGAGAGACCGTTCAGCTGTGACTTGTGTGGAAAGTCTTTTTCCTTAAAGGGTTACCTAAAAAAACACCAACTCATCCACAGTGGAGTTAAAGCGTACAGCTGTGATCAGTGTGGCAGAGCTTTTACTCACAGTAGCAACTTACAGAGTCATCTAGTTACCCACTCTGGAATTAAGCCATACAGCTGTGACGAGTGTGGGAAGGGTTTTACTGTGAAGGCTTCACTTAAACAGCATCAGGTCATCCACACTGGAGAGAGACCGTTCAGCTGTGACTTGTGAGGAAAGTCTTTTTCCTTGAAGGGTTACCTAAAACAACACCAACTCATCCACAGTGGAGTTAAAGCGTACAGCTGTGATCAGTGTGGCAGAGCTTTTACTCACAGTAGCAGCTTACAGAGTCATCTAGTTACCCACTCTGGAATTAAGGCATACAGCTGTGATCAGTGTGGCAGAGCTTTTACTCACAGTAGCCACTTACAGAGGCATCTAGTTACCCACTCTGGAATTAAGGCATACAGCTGTGACATCTGTGGAAAAACTTTCAGCCAGAGAGGGAGCCGAAATACACACCTACGCATTCACACCAGACATGATGTGTACTGCTGTGAACAGTGTGGCAAATACTTTACAACAGACGCACAGTTACAACGACACATGTTTACCCACACTGAGGAGAGACCTTATCGATGTGACCTGTGTGAGAAGACTTTTAAAACTCCACAGCACCTGAGACAACACCAACAGATCCACACCAGAAAGAGACTCTACAAGTGCAGCTACTGTGAGGTATGTATTTATATTGTTATCTTGTCATTTTAGCCTGACTGTTTGGAACAACTCTGCTCATTAAACTGTGTTAGCATGTTAGCAATTCTACTGCATGGAAAAGCAGCTCTGAGTGATTATTCAGATTTTCCTTTCAGTTATGATTTTAGTATTACTGTAGTATTATGGTGGTAGTATTGTAGTTATTGCAGCCCAGTAAACTGAGTGTGTTAACTGAAACAGTCAAATGTAGTTGGACGTCTGCAGAGATACTCTTTATTTCAGGCGACGTTCAGGATACAAATGTTGAAGGACTGACTTACACTGTCTTTGTGTCTTTGTTTAGAAGCAGAGCGACACAGATGGATCCAGTTCTCAACCCTGTCATCACTGTGGTGGTGGGAAAGACTTTCATTGTGACCTCTGTGGAAAAACTTTCAGTCGGCAAAAGACCCTAAAAGTACATCAACGTAGACACACTGGAGACAAACTGAAATACTGCAAAGAATGTGGGAGAAGCTTCACCACACCAAGTGAGTTAAAACGACATGAACTGATTCACAGTGGGGTTAAAAAGCACCTCTGTGATCAGTGTGGGTCATCCTTCACCACTGCAAGGGACCTTAAATCACACAAACGAGTCCACACAGGAGAGAAACCACACAAGTGCAGACACTGTGACAGAAGCTTCTCACAGTCAGGTCATCGTAACAGTCATGAACGTACACACATGGAAGGAAACTACAGCTGTGACCAGTGTAACAAGAGCTTCAGGAATCTCAGTTCATACTCTGCACACAAACGATCCCACGTTACTAATAAACTGTTTCACTGTTACCAATGTGCCCAAACATTCACCTCATTGTCTGCTCTGTGCAAACATCAGCGCGATCACTCAGGGCTGAAATCACTCCCATCACTGGATCACAGTGAATCTGAAGACACAGAAAGATCCTCTGGTTTCTGTGTCAGACTCAAAAAGCTTGAGATCAGGCTCCACAGAGTTCAGATAGAATCATTTAAACTTGTGTTGAACTGAACTGGTTGCTGGGCTGAACTTCTACATAATACAGATCTACATGGGATCTTCTTTTCTGTTGTTTTACTGAGTCAGTTTTGTCCTTTTTTCTCTGTCCTGGTTTTGCTCGTCTGTAAATGATTGAAACTCAGTCAAATAGTTCATTGTTCTCCAGCAAAACGTTTTGGAAACTCATGTTTAACCTTTAAAACTCTGACATGTTTTAGCACACAAGGCTTCATCGGGGAGTTCACTCATGATTGGACCATGAGAACAAAGGTTTTTAGTTCTTTCAAAGAGAGTCTTGGAGATGTTTGATGTTTCTGTTTTTCTGAAACCAACTGAAAGAAAAACTATTTTTCTTGCTTTATGTAGTGTGGAAGTTTTTAATGTTTCTTCATCTGTGATGTTCTTGAATGTGTTCACGTGAAAATGGTACAAATAAACTGTCCTTTCAGCTTTAGCTCCTAATTTATTCATTATTTATGGATGTAGCACAGCAGCCGTCTCTTGATTAACACATGGAGGGCTCGGGATCTGATGGTGTCGTCTCCCTAATTTGCCCACTCAGTAAATCTCACTCATGGCCAAGAAATTGAAATAAACCTTGTTTCCCTGCTGGATAGTGATCCACTGTAACTCTGCTCCTCCTTCCTGTTTAGGATTTCTGTGGCTGAAGTAAAATTCCCTCCATCCATCACTTATCCCAGCTAACCCAAAGTGAAATAAAGTTTTGCTCGTCTTAAAAAAGCATTACAATAATGGGCATTACCAATGCAAACTAAATGATACAGAAGATGAAAGAAGAGACTTTGATCAGTTAATAAAGCTCATGATCTGGATTCATTGTGGCTGCTACACAGATACTTCTGGGTCACTTCTCTCAGTTAGGAACCTTCCTCACCAAACTGACTGTTGGACCACACCCCTGGTTTCATGAGAAATTGTTTCAGCCATGATTTCTCTTCCTGTATTTCAGAGTAAAGACTGAAGTGACAAATGGAAGCATGTTTAAAAAACACAATGTGAGAGAGACGTTGAGGTCCTTAGAAGTTACCCTGGGTTTTTCTGTCACCCTGCTAGATGTTACACACCTTGTTATTGGACTGATTTCTACTGCTGGACTACTCCTGCGGAGAGTAACAATACTCTTACTAATTAGCTCCCTTTCACACCTTTGGGGATATTTATTTTTGTGTTTGCAGCGCTGTGAGCCAGAACAGCGAGAGAAAAATCTGCAACAGCGACGAGCCGAATGCTTACGTGAATCGCAGCAGCTGCACATGTGCTACGCTGAATTAGAGGATATCTTTGCTCTGGATTTCTATTTCTACTTTTTCATTTCTATATGATTCTTCTTGCATCTAAACAAAGATGATTCAATTTGCTAAATGTTGATGGCTCTTCGTGCTCAGGTGTAAATGAGACGTAATATTTGCTCTTGGTTTGGTTCTCCTGTACAGAACCTTGCAGTACAACAGAAACCTAAAAACATTATTTGTAGTTGTTATTCTTAGTTGTTCTGCTGCCTAAATACCACAGGGTCTGATTATGAAGTTATTGAGCTGCACATACTTTACGACCTGCTTAAGTTCGAGGTCACAGCGTCTGTAGAGCAGCTGGAACATAATGAAGTCTACAAGGTTAAAGTTTTCTCTTCAGTTATTGTTCTTTCTGCTGCTTGGTTTGATGGATCTGAGAGCTTTTGTTTTTATTATTGTTATTATAATTATCATTAATACTTTACTCTCTAGAAGCTTTAAAATAGTGTTTGTGTTTGAAAAAATTGATTTAAGAATTGAACAGAAACATCTGTCCTTCTGAAAATCGCCCAAAGGCACGGAGACAAAGTCAAAGGATGCAACCTGTAACTTTCTCTTCCTTCATGTCAGGACCATCATCCATGATTTATATAAAATGCATATAGCAACAGTAGCACTTTAGTTTGGACTTTATGATTTCTGTAACTGGAAAATATTATTTTGTTTAAAGACAGAAGTGACCGCATAGTTGCAACATCAAAGGGAAATATTAATTAATTAGCATCAAGTATATTTGTTGCTTAAGCGTTTGCACTATAACTTAAGTAGGATTACAACTTTTAAGGAAGGAAAGATTTCAGATATTTAGTTCACTGCTTCAGTTATTTTATATGAAATTAAAACATTTACGTTGGTCAAATATGATGCTCTAAATCAAGTAAAAGTTTGAAAATAAATGATGTGTTTTTAAATGCTGCAACAAATGTTCACAAAAAGTAACTATAATTAAAACCAGTTAAACAAAATAAATGTTTGAATCATGCTTAACCAAATGCCAGGCTGCAGAGCTGAACCTAAAGTATACGTAGAAAGATTTCAACATCTGAGCAGTTTTTAATGTTTTTATCACATATAAATGTCACAGCAGTGGGTCCTGGCCCAATGCTTTGTGTTTTTGCTTTTCTTTGACTCTTGTTTTTCTTGGTTTTTGTTCTTCTTATTTATCAGGCTCTCAGTAATCTTAGTTCTCCCTCCCTCAGTGTTCATTTCAGCCTGTGTTTAGTTTCTGTTCCCGTGTCCCACGTTTCATCGTTTCATGTCGAGTCAGCCCTGTCTCTCTGTTTCCTGTGTCTCCCCAGTCAGCCCCGCCTCCCTCGGGCACTCATGTGTGATACAGAGTAATAAACCTGACTACATTTGCTGCACTCTCTTTATTACCTGTTACTTTAAAATTCATACACTAATTATGTCTGCCCATCTCTCTAATGTGAAGGTCAAAGGTCAACATCCCAGTGACATAAGAATAATCCCAAAGGGGCAAAGGCAGCGGTTAATTTAGCACATTTAGCATTAAGGGTACAGCAAGGATATACTTTTACTTATTGTGGCAGGGGTGTGGTCTCTGGCCTGCTGCAGTGGAGGCTGGTGGCGGGACGTTGGACGGCACAGGTGAGGGTGATGGAGCTCATGACTCTCCCCTTTATAGTGACGGAGGAGACTGGCGTGGGGGAAGCGTGTAGTGGAGGAAGCCGAGGAGAGAGCTGGTTTCTGGCTACAAAGAAACCAGAAAAGATTGCTCGTGGTCAAATGTCAAAGGAGCTTGCAAAGAAAAGCGTCTGGACTTCTTTAAGTTACTTGAAGACGTTTCACCTCTCATCCGAGAAGCTTCTTCAGTTCTAAGGTCAAATGGTGGAGAGTCCCAGATATAAACCTAGTGGGAGTGACCCCCCACAGAGGGACATATGTGCATGTATGCAGGCAAAGACCTGCAGTTAAAAAAAAGCGCCCCTCGACAGCCAAACCCATCTGTTCTCTAATTGGATTGTTACATTGTTGATTGACATGACATTGACCAATCAGATGAAAGGAAGAAAAATAGGGTCAAAATCCGTACTTGTAACTTGCAGGGGTTTTTTTTCTAAGTCCACACACAAATCTTTTATACACATACAAATCTTTTTTACAAGTACAAAATATTTATGACCACATTTTGAGCCCATACGAGAACAACTGAGATCATTTGTCCACAACACGAGGTTAGTTATTAATATACCGTATTTTCACGACCATAAGACGCACTGTGCTAAAAGGCGCAGTCTCAGTTATGTGTGCCCTTACTGTATTTAACACACACATAAGGCGCACTGGACCATAGGGCGCATACAAGTACCGTATGAGTATTTAAAAATAAAGCGGGAGCAAACCTGAGTTCGGTACCTTACTCACATTTCTATTGCCGGTAATCGTCATCATCAACAACACACAAGCATACAAGTGTGCGTATTTAAAACTAAAGCAGGAGCAAAACAAAGTTTGGTACTCACATTTTTATCATCAAACCCATCGAAGTCCTCATCCTCTGTGTCTGAATTGAACAGCTGCGCTAAATCTCCATCAAACATGCCAGGTTCACTTTCTTCACTGTCAGAGTCACTTTCCGTGCCGTGCGGCTCCTCAGAAATGATGCCGGCTTTTGCGAAAGCTCGAACAACAGTGCCAGCAGACATGTTAGCCCAAGCATCTACAATCCATTGGCAAATTGTGGCGTAACTCTCCCGGCGCTGCCTTCCACTCTTGGTGAAACTGTGGTCTCCATCGGTCATCCATCGCTGGATGTGTTTGTCGCCGATGTGTTTGCTGCAGTAGGAGCGGAAGATGGCCAGCTTTTCCTTATAATCCGCTGGAAGTTGCTGCGCTACCGTAGTCCTGGTCCGGATGGAAAAATGGCACCGTTTCATAAAAAGTGAAAGTGAAACTGCTTTTAGCCGAATGGTGACCGTCGAAACGCTTCTCCCGCTCGTTCTTTGCTCGATGATCGCTGTCAGGGGTTTAGACATCTGTTCACAAGTAAGAGAAATAAGACACTGCAGACCGACTCAGAGTTTAAGAACGTGTACACGGGTGAATGCCTCTGAGAAGACAGACACAACGAGTACAGGCTGCTTGCTTTATTTATAGTTCAAAATGGATTACATAGCACTTCCTCTTTTAACGGAAAGGGGAGAGCTCAGGCATTGTCTTAGCTATCTAACCTCTGCACACAAACTGAAAAATAACGACACAGCAGTATTCATGCTTATCTGACATCACAGACACTGAAGTAAAGAATGCATGTATATCCTGTCTTGTCAAACATCTCAAACACTGAAGTAAGGAATGCATTGTGTTTTGTTTAACAATAGGCTTGGTTATGTGAAAATATATGAACACTAGAAAATAAAACACACTTGATTATATTGTATTTCATAAAAATCCTCTATCATTCCCTCCTGTTGTTAATATTTTTCACAGGTTTAATCAATGCATAGTCACTTGTTAGTCACATTTTCAACTTGCATGTCATTTGGTGAAAACATACATGATCATCAGTTAAAATTCATCTTCTTCAAGTTCAATCTCTGCTTGTGGTTCGTATTGGGGTAGGGAGACATATGCTAGTAGTTTTGTGGTGAACATATTGTTTACCATTCTGTGGACACAGGGCAATATGCATGTTGAGAATAAGCAAAGGAGTATGAGCAGTACTCCAACGAGTACTAGTCCTTTCATGAGCAACGTCTTCCATGACCCACTAAGAAGCCATGTGAGCCAGTCCTCTTCACCAGTGATGTAGTCCTGTCGTTGAGCTTGACTCAGTTGTCGCAGCACGTCCAGTGCGTCAGTCATATTGTTGGAGTGCACATTATCAGGAATGTATGTGCAGCAAGTCGTGTTGAAGAGCACACATAAGCCTCCCTTCTTGGCTAGTATCACGTCCAATGCGACTCGGTGTTGCATTATTGTGATGCGCACTGCATCGATTTCTTCATTCTGAGCCTTGTTGATCTTTGTTGAAGCATTCAGAAACAGTCCAAAACGGTAGTCGAGTGTCTCTATCCTGAGCATGTTTTTGGCATTTCCTGCCCACGGGAATAGAGAAAACATTACTTTTTGTCCTTTGGTCCATGTTTGAATTCGTCTGGTACGTCAGTTCCCCAGATTGAGTCGTGAGGTTGCACGTCTCTAGTGCTCCTCTTGCGTCTCGTCTGATGTGGTTCATCAAGCCTCGGGGCCTCCAGGATCCTCGCCGGGATCTTCTGCAAAGGAAGCAAAACACCTTTTCCTGCACCTCCCTAACTTATCCTATTTGGGACTCTTTAATCAAAAGCATGATCCTAATTATGTTCTTAACTTATTGACTTGTATTTATATATATTCTTCAACGTTACTCATCCCTTTAAAACTCTTTAAGCGCTGGTTTCCCGTCCGGTTGCTCGCTATCATCAACATCCTGTACACGAATTGTCGCTGCTGCAAGTGCCTCTACTCTAATCTTAAGTCACCTTTTTAACCAGAAAATCATTATAAGCGCCTATTCTACTAAAAGATCCAAAAGAAAACAACCTCTTTAATCCTTTAACCTTAACATAAAAATAACAGTTTCAGTTTTACCATATCCAAATGATCAACAAACCCCCAAACATAATCACGCATAATAAGAACCAAAAAAGTCCTAAAATGATCCTAAATTATTAAACAATTAAATTATTAAACCCTAAATTCCCCCTTTTATTTTGACACATGAAATGTGTCACAATACTATACAAAACTCAAAATGCTCAGTTTTTCCCCACTCATGCTCCAATCTATGTCATAAAAATAAACTTGAAACAGAACAATTATCAGTCATGTGTTTCTCCAATTAATGGTAACATGAGTTACATCAAAAATGTTTCCCCTTTAACATTTGGCATTCTCCCAACAATATACTATAATCCCATAATCTAACCCCAGTCAACAAAACAGAAATTTTCTCTGGTAAAAGCCAATTGTTTGTCCACATTTATGCATCCTCACTCACCCAGCCACACATTCACTCACATGCAGTCACACCATATATTTGCTAATAGTGGAGCTTCCCGCACGATCAGATTCTCCACCCTCAGCAAAATGAGCTCATTCATTTTTTTTTATTTTCCATAGGAAAATATTTCTTTATGCTTTTGGACTGGATTGACTCGCATAAAATCCTACAATTTTGGACAGGGACTTACGACCTGATCAGTCCCCACAGGTAGCTTTCTCCTCAGCCAATTGTAATCTGGAAAGCCCCCCTTTTATTTGCTCTCCCCGAGAATTTGTCAGCGCTGTTGCAGGCCTGCTTAGAACAGAAATGAGAAAAAATAGAGCTGATTATTAGCTCACAAAACACAAAACAAAATCACCTGACAGGTTTCCTTTAAGTGCACTGTTACAAACTAATGGGCCCCTCAGACATGTCCATGTTTCCTAAAACTCCCTCTATTAAAACAAAAACAACAACAACCCAAACCTTACTGACAGAATCAACCCATCACCACAACAACCTTAAACACACAAGTTTTGCCACCACATAATCTCACCCCCTCAATACACCGAAAGTCTCATTAAAACCACACAATTTGCACACAAAAATCACCCCCTTTAACATACTTAAATTCAGCATAAAACCCCTTTACGACAACATATAATCACTAAACTATAAATTTCCTACCCAACTCTGCACTTCTCTTCTCTGCTATGCTTCCTCTTCTGAAAGCCTCAGTCACACACACACACAGGAAGCTCCTCCGTCACCACTCACTTCAGCTAATTTGCATACTGAGTCATCTGTCAATGAGTTGCTGTAACAACAGAAACATATGTTTAAACATTACCACCTTATTAAATTATTTTATTTCTTTCTACAGTGATCACTACTGTTGATCACTTAGTCCCAGAGCACTCCTAAGTCACTCTTTTAAAACTACTTTAATCACTTTTTGTTTTCATAACTCACTTTGTCATATAGCTTCTTTGAGTTCCTCAATTTCAAACTCAAATGTATTTTATGTTTGTGTATGTGAATTTGCATATGTTGCTTTTCCAGTGTGTCAGACTCCTTCATAATTTTGCCTTTAAACAGTCAATTTTCTCCTTCCCAAATTTACTAACCCAAATTTTGATTTCCCACCTTAAATAGCAGCGTTCCTTGTCCTCAGCCAGAAGTTAGGGCTCCACTTGCCACTCTCCACCTCCGCCTTAGCCCAGCGGCTTTACCCTTGAGGTCCCGTCTTCTTCACTTCATCTCACCCGTGAGTCTGAGCTCACAGGGACTGAGTGAGGCCGAGTAATCGTGACTGTGCCTGCCTTAGGTTGTCCCAGGGTTTCGAGGTGGGATCTTACCCGTCATGGGCTATCCAGCCTTCCATACTCGCCTGATACGGGGGCCAAGTGGGCAGGGGAGGGAACACACTGGCTCTGGAAATTAAAGGAGTGTAAGCTGCTTCCTTCATTGCATCTTATATTAAACTATCTCACTTCTGATTCTTTCCTAGAATAATTTCACATATGGCACTTTGTGTATGTGTGTTTTCTATTCATTAATGTAATTGTCAGTTATTTTTTCTCTTCATTTTACTTTTTTATCTGTTTGTTTGTGACGTTCTACTTTAGTTCTACTAAACCTTGATGTAAAAACAATACACCCTCTTTTGACGCACATACTCTGCAGTTTGCCTACGCACGCACTTCTCTCTCAGACTTCCTCTTTTCACACACCGCCTTGCACTCACCCTACTATCAACTTTCATAGTGTTATTATTATTTATTATTTTGTACCCGTCACACCCAATCCCTCAAGTATCGGCACAAATTTGTTTCCAAACCAACAAAATAATCAAAAAACAAAAACATACATGAGTCAGGATACAAAAAGACAAAGAAAAATGCTGCCAGAAACAAAGCAGAAGTGTGAGGGGAAACTGAGCTCACAGACAGCTGCATGTGTTGGCTTTTAATAGCATGCAGCCTCTGCTCTAAAAAACCAATAAAAAAAAAATAAAAGAAAATGTGTAACATGCTCATTAACTTAGCGGTGTCCACACATTTAATTCAGCTTCATAATCCTGTAGGTTTAGTTATTATCTACAGGGTTTGGCTTATTAGTTGTTATTATAGATGTGCTCTGTATCTCAGTAATATTTATCTAGGATAAATGACAGGTTTTCAAGCAGGTTAAGTGCCTCTATGCACCTAATTGGTTTAGATATTGCCTTTATTTTCTTCATCTCATATGTCATTATACTGAGTTTGAGCAAACCTTAAGCTTGGTGCAGACTACTTCATAACAATTGTCCATCTCACATCATACTGACTAGAATACTTCTTGTCAATATTAATTTTATATCATTATTAATATCATCATCTTTTTCTCTCTATATAGTAACAATAGTATATTACAATATTTTACTAGTGTATATCACTATACTACTACTGAGACAATTTAATAGTTAGGATCATCTTACTCAGCAAACAGATAAGTTAGAATTCATCCAATCTGTACAATTTGCTTCATCTCTGAACAGGTTTGTGCCTACTTTTAGACTGGTCTTCTGTTTGCCTCATCTCAGATCCAACCTTCAGTCACATGCATTCTCTCTGTTGCATGTCGAACCAAGTAGTTTATTATTATATTTTATTTTGTATCCATCAAGGACGTGAATGAGCTGCAGTCTCACCCACCTCCAGGATGGAAACATTTATCTTTTCACACACTTTCCTTGGCTGTACAATGATACAGCCTTAATCTACCTTATGCATCTCTCTTTTTCTTTCTTTTTTTTTTTAGAAAAGGTCTTCATATGAATGATTTCCTTTTATTTATTTCATACAATCTGGGCATGGTGGGTCATAAATGCACTGATTTTTGCAGCCACGGCCACTATCTCTATGTGACATAAAAAGGGGATCGGTTAGATGCTGTTTTGTCACATGTCCTGAGGCTGATTTCACAATTATAGTGTTTTTTGAAAATGTTACATTTGGGACTTCTACAGTTAAAACAGTTTTACAAGCTCCTGTGTCTCAAAACATTTTTTTTTAACGGCACACCTTTCACATATACTACAACTGTTGGTTTGGCTTCTGACCCTAGCAGCAGTTGTTCTATATTGTAAACTTCCGCTTCATCTGTTTCACTTCCTTCCTCTCCACGTCTTCTACGTCTGTCATCATCACTTTGAAAAGATGCCATTCTGCTAGACGTTTTGCTTTTTTCTTCTGACTTTTTTCCACATATAGCTCTTTTTGCAAAGCGGTTTTTAAAGCATTTATTAAATCAGGGGTGCATTTGCCTTGCCAAGCTGGACAATATATTTTATTTTGTATTTCTCCACCTTTTTGCACTGACTATTCCTGCATTTGAACAGTTTTTTTCTAACCACTCTTCATCTGCTGTTAATTTTACTTTAGTTTTAGAGTTACCCATTTTAAACTAATTACGTCAGAACTGTGACACCTTCTCTGGCACAAAGGAGCGGGCAGGTGATCAATAACAGCCTTCTACTTTCTCACTATTTGAGAAAGCGGTTATTGATTTTACGTGATGACGCACAACTTTAGTTTCCCACTCCAGCCAGTTCATGAGTGTACACAGGAAAACAGCTTGAGAAGGGTTCGACCGCGTATTGGGTCGTAAATGACAACTCACTTCTCTTTGTTAACACAAACAGAGCGCGCTTTTATAATTTTTATTGAGACTTTCCGTATTTTTATTGTGCAACCTTCTAACTGTTCCGTTGCAGCCACTCCCAGAGCGACCGGAACTCGTTCCGTTACAGCTGCTTTCCCAAAGCAACCGGAACTTTTAATAGCGATTTCTAGAATTTCGCTCTTGCCTGTTGTCTCTTAAATCCCTTCTGGATTGAGATCTGTCGGCGCTAACCAGGTTTACACACTATTTTAAAGGAAAATCTCAATATCAACGTATTTTAGCGCTAGATGGAATGCAGTGTTTCATATTCACCTTACTGTGGCGCTGCGTTTTGGATCCGGCACATCTGGTCCTGGCGTCGTGGGGCCTCGCTGACCAGAGATCGAATTCACGCTCCCGGATTTTCCTTTTTACTGTGCACAGATTTTTTCCAGCGCAGGCAACACGACGTCAGAATCCGATGAAAACCGTCTGTGGACAACTAGACGTTAAAAATAACAGTTAGTTATCCGGCTACGAAGGACCAATTAAATGTCAGGGGTTTAGACATCTGTTCACAAGTAAGAGAAATAAGACACTGCAGACCGACTCAGAGTTTAAGAACGTGTACACGGGTGAATGCCTCTGAGAAGACAGACACAACGAGTACAGGCTGCTTGCTTTATTTATAGTTCAAAATGGATTACATAGCACTTCCTCTTTTAACGGAAAGGGGAGAGCTCAGGCATTGTCTTAGCTATCTAACCTCTGCACACAAACTGAAAAATAACGACACAGCAGTATTCATGCTTATCTGACATCACAGACACTGAAGTAAAGAATGCATGTATATCCTGTCTTGTCAAACATCTCAAACACTGAAGTAAGGAATGCATTGTGTTTTGTTTAACAATAGGCTTGGTTATGTGAAAATATATGAACACTAGAAAATAAAACACACTTGATTATATTGTATTTCATAAAAATCCTCTATCAATCGCCTTATGTCCGCGGAAACTCAGCTGCGTATTCTTGACCTGTCGGAGCTTGTTTTCCAGCTTCCTCCACTTGCGAACCATCGATTCATTAAATTAACCTTAAATTCTCTCGCCGCTGCTCGATTTCCATGTTCCTCCGTGTAGCTGATGGCCTTCAGTTTAAACTGTGCTTCGTAAGCGTGTCTCTTTGCCATTTTCAGGGTTGTTAAAACAACGATGTCCTGCATAATGCACATACCTGTTCTTTTATACACGTATGTGCGATTGTCCCGGTATATACGATCAACGCCCACACTTCACCCTTTAACGTTCTCATGGTGTTCTCTACTATGTCCTCCTTACAACACATAGGGGGCACTGCGCTATAGGGCGCGCCGTACTTTTTGAAGAAAATCTAAGACTTTTAAGTGCGCCTTATGGTCGTGAAAATACGGTACTGAAACAACATGGCAACAGAGCAGCTGCAGAGAATTCAACATTAATGAATCGATGTCCACAACCTGCTGCACAACCTGCAGCAGGTTGTGGCCTGATGTGTTTTTAAGAGTTTCACTTTCAGGAGGAGAAGATTTAAACGAGTCACACAAATGTGAACTACAATGTCTGTGACACACAATTTATGCAAACTGCAGTAAATCTGACCTGAAGAAATCCAGTCTTCTGCCTGTTGTGGTTGTGACAGCTGCTCGTAGGAGAGTTTGTTTGTAGGAGGTGGAGATGTTCTCAGATCAAGTGCGTAATCGTCTCTTTGTGTAGACGCTAAAAGCTGTGAGCCAAAACTCTCTGCTCTGAAACTCTTCACTCAGTCCTCACGCTGAGAGTTTAGAGGCTGAACTTCTTGTTCCTCCATAACACTTTTCATGAAACAGCAGAAATGAGCTTCTGTTTCTCAGCAGTGCGCACACAGAGAACCGATCCTCTCTGCTCAGTCTGAACAAATCAAAGTGAAACGTCAGTGAAAACACAGCTGCTGATCAAACTGTGTCAGATTAATGCCTCAATGTTTCACTGTGACGTTAAAAAATACATAAAAATGATTTAAAGAAGTAGGAGGCAGATTTTCACAATAAGAGCACTTTGTTTTTAATATAGCTGTCGAAATTAACGCGTTAATTGCGATAATTAAATTTTGGAATTAATTACGTTAGAATATTTAACTATTTAGCGCAACACGCAGATAAAAAAAAAAAATGTCGCTCCCATAATTCCACTTGATTTGTTTACCGCGCCACTGAAAATGGAGAAGCAGGAACAGGATGGCCTTCTGGATGGGGAATTCAAATACAAGAAGAACATAGATGGGACAATAAACAAACGCGTTGTAATTTGCACTCACTGTAGTAAAGAGTTTCAATTTCACCGTTCAAATTCTACCTTAAAATACCACCTTAATGCCAAACACGCGTTTGTCGGGGCAGCAGCTTCACCCGGCCTGCGTCAGACCACTCTTAGTGAACGCAGGCCACTCGGTAAGTCTTCTTTGGACAAACTGACCGACAATATAGCCAAATGGATAGTAAAGGACTGTAGACCACTAAGCATTGTGGAGGACAAGGGCTTTGCGGATGTTTTAAAGGTTGCATCTCAGGACGCGTCCTACAAGCCCCCAGCGAGAAGCCTGGGGTCTGACATCCTTTGCGCTGACTATAATGAAAACGGAAGAGCGGCACTTTGCGGAGGCTTGTGCAGAGCAGTTCCAGACTGTTGCTCGCAGGTGGAGAATTGAGGAGAAGGTGACAACAGTAGGCACGGACAGTGCGCGCAATATGATCGCTGCGGCTCGCATCATGCCATTCAATCACATGCCGTGTACCGCGCACATTCTACAGAGATGCATCACAGTGAGTCTCGCAGACAGTGGCTTTGTCACTGCGCTGGCCAAATGCCGCAAAATTGTTGGCCATTTTAAGCACAGCCCAGCAAACACAGCAGAGCTGAACGCAGAGCAGGTGTCACTGGGGCGCAAGCAGGAGCCGTTGGCCCAGGACGTGCCTACGCGCTGGAACTCCACGCTGGAGATGGTGAAGCGCTTGATCCGCAACCAAACTGCAGTAACCGCGACTCTGGATAAACAAAAGCATAAACTTGTCCTCCTGACGCCTCCAGAGTGGGACAAACTCCAGAGACTGGAGACACTTCTAGAGCCCTGCAGGTGAGCCTGTCATTGTGACCATAATTGTAGGTTTAGATTAAATGTATCAAACATACATCTTAAATCAGTTTTGTTATTATGAAAATGTCTTAATACCTAGTAATAAAAAGCTTTTTTTAATTTGCTGTCTTATCTGTGTGTGTGTGTGTGTGTGTGTGTGTGTGTGTGTGTGTGTGTGTGTGTGTGTGTGTGTGTGTGTGTGTGTGTGTGTATTCCACTGCAGATATGTGACTGAACTGCTGGGAGGAGAGGCCTACGTCTCCTGCTCTGTAGTTCTACCAGCCTTCTGCCACCTGCGCCGTGTCATGGAAGTAACTGATGAGGACCCTGCATATGTGGTGAGGTTTAAAGAGAAGTTTAAGGAAGACCTTGCTTCCCGCCAGGAACATACCAACTATGCATGGCTCCAGATCGCAACTGCACTGGACCCACGTTTTAAAGACCTACGCAGTGTGCCCAAGACTGACAGAGAAGCAGTGTGGATCACACTGGCAGGCATGCTGCATGAAGACTCTCCTAGAAGATCACACACTGCAGAAGAAGGTCCAGCCAAGAAGAGGCTGAGCCTGCTGCAGATGGACTCTGACTCTGAGTCAGAGGAGGAGGTACAGCAGGACAGAGCCATACAGCGCTACAGAGCAGAGCCCTGCACTGCCTTAGAGGACTGTTCCTTACAGTGGTGGGCAGCTCATGCAGGAGCCCACAGCCAGCTGGCCCGCCTTGCTCGCAGATACCTGGCCACTCCTGCCTCCACAGTGCCCTGTGAGAGGCTGTTCTCTGTAGCAGGGCACATTGTGAACAAGAAGAGGTCTGCTCTGCACTCAGAGAACGTGGACAAGTTGGTTTGTCTCAGCAACTGGCTGAAGGATGAGTAGACCAGAGGACCGTGTGTTTAGAGCTTGTTCTATGGTTGAATGTGATTTAAACAATACTTTTCACTGTTGTTCATATTTTTTTGCACTAATCTACCTTACCCAAAAGGATGATTGGAGATTTTTTCTATTTTGCCTGTTGAATTAGGCCTATGTTCTGTGAACTTGAAGATGTATATGGATAAAACAATGTGCTAGATTTAAACGGGTGGAAAACATTCAGTAAAAATCCCTCACAATTATTTGAAGCCCTGTTCTGCTTGTACTGTTTGTACTCACAATTAATAATAAATAAAACAAACAAGTGTGTTAAAAACCACTATCTGTCCCGATTTTTACACATATACACATATATTTCGAGTTGCGATTAATCAATTTTTAGGCTGTGATTAATTCGCTTCCAGCACAACACCCAGCCTACGTCAGACCACGCTGAGTGAACGCAGGCCACTCAGCGTGGTCTTAGCATTAAATAACACTAACAAGTGTGTAAAAATCCGCTATCTGTCCGTATGTTTGCACACATTTTGGTCATATTTCGAGTTGCAATTAATCATGATTAATTAATTTTTAGGCTGTGATTAATCTGATTAAAAATTTTAATCATTTGACAGCCCTAGTTTTTAATTCAGTTAATGTCAAACTGTCATCAACACCTCTGTGTTGTCTCTGAGCAGATTCAGGCATTACTCAAATAATAAAGGATTTTTTTCACTATTATACTTTCATTAGTCTCCAGGTTGATGATTATAAACAGAATTATTAAAGTTTTTATCATTTCAGGCTGAAAATCAACATGAATTTGGTTCTAATCAAAGAAGCTCCTTTAATGTGTGTCATTAAAATCCTCACACAGACTTAAAAAGGCGACATTAACATTAAAATAAATGAAAGAAGCTTCAGCTGAGAGCTTCATGCAGTCATCATCAGCAGCTCATAGCAGTCACAGCTCTTTATTACGCAGCTTTGCAGGAATTAAAGTGGCTGAAGTGTCAGAGTTTGTGTGAGAAGCTGCTTCATGGACAGCTGTACACACGTCTTTATTATTTCTTCATAAATCAAACACACAGGTTTGTCTGCAGATGATTTAAAGTGTGTCGTTGTGCAGTTAAAGCTGTTTGTGTGACGCCCTGACCTCCTGTGAATGAAACAGCCAATCAGATCCATCAGAGAGAGAGCAGGAAGTGTTGTGTGTTTGTGACAGAACAAGGAAACAGTGATGATGATGAACATACAGGTCCTCTGATGTTTCCTGTTACAGTAACGCTTGTTCATCTGTTGCTCTCCTACACTTTCCTATAAATAAAGGAGAAAAAGTCCGTTTAGTTTCATTTCCTACAGCTCAGAGTTACACTTCACATTCCTGCTGTCACATCAAAAAGCTTCACTTTGGTCCAACATCTACATGTTAACATGAAACACAGACAGACTCAGAACATCTGGAACATCTGCACTTTGACCCAAACTGTTATAGCAGGATATTTTCTGCATATTTCTTATGTTGGACCTGTTTGAACTGTAAACGACCTGTAATCATCTGTAAATGGTGTGAGACACACTGAGGCCACCTACAGGGCAGCTGGGGAACAGCAGGGATCTGAAATCATACGAGACGTTAGTGAGTGAGAAGAACAAACGGACTTAAGATGGCTCGAAGTGATCAAAGTTGGTCTAAAACAGAAGATAAATCCAAAGCAGCATCAGATGAATGTTACCATTTCCAGTTACGGTGCCCTTCATCTAATATGGAAATGTGTTGTTTTCTTTTTGTCGTGTTGTTGTTCTTCCTATTGTGTTTAGGCCAGAGATGCTCTTCAAACAGCGGACAGACATGACCACATTACAAGAACATGGTGTGAGTCCGATTTGATATTCCAGTCAACGCTGAGAGACCTTAACCAGGAAGTCAGAGGTCAGCTGATGCTGCGAGCAGGAAGTGAACCAAGGGAAAGGTCCACTCTACTCAATCTCAAAGAAAATATGCTGGTATTTGTTGATGTTGATGGTACAATAAAAATATATAATATAATAAATAATAAAATATCATGTGATGATGAGATGTGTTGTTGGTGTTTGTATTTTCTGTAAATGTCTTTTTTAATGTAAATGCTTTGTTCCAGACGGACAGGGAATCAGTTGCTGTACGATGACATCATCTTGATGTTGACGAGGAGGGCGAGAAAAACTAGTTTTGTCCTGCAGATGGCGATCTTGCACCGTGTTCAGAGAGCCGACACTTTGATGGTGCTGCTCTACTCAGCTTACTTTAGCCTGGGTTGGACTCTATATGAGCAGCTTCCACTCTGGTTTCACTCTTAAACACACTTGTTTGATTTCACTTGTAAAAGTTGAAGAATAAATATTTTATTACAAAATTATTTGTTGGTACATTTTTTGAGGGTCAAATATCTTGTTTGATTTGAGGAATGAACTGTTAGGGTGGAAAAATGAATCAGGTTAAAATACTTTAAATCAGTGCAGATGTATAATGTAATTTAACATGTTGATAATGGTTGTAGTGGGCTTGTAATGTAAATGTGGTCTGATTAAATGTGACATTAATGCTGACGCTGCATAAACCTGATGAAACAGTTCTATTAGTGGGTCTGTGTGATCAGCATCAGTGGGTTAAGGTGAGGCCTTGACTAGCAGAACGTCATGTTGGTGACAACACATGAGCCAACATCAGACTCCGAGCGCTACGATGCTAAAGATCAGAAGTGTGACATCATCGTTACCTGGCAACAGCAGCCCTCATCTGACTTGATTGGAGGATATTTACACCAGCAACACTGTTTAGTTTGATATGACGGATTAACAACATGCTGTGATATCCAGTTCATCTGTAACAAATACTGGATCTAATCAGTCAGCAGATATTTGATCAGCTTATTTATAATTATACTAGAAACAAACACAACTGTGTTGGTGATTCATGCAAACTTGCATATCAGCCTTTGAAGGTTTTGTAGTATTGAGAACAAAGAGGTTGTGTTAGGGCTGAAAAGCCCGACTTGTTCTCCTCTGCAGGTCATCAAATGCACCACAGAAGTTTGGATTTACAAAACTGTCTCATGTTATTGGAACGATCCACATTTGCATCCATTCACGGTACATTTGACATCTGAACACGTTTGTACACATGATGAAAGGATAGATGGTGTTTGTGTGTCCTTCTTAAACTCAGTGTGGATGTTTCATCATGTAGAACGAGTTAGAACAAAGTCTTTGGAACATTTGGAGAACACGTTTAGGAAAGTAACATCCTGGTAGAACATTTTCTTAAAGCAGAGCAGAGCTGCAACATGACTGTGAGGATTCAGAAGAATAAAGTCAGAATACTTTATTATTATGAAGACTAAAGTGCACCTTGATGCTGCCGATGAACACACATGTTCTTTGTGAAAGCATGTGTGAGCACAGCTGACATGCACCACACTGACCCCACTCGCCCCATTTCTTCATCCACTTCTTGCTCTTGTGCTTGAAATGAGACGCAGCAAAAGTCAGAGGCTCTAAAATCCACAAAAAGGGGGCTCGTTAGATCAGGATACTGGATGTGATCCATAGAAAACATGGATAATACACCACTTTATTTGAAGCATCTGTAGCACTGCCTCAGTTCTGGATGTTTCCACAGACTCCTCTGTGCACCTAAAGGAAAGGTCAAAGGTCAGCAGCACATGTAGTTGGGACAAGTCTTCAGTTGCACAAACTACACAATCATTTTCCTCCAATGACGACTTTTCACTTGCAGAAATGGTCCTGTGTGATTTCCAGGCTGTGATATAAAAACTAGTTCCTAATGGCAGCGACTCACTCAGTAAACATGTGTTTCCTTCACCAACCTCACACACAGATCCAATAAGATCAGGAAGTGGGCAGTATAGTACAATATGTGTTATTCTGTGCTGCACTGCCCAAACTAAAGATCTGCTGAAGTGTTGGAAATGATCCAGATGTTTATTTTGGACGATACAGCAGAAGATCAGACATGAAAGTGGAGATAACACAGAAGACCTGCAGCAAAGGTCAGAGGTCAGACTGGGCCCTGGATTCAACAATGAGCCAATGATCATCAAGCAGTGACTAAAGCAGAGCCCTGACGTTCTGACATTCATCACACAGTCAGAACAAATGTCTGCTGATGACTTCATCTCATGAAACGACTGATAGATGTCAGTTCATTGATCAGCTGAGCTGCTGATCTTCATCGTCACAGAAACATTCAGCTTGTTTCAATCAGTAAATAACTCCCACTACTCCCAGTTTGAACTGTTCCCACTCAAAATGCTGTGAGAACAATGATCATTGTAGAACTTCACAAACATCACGTGTTGTTTTCCACATGTAAGATCAGCAAACACACAGAAACTTCCTGTTGCCACACACGGCCTATAAAATCTCTTCCACGCTTTCTGTCTGAAGTCCACTCTCTGTGTCGGATCCACAGGAAACAACAAGATCTTATTAACATGGTTTTCAATGTGTCTCCTTCCAAAAAGTCCAACCAATGAACAAATGTGTGTATTTGTGGAGGCCGAACAAAAGCATGACACATTTCTCTGTTTCTATAAACTGGAGTCAAACACAAACATGAAGAGTTTCACTGACAGACTCCAAAATGCCCCCACAGTGGATCAAAGGGAAATCCTACAGTGTGGCCAGAGACTCTTAATGGCTCCAACATCAACACATCCACAATGTTGGATCCAGTTCTGCCTCACAGAGTTACTAAGACACACCCTCTGCCAGCATCACAACAGCTCCACCTGCTTCACCTGCCTCCTCAGCATCTGTACACCTGAAGAGAAAAGAAAGGCTCCAACAGCTCAAATCTACAAAGGATTCATGAAGTTTCATCCAACAATAACATGTTTGCCTTCCACAGTGTGCTGTTAGACACCACTGTACCTCTGCCATTTCAAAAAGAGCAGCTTGGGAACATTTTGGCTCCAAACACTTTGTGTTTAAGTTCTTTGTTTTCTTTGTGAAGCCGACAACATCTGGAGCTTTGTGACTCATAGAAACATCATTTTGTTCTTTAGATGACAGCAGATTGGGACTGAATAATCAATCACTATCAAACCAATAAAGACAAACATGCTGATTTTACAGGAACTTTGTTGGAGAAGCTGCAAAGACATGAAACTGGTGGAGATCCCAAACCAGTTGATAGTGCTGGTTATTCCAAATAAAGCTGTTTCCCTTTGAGATGAAATGACTTTGTGTCCTGATATATAATAAAGATGTTGTTGTTTTTGAGCCCCTGTATTAAAAGTAGTTTAAAGTCAGCTTGAGTTTGATGTCTTTATGTCAAAGCTGCTCATGATGTTGAGCTGCTGATGGAATAAAAACAATATAAAAGCATGTAGTCCAGACTTAAATGTAGCCTGTTGTTAGCTGAGGTCCACACACAGTGTTTGACAGTGTAAAGTGTGTGAAAGGGCTGCTGGTGGAGCTCACTAGGATGAGCAGGTGACCACGAGGTGGAGAGCAGCTGGCCTGGCTTTGACCCGGGCCACGCCCCCTTTCTCTCTGCTTTGCTGTCACTTATCTTCACTGCTCTGTCCAATAAAGCTGAAAAAGGCCCCGAATCAAAGAAATCTGCTGCAGCCTCTGAAATGTCTTCTGTTTCCTTCCCGACGGCTTTTTCACCGTCAGCCCATCAGACAGTCCAGCAGCATTTATGATGATGTCATGATGTTGAAGAGGCTGCTACGGTGGCCTCCCATGACCCCCAGCCTCATCACAGCTGAGATGCAGACATTTGAAAACATTCAGCAGACAACTGAATAACAGTCCAACACAACAGTCTGTGTGCAGACACACACTGACCTTTCATATAGTCAAACACAGCTGGTTGAGTCATTTCTCTGTGAGTGTAAAGTGAATCTAGTATTTGAAAGTCCACTTCCTGTATTTGTTGTTGAAGACTTCTTCAGCTTCTTCTCAAGGACATCAGCTGCTTGTTTGGCAGCAGAGGCAGTTAAGAAGCTTCCTGAAAAACACTGAACAGTGAGTTCACTGTGGCATATGACAGATTCAGCTTTCTGTGTGCAAATGTGTCTGTGTCGACCTTTCAAATGCTGTTGAATCCAAAACATCAGCGGCTCCTCGGCTGCTCACTTCATGCACTTCTGTCTGTGTGACAGTCCAATGACATCACAGCTGTTTCCAGCCCCAGTGTCTCAGGACTGGACACCTTTAAACATGTCGAGGATCAAACAGCGTCCAGCTAAACACACATGAAACTATCAGAGCTGACAATCATTCCAATAACATCTAATGGTTCATGTATGTAGACACAGGACTACAAGGAAATGGCTCTCAGCATCTGGCTGTGGGAACACATGAGTCCCTGTTTGTGTTCAGATTGTGTGCATGTTTTAGACGTGTGTCACATGTAGAAACACAACAATCCCACAATGACACACAGATGTGTTTGACACAGCTGTGCAGCTGTAAGTTGTTTCTAATGATTCATTGAAGCTCTTCTAACATTCTGGAGACGATCAGTACATGAATCTGTTCAACACGACAACAATTTGACTTCAGTGTGAACGTTTGCATTAAATAACCTTCTTCATCCAGCTGACAGCATCTTCATCCTATGATGTGAACAGTTCCTCCTGTTGATGACAAACCTCTGACAGGATCTGCTTGAGGAGCTTTTTCATGTGCAGCTCTCTGAGCTCAGGGCTGAGCTGCTGTTTCATCTTTAAGAGCTGCTGCCTCCTCGCCGGACTTGTTCTCCTCTTCTTCTCCTAATGACACCATTTCTGCTTCATATAAAATTCAATAAAGATGCTGACATGTATCTGTAGCAACAACATCATTGAATCTAGAACAACTGGAGCCAAACCAGTGGCTCTGCTGGGATCACTGGTGAGCCAACACTTCCTTGTTGATGCAGATTTCAGGGCTTCCGTTTGCTCCTCCGTTATAACTGTTCTCTCTTCTCAACACATGATGACACAAAGGAATCAGCAGTGACAAAGATGATGCTGAAGAGAAGCACACACTTCACACATATAACAGACCAGTGCAGTTACACACACCTCTGCTCGACATCAGGCCTCAAACAAAGACACAAAACACTAACTTGACTCCAAACAGAAGACATTCTCGCAAAAAAATCACGGTTTTAGTAACGCAGTAACGCAGCGTTCCTACGGGAAAGTAACGGTAATCTAATTACTGTTTTTGCAATAGTAATCCCTTACTTTACTCGTTACTTCAAAAAAGTAATCGGATTACGCGTTACTGGAGCGTTGTTCTCCTCTGTAACAAAGCAGTGATAAAGGAATAGATGCTGATTTTATTAACTTGTGTCTTTGTGCTGCTGGATTCAGTCTGAAGCAGGCAGCAGTGCTGAACCTACCAGTGTAAATGTGATGGTGGAAGCAGAGGCCAGCACTTGGCAGTGCTAAACACAATAAAAGACTCACAAGTTCCTGCTCAAAGGTCAGCTGCCTTCAGATCAATCATTAACCTGCAGCAGGTTGTGGCCTGATGTGTTTGTAAGAGTTTCACTTTCAGGAGGAGAAGATTTAAACGAGTCACACAAATGTGAACTACAAAGTCTGTGACACACAATTTATGCAAACTGCAGGAAATCTGACCTGAAGAAATCCAGTCTTCTGCCTGTTGTGGTTGTGACAGCTGCTCGTAGGAGAGTTTGTTTGTAGGAGGTGGAGATGTTCTCAGATCAAGTGCGTAATCGTCTCTTTGTGTAGACGCTAAAAGCTGTGAGCCAAAACTCTCTGCTCTGAAACTCTTCACTCAGTCCTCACGCTGAGAGTTTAGAGGCTGAACTTCTTGTTCCTCCATAACACTTTTCATGAAACAGCAGAAATGAGCTTCTGTTTCTCAGCAGTGCGCACACAGAGAACCGATCCTCTCTGCTCAGTCTGAACAAATCAAAGTGAAACGTCAGTGAAAACACAGCTGCTGATCAAACTGTGTCAGATTAATGCCTCAATGTTTCACTGTGAGGTTAAAAAATACATAAAAATGATTTAAAGAAGTAGGAGGCAGATTTTCACAATAAGAGCACTTTGTTTTTAATTCAGTTAATGTCAAACTGTCATCAACACCTCTGTGTTGTCTCCGTCTCTGAGCAGATTCAGGCATTACTCAAATAATAAAGGCTTTTTTTCACTATTATACTTTTCATTAGTCTCCAGGTTGATGATTATAAACAGAATTATTAAAGTTTTTATCATTTCAGGCTGAAAATCAACATGAATTTGGTTCTAATCAAAGAAGCTCCTTTAATGTGTGTCATTAAAATCCTCACACAGGCTTAAAAAGGCGACATTAACATTAAAATAAATGAAAGAAGCTTCAGCTGAGAGCTTCATGCAGTCATCATCAGCAGCTCATAGCAGTCACAGCTCTTTATTACGCAGCTTTGCAGGAATTAAAGTGGCTGAAGTGTCAGAGTTTGTGTGAGAAGCTGCTTCATGGACAGCTGTACACACGTCTTTATTATTTCTTCATAAATCAAACACACAGGTTTGTCTGCAGATGATTTAAAGTGTGTCGTTGTGCAGTTAAAGCTGTTTGTGTGACGCCCTGACCTCCTGTGAATGAAACAGCCAATCAGATCCATCAGAGAGAGAGCAGGAAGTGTTGTGTGTTTGTGACAGAACAAGGAAACAGTGATGATGATGAACATAAAGGTCCTCTGATGTTTCCTGTTACAGTAACGCTTGTTCATCTGTTGCTCTCCTACACTTTCCTATAAATAAAGGAGAAAAAGTCCGTTTAGTTTCATTTCCTATATATGCCTCTCCCCACCGCAGGGAAAAGGGTAACACCACCTGGGTCTGGGTGCAGTTCCCCCCTCCAGGGGCAAGGGTACCTAGACCCGGTTTGTAGAGTACGCTTGGGGAGTGTGATTGTGTGTACAGCGTCTCTTTATGTCTGTCTCCACGTCGGTTGAGTGTGGAGTAAGTGCATATGAGAGCATGAGGGGGGGAATGGATGTTTGTGTCTGTGTGTGCCTGTATGTCTGTGTCTATATGTCAGGTTGGGTATCAGACGCCCCACCACCACTTCCCCTGCCAGTGGCGGACTCCCTCAGGTGTCGGTGCGTTGGTGGTCCTTTGTGTCTGGGGATGGGCGTCCAGGTACACACCGGCTCACTCCTTGGCGGCCGCTTATCGGGGCCTGGAGCCTGGGGCTCGCTCAGGCCACTTCGGAGGTGGGGTGCCCCCGGCCTCTCGGCCTGGGGCTCGGTCACTCAGGCACAGCTGGCTGCCGGCGGAGCTCACGGGCGCGTCACTGCAACTCCCCCTGGCTTCTGCTCCGTGGCTGCTGAATGAGCCCTCATCTGGGACTCTCCTCAGCTCTTTCCGGGACAGTGGCACGGCTGCCCCTCTGTGGGTCTTCCTTGGTCTCTCGAGTTCTGGGGGCCTCTGGATGTCTGGAGTTTTGATCTCCTCCACACCTGCTTCATGCCCTGGAGGACGGGGCTGTGGCCCCCCCACACCCTCTAGCAGATCATTACATGAAGGAACCTTTTAAAAACAAGCGCGTCCATGCTCACAGGTGTACACACGGGTGATCACACCCACAAACTACACCCTTTTTGGCTCCTACCTCAAAGCACACTGTGTTCTGTTGATCTTATGTGCTGCACAATAATGTTTAATATTTAGTATTTACTGTCATATTCCCATAGATCATCGTGATGTTGTTTATTATGTTGCTCTCTTTTTTTGCTTGTTTTCTTTTTTTTCTTTCTCAACAGGTGATCGATAGATGCATTTTGATCGATGGATGTATATTTTAAAATAGTGGCGCTTTATATCAGTGAAGATGTATAATGTAATTTAAAATGTTGATGATGGGTTGTAGTGGGCTTGTACTTACAAAACTGCCTCATTTTATTGGAACGATCCACAGTTGCATCCATTCACGGATGACATCTGACATCATTTGACATCTGGTCTGAACACGTTTGTACACAAGATGCCTCAGTTCTGGATGTTCCCACAGACTCCTCTGTGCACCTAAAGAAAAGGTCAAGGGTCAGCAGCACATGTAGTTGGGACAATTCTTCAGTTGCACAAACTACACAATCATTTTCCTCCAATGACGACTTTTCACTTGCAGAAATGGTCCTGTGTGATTTCCAGGCTGTGATATAAAAACTAGTTCCTAATGGCAGCGACTCACTCAGTAAACATGTGTTTCCTTCACCAACCTCACACACAGATCCAATAAGATCAGGAAGTGGGCAGTATAGTACAATATGTGTTATTCTGTGCTGCACTGCCCAAACTAAAGATCTGCTGAAGTGTTGGAAATGATCCAGATGTTTATTTTGGACGATACAGCAGAAGATCAGACATGAAAGTGGAGATAACACAGAAGACCTGCAGCAAAGGTCAGAGGTCAGACTGGGCCCCTGGATTCAACAATGAGCCAATGATCATCAAGCAGTGACTAAAGCAGAGCCCTGACGTTCTGACATTCATCACACAGTCAGAACAAATGTCTGCTGATGACTTCATCTCATGAAACGACTGATAGATGTCAGTTCATTGATCAGCTGAGCTGCTGATCTTCATCGTCACAGAAACATTCAGCTTGTTTCAATCAGTAAACAACTCCCACTACTCCCAGTTTGAACTGTTCCCACTCAAAATGCTGTGAGAACAATGATCATTGTAGAACTTCACAAACATCACGTGTTGTTTTCCACATGTAAGATCAGCAAACACACAGAAACTTCCTGTTGCCACACACGGCCTCTAAAATCTCTTCCACGCTTTCTGTCTGAAGTCCACTCTCTGTGTCGGATCCACAGGAAACAACAAGATCTTCTTAACATGGTTTTCAATGTGTCTTGTTGAGAATTCAGTTTTACCCCGGTTCTTCTTATTCCTCGAGCATCCAGAGATGGCACCGGACTCAGTAGTCATTTTCACAAAATCTTTATTCATCTACATTCATCTTCATTTAAGCATGCACTTCTAGAAGGGAAGATGAGGCCGGTGTCCCTCTACAAAAATCTTCACTCCTTTGTTGGTTACAGTCAGCTTTATAGAAGTGACCCCATCATAAAACCCCCTCTACGGTGTGCTGCAAACTCTCTCTGTTTGTATGTGCACGAGCACGTGAATGCCTACATGTGCACGTTCCCACGTGTCTATGTGAGTGCTCGTGAGTGAGTGTGTGCGCATACCTGTGTGTATGTGTGAGTGCACATGAGTGAGTGTGCGTGTGGATGTGTGTGTGTAACAGTTAAAACACTGTGGGGGTAGATGACTCCCTAGAGGTCATAAACCCCTACCTTGCATCCTCTGGGGAATTTCCACTCAGTGGGGGAGAAGCCTTCTAAAATCTACTCCTAACTTCACAAGAGAGTGAGGCCTTTATTACTTTACAAACAGTGTCCCTACAATAATTCTACATTCTATGATAACATATTTCTAAACTCTAAAATAAGCTAAACATTCCTACAAGTCCCCCTTTTTTATCTGCTCCATGGCAGATAAAACTAAACTAAATCTTTCACCATAATGTTTTCATACTGTGACTCCCCATTTCCCAAAAGTGGCATCATGGTGTCGGCCTTTGTATCAGACTCTCCCACAGCACGATTGATGAGTCTTACGAACAAGGCTCTGATACAAGGCACACAACAACACCCACATGTCACTAATACTGCAATGAAAACAGACAAAGAAACCATAATTGACATACGTAATAAAATCTTTCCATTGCCCAAAGACAGAGGTCGTCCACGCTTCCAACAGGTCATCTAATCCCGAATGCTCATACACTGCGGTGGACGTCTTTAGGCCTTCCAGAACTCGGGTCACAGAGCCGTCGGGAACTGTGTTATTTGGAATGAAAGTACAATACATATCCCCAAACGCCCCCTTTTTATCCCAACAACATATCTAACGCCATCCGATTTAGTACTGCCATTAAAGACGTTGGACTCAACTGTTCAGTAAGCCCTTGCATTTAATGACAGCACAAAGATCAAATGCATACGAGATTGTGGACCCTTTAACGTAGTCCAACTCTACACCGCCATAATAATCCAAACACTCATCTGATTTACCTGTTTCACTACGTTTGGTTCGCTCCACCGTGGCCTGTGATGGTGGAGTTGCTGGAATGGATTCAGGTCTGTCTCTGGGCAATTCACTTGGAAGAAAAATCACAGTTACAATCACAACAGTTATCACTCCTAACACTACCATTGCTCTCCACTTTCCCCATAACCCCATTTTAGTTATTTCTCTCATCGCTTTTGTCCAATGTAATCTCACTTGTTCTTTTGTTTTGTTTTGTCTTTTTGTTTTTTATTTACTTTTGTTTTTGTCGTTATTATTATTATTATTTTTAAACCTTTATCTTCTGAGTCGGGTGATTCTCTCTTACTCTTCTTTCTTCAACTTCCGGGGTAGACTACCCTTCAGTCGTTGCATGGATCAGGGATTTATTCTGTCCCTGGGCTGGGATCCATGTAGGGGGGTCTCAGCCGAGTTCCCCCTCTTTTCCTTTGCAGAGAGCCTTTCCGACCTCTTAGGCTCTTCCGCTACAGCACACTAGCTCCAGTGGTACCAGGTTTCCCCTTTCCCTTTCAGTCGGACCGCGTGTGAGGTCCTGGTCTCCACCTCGAATGGACCCCCCGTCCACCTGGGCTCGTTCCACTTTCGTTTGTAGACCTTCAGCCACACCCACTTTGCCTCTGGCACCTCACGACATCTACAAATTGAAAAAATAACACTCCTCTCGCCACACGGCTTTCGCCATGTGTCAACTCCCCAATGAGACATGCATAAGAATGTTGCACAGTCTCCCTAAAACAATCTAAATCAAACTTCACATTTGCAACCAACTATAGATCATGAAAGTGATAAAGTACTCAGCATAACAGACAAGTATCATGTGCAGGTTTTCTCCAATCATTAAATCACTATTATTACCATAATTTGTCCCAAATCATGAATCATCCCAATTTATTCCACAATTTAATCTGTGACTTCCCTTAAACAATGTCACTCCACCCATTTCATCACTATGAGCTCAATAGCCCATCTTCAAATATTCCATAAAAGCTGCATCCCTTATTTGTTTTTCTCATGTCACTTGTCCACTTCTGCTGAATGCTACATGCACTCTTAAAGAAAACAAAACCTGTAATAAAGAAACAAACATCCACCAATTGTTCTGCTAAAAACCACATCATCAAATCACATAAAAAACTGCAATGCTGTAGAAAAAATGCAAATGTTAGCGCTGCGCAGGTGTGTACACACTTTCTCACAGTAACTTCTGTGAGTACCACAAGCCCATGAATAACACACCTCTGATAGATTCACAAACATAAAAATGGCATTTAAAAGGTTAAACCATCACACAACCTCAGATGTTGCTATCATTTTTCTGCTCCTGTAACAGAGACACACACAGAGATACATCCACACCTTTGTCAGGTGGGGGTTGACTTCACGCAATGGTGTTAAGTCAGTCAGTCTTGTCAGCTTTTACCAGTCAGTCAGTTTGTTTTATTTCCATTCATTCATTCATTCATTCATCCATTCTTACTTTCTTTGCTGATAGTGGAACCTGTCGTCGCATTTAGTTTCCACTCTCAGCAAAATGACGTCATTTCAAAAAGAAAAGAAGAACTTTAGATCAGATTACATCGCTGAATCCTTTTTGGACAGGGACTTGTCCCAATAAGTGGCTTTCTCCAGAGCCCATTTTAATGTGGAGAAACCCACCCGCAACGGTTTTCTTCCCGACGTGCAGATCTGCTTAAAGAAAAGAAATTCACAAACAAAAATCAGTGCACTGTTCAAAAAATAAAAATAAAATGAAAAATGACAAATAAACTGAAAAACAAAAGAAAAAATACAAAAGCCCGGTCTTAGGACTTGTCACAAAATGTTCTTTCTCTTATAGGTGAGAAAACACCCGTACTTCAAAAACAAAAACAAAACAAAACAAAAATCTGCCAGTTTCACTCATTTAAACTCTGGCTGCAAGATTCTGATCACCCTGCTCTCATGTTCCCCAAAATAATACTAATTCAGTCGTCTATGTATCAGTTCTCAACCCACTCAATAAACCAGACAGGATGATGGTAACCGTATTGCCTACTTAAAATTGTGTGTGTGTGTGTGTGTGTGTGTGTGTGTGTGTGTGTGTGTGTGTGTGTGTGTGTGTGTGTGTGCCCTCACAGAAGGAAGGTCACAAACCAATGATTCTAAAGACAGAACAGAAAGATACAGTTGGAAGATGAATGATTGCGTTTTTATGATGCGTAGTAAAACGACTTCTTCTTCTCTTTGTTGGTGTTGTTGTTGTTCGTGTGCGCGCGCGCGCGCGCGTGTGTGTGTGTGTGTGTGTGTGTGTGTGTGTGTGTGTGTGTGTGTGCCTTAGAAGTCAATTAATACATTAGCCATACTTAAAAAAACATCTGAATTTCATTTAGAACTGAGATTCTAAGTTGTAAGGAGGAATCTTATGCACAGCCAGAAACATGTTTCCCCACTTTCACAATGCTGAGGTGTCAAATCCACAACCCCCAACAAATGGTTTGTTACACGCGGGTGTGAAGGGCAAGCTTTACTTACACAGCCTCACACACACTAGATTTTTAAAGTTTTTGGGTACAGGGGTTTAGCCACAGATGCAACATCCACTTTTGATAAAGATCCCTCCACCTGTTTATTTCTTAAGAAATTAAGCATCTTTTATTAAGCTCTTATTTATAATTGTCTACACAATAATAGACACCGTGTGCTCTGTGACATTATAGTCTTCTACTGCTGCTTCCATCGGTTTGCATTTTAAACTCCCGGCCTTTCAGTTTGTTATGAACGACTTTATATGTTGATGATGAACATCAAGTTCACCAGGGAAGACACAAAGGACAACTGTTTGCCTTTCCTGGACTGCGCCGTGCACATTGAAGAGAACGGCAACCTCAACATCGAAATTTACCGGAAGCCCACACACACGGACCAGTACCTCCTCTTTGACTCCCATCACCCTCTGGAACACAAACTTGGAGTAATTAGGACCCTACACCACCGAGCAGAACATGTTCCCTCTAAGCCTGAAGGAAAAAAGAAGGAACACACACATGTAAAGGAAGCACTCAAAACGTGCAGCTATCCTAAATGGGCGTTTTTAAAGTCAGCAAAGAGGCAAAGAAAAGAAGACCAGACACCAGCGAAGGAGGATAAGAAGGACAGACGCAACAACATTGTCATCCCCTATGTAGCCGGTGTATCAGAAAAACTCAGGAGAGTTTTCTCCAAGCATGACATCCCGGTGCATTTCAGACCCAACAACACGCTCAGACACAAACTGGTTCACCCGAAAGACAAAATGCCAAAACACAAACTTAACAACGTGGTGTATGCTGTACAGTGAAGCGAGGAATGCTCAGACCTCTACATTGGAGAGACCAAACAGCCACTTCACAAGCGCATGGCACAACACAGAAGAGCCACCTCCACAGGACAAGACTCAGCTGTCCATCTGCATCTTAAGGTCAAAGGTCACTCTTTCGAGGATGCCAATGTTCACATTTTGGACAGAGAGGACAGATGGTTTGAAAGAGGAGTGAAAGAAGCCATCTATGTCCACTGTGAGCGACCATCTTTGAACAGAGGCGGGGTTTACGACACCAACTCTCTGCCATCTATAATCCAGTTTTGAGATCCCTCCCAGACGCCTTAACGCCCACTCACACCCTGGGCCATCTGATCTCAGGAATTCGCATGATAAGGTGGGGCCAGGTTTCACAATGAACACACCCGAAACTCTGGCTGATTGGGACCCACACCCAGTTTCACACCTTGGCTCAGGCGATTAGAGGATCATCAGGGGTCCTTTTGTCCCTCTTTGGGGGGAAACTCCCACTAGGTTTATATCTGGGACTCTCCACCATTTTACCTTAGAACTGAAGAAGCTTCTCGGATGAGAGGTGAAACGTCTTCAAGTAACTTAAAGAAGTCCAGACGCTTTTCTTTGCAAGCTCCTTTGACTACGATGACCTGGATGACTGAGAACCTTCACAGATATATGAATATAAAACAGTGTGAACAACAAAACATCAGCTTTGGAAACTTTGATGTAAAATTCTGCAATTGTTTTCTCAGATATAGCATAAATCAAACTAACATACATCAGTGTATTATTAATGTGCACACACACACACACACACACACACACACACACACACACACACACACACACACACACACACACACACACACACACACGTGTTACAATAAACAGCTCTTATGCTTCTGTATGATTCTCAGTGCTTTCCATTTACATGTCCACAGGTTGCTGTAAGTGGTGCTTGACTGCAGTTTGCTCTCATTTCAAGTGGTTTGCTGTCACAAAGCCAACAGGAAGTCCGGCCATGGTTGAGCCAACTGAAGATGGGTTGAAGGTGGCGTCCTCGTTTCCTCTGTGAGTGCGAGAGGACAGACAAAGCAAACACCGTTTGGACAGCATTAAAATATTTACACTGATGATTAATGTTGTGTCTTTGCACCTGTAGCGATACATGTTGGAAAATGGAGACTTTAGCCACCAAGACTGCCGTGCCTGGAAACTTCCCTGTGAGTACGCCCACAAAGACAGGAAACAGTTTAGCCACCGCGGTTAATCCTCCATCATCATCATCCAGTATTTTTCACATCTTTTCTTCTGCTGTTTCCCTTGTTGTCAGTCACGGGTTTGTGACTGAAATGCGTGTGGTCGACGGGAAGCCTGACGAGTACGGCCTGAATCATTCCATCAACACCGGACGGAGTGAAACCTTTGTTGAAAACAGATTATATGGTAACGTTGCATTTAGCTTCAGTAAACTGTGAAGTTACAGCAGCAGATTTACATCACGTGGCTTCACAGGAAGTAGTCTGGACCTCAGCGCTGAGGTTCAAGCAGCTCTGCTTGCAGACGGCATCCTTCCTGAAAATGTTCTTCATCTTCCTCAAACCAGAACTTTTACATTGGTGCTGAAGTTCTATATAAAAACAGCCTGAAATACAAAGTGATGTTGTGCACTGATTACCTCACACTTTCCATGTTTCCTTCTACAGAGGAGTGTCCGCCTGAGTGTTTTGTCTGATCTGTTGTTGATCGTCTCATTGACACTGCATGCAGATCTGACACCAGGGGCCCGTTCTTCGTACCTCGCTAAGTAAGTTAGCTGGATTAGATTGTTGACAATTTCGCGTGATCTTGGATCGTTCGGTTCCCCGAAGCTCATCCGGGACTTGCTGTCATAGCAACAGAGCCGTAAGCGTAAACCTGCTCGGGAGCAGGTTTACTTTATGTAAACAGGATTAGATCGCGGCCACGCAGGTATGTCCGCTTCATTTATACGAAAGCAACAGCGATATTTTTCCACTGTTTCACCATAAATAAATATTATCAATGTAACTAAAGATAATGCAGCACTTGATCCTTTTATTGATGTCACACAGATACATACAGGTCATTTCCTAAAAAAGGGAAATGTACTATTAACATTCTATTACATGTATGTGATTATTACAGATGTAATTCATATTTCAGAGTAGTAATTGTAAATTACTTCGTGTAATCAAGATGAGAGACCACGGCTATAAAAGCGAAGGTGGATTTGGGAAGCCTGTCGCAGCCATGTCCTGTCCGTATACGCGACCAACCCATTGCGGAAGGTGCAAGATTGATAAGGAGAGTCCTCAGAATTCAGCGTATATTGCGGGACAGACAGGATCCTTTAGCTCAGCGCGACAGTGTGCTCATAGAGAGATATCGATATTCCCGTGAGGGTATTATTTACTTAACCAACTTGTTGACGAGGGGGTGCAGGACCACCACCTGTCTTTTTTTCCTCTGCCCTTTTCTTGGTTGCTGTTATGAACAAACTAACAGAGTATTACAGGCCAGTATTACCTTGCCAAGAGACGCAAAGCAATCTAAGAGATAAATATTACCATTCTGTAGAATACTCCTGTATTCCACTTTTACTTGTTCCCATGTTCTTGTGGGTCCTGTTGTGGCTCTAATGTGAAAGGGGATATAATATAACATATTATAATATAATATAATGCCATATGATATTGGACAATATAGTGTCATATGATAGATCTACCCTACCGCCTACTGGTGTTGGCCAGAGGGGCCGATGGCGCGATATGGCAGCCTGGCTACAACCGTAGCTGCCTCCACCAGTGTGTGAATGTGGGAGTGAATGAATAGTGGTATCGTAAAGCGCTTTGGGTGCCTTGGAAAGCGCTATATAAACCCAATCCATTATTATTATTATTATTAAATTACCTACGAGTTTGATTTGTCAGCAACTTTCTGCCAGCCCTCTCTCCTTGCTTTTGCAGCCTTTGCAGTGTTCTCTTGCGTTTTAATTAAACTCTGAAACTCCTGAAATCCCTCACTCATGAGTTCTTGCTCTGCTGCCGGAAAATACCGAGCACGCCCCTTGGACATTTTCGCCGACCAATCAGCGGGTTGCCGATCAATGTTTCTACTATCGATGCGTAGCCCCTTTTACGACACCCAGTGATGTCACATTCCTGCGTCCAGCTGTAGTAATCGTCAACAGCAGGTGTGTTCGGGGAACCGGATTAGCGAGCTCACGGTTAGCGCGATGATTTGATCTTGGATGTGTCATTTGATCTTGGATGTAGTAAGCGACGTACGAAGAACGGGCCCCTGGGCCCTGTTTCAGGAAGCCGGTTTAGAAAACTCAGTGTGAAAAACGATACGCAGGGTTGAGTAACCCCGAACTGTCCAACTCGGAATATTCGGTTTCAGAAAGGCTGATAACAATTAGTTCAGTCAACGCGGAGTTGCTTTAACCCCAAGTTAAGCGCGTGGACGAGGATACATAAAGCCCTGATAAGCGGAGCACAGATAAGCGAGTCACCATGGAGACGGAGGGAAAGAAGGCGCGGTCAATGTATTTTACAGCGCTTGAGGCCGAAATTCTGATGGCAGCATATGCCGATAACATGCAAATTCCGCGGAAAAAAGTAACACTGCCACAGCTGCAAAAGAAAGGGAGCATGCATGGCAAAACATAGCCGACAGAGTCAATGCGTGAGTGTTAATATAAACATTGATCTAGGGATTTCCACCCATTTAACACGTTATTTTATCATATGTTATTTTATTTGTTATTTTATACATTTTATTTTGTGATGTGATGTGAGCGCAGGTGCAACCCAACAGGCCCCAAACGTTCCTGGCAGCAAGTAAAAATGAAATATAAAAATATAGTCCAAACAGGTAAGGTACAATTGTATTATGAGCCATAGTGCTTGGTCTGTTTGTCCGATGTAAATCAATTGCAGTTAGAGGCTACATTAATTTTCTTTCTGTAAGCACTTATTGAAATTATCTGAGCACATTACAAGTACATATTTGCTTACTCTGTGTGCTCAAATGTGACCCGTTATAGCCAACAGAAAAAAAGCGGAGGCCCGAAAAACAGGTGGGGGTCCTCCACCACCACCACTCACAGAGGCTGAGCAGTTGCTCTCAGCCAAAACAGTGGGCGCCCTGTGGCTGAAGGCATCTCTGCGGGGACATCCTCTGAGTCAATAACCCCGCAAGACACAAGTGCCTACATAAGGGGTACATTCAAAATAATACATGATGTGCATACATCCTTTCTTCACAGTCACCTTTGCAGTGCTACTCATTCATTTGATAAACTCTTTACCATAATGGATTATTTTGTAGTGAAGTTATTTTCCTACTGATTTTGCCTTCCCTCAGTCTTGGTTGTCTTTGAGAGCATAATGACAATGAAGTGTAAGGTGATTGGTATGTTTGTTAATTGCCATTTGGTCCCTTGTAAGTTATAAGTGACCTGTATAAACCTCATATTCTATCAGTTGATGGTGGTGGTGTACTGCATCTGGTGCAGCCTCCTGTTGAGCCAGACCAACATGCAGTTGTGAGTAATACTCCACAGATTATATGAGTTTACAGTAGAACAGCAATGTTGTTTATTTCTTTACTGCAGGAAAATAATGAAGAAACATTGACAGCTGTTACAGAGGAGGAAGCAACAGAGACACTTTATGAGGTTTACATCTTTTAATACTTTGTGTACAGGAAATACAGGCGACCAATAAAGCCAGTTGAACAAAAAATCTGTTTATTCTTCTTTCAACATGTTGAGGTGATGGGTCAAAAGAAATGATTGTGACATATGGTGTCTCTGACTGCTCTTCCATCTTGTATGTCCGTGGGAGGGTCAGGATGTTCATGGTTTGGATCACTGCTGCTGTTTGGTTCAGAAGGACAGTGTTCTCCTCTAATTGTGGCAATGTTGTGAAGAATCACACATGCCACAATAATGTCACATGCCCTTTCTGGGGTGACCCTGAGTCTTTGCAGGCACTGGAACCGGGCCTTAAGCATTCCGATAGTCATTTCAATTCTGGCTCTTGTCCTGCAATTAGCCAGATTATATCGCTGCTGTGGGCCCGGTTCAGGGTCAGAGTAAGGGGTAAGCAAATAGGGTAAACATGGATACCCCCTATCACCAAGCAAGTAGCCAGTGAACTCTCCTAAGACAGAAGGATACACTTCAGTTCAAATGTCCCTGAAGCAATTGGTCTTTATATATTTTAAGGTATTCTCAACTCACCATGTCCAAATTTTGTGCTCAGTGTACATTCACGGAATATTTGTGAGTCATGGACAGAGCCTGGCCACTTGGCTTCCACATTTGTGATAATGTTGGCAGCATCATATATGATCTTCACAGTGCAGAGAACACAAATTAGCATCCATTACTATAATGAAATAATTTGTTAGTTTGACATGCTACAGGGAACTATGTACCTGTACATTAATGCTGTGGAAAGACTTCCTGTTCACATAGTCTCCTTCATTTACTGAAGGAGCAATGATTGGAATGTGAGTGCCATCTGTACAGCCAATCACGCCTGGGAACCCTGAAAATAAATGTAAAATTTAAGTAGTAGTTCAAGTATCACCACATCATAAATTAAGTTTTGGTCATCCTGATACCTGCAATTTTGTGGCATCCCTCTTTGATAAATCTTGTGGGTCTGTGACCGGGGAACACCACAAACGAGTACAGGAGACGTTTCAGTGCAACTGTAACATTCCTGACTGCCCGACAGACGGTAGCCTTGGAAACGTGCTCAGCGTCACCAATATTATACAGAAAGCTGCCGTTTGCAAAAAACCGAAGTGCAATACAAATAATATGTACAGAACTGAGAGCATGTCCGCGATGTGTCACATGCGTAATATATTTTCAGAAGGACAGATGTTTCTGTTCAATTCTTAAATCAATTTTTTCAAACACAAACACTATTTTAAAGCTTCTAGAGAGTAAAATATTAATGATGATTATAATAACAATAATAAAAACAAAAGCTCTCAGATCCATCAAACCAAGCAGCAGAAAGAACAATAACTGAAGAGAAAACTTTAACCTTGTAGACTTCATTATGTTCCAGCTGCTCTACAGACGCTGTGACCTCGAACTTAAGCAGATCGTAAAGTATGTGCAGCTCAATAACTTCATAATCAGACCCTGTGGTATTTAGGCAGCAGAACAACTAAGAATAACCACTACAAATAATGTTTTTAGGTTTCTGTTGTACTGCAAGGTTCTGTACAGGAGAACCAAACCAAGAGCAAATATTACGTCTCATTTACACCTGAGCACGAAGAGCCATCAACATTTATCAAATTGAATCATCTTTGTTTAGATGCAAGAAGAATCATATAGAAATGAAAAAGTAGAAATAGAAATCCAGAGCAAAGATATCCTCTAATTCAGCGTAGCACATGTGCAGCTGCTGCGATTCACGTAAGCATTCGGCTCGTCGCTGTTGCAGATTTTTCTCTCGCTGTTCTGGCTCACAGCGCTGCAAACACAAAAATAAATATCCCCAAAGGTGTGAAAGGGAGCTAATTAGTAAGAGTATTGTTACTCTCCGCAGGAGTAGTCCAGCAGTAGAAATCAGTCCAATAACAAGGTGTGTAACATCTAGCAGGGTGACAGAAAAACCCAGGGTAACTTCTAAGGACTTCAACGTCTCTCTCACATTGTGTTTTTTAAACATGCTTCCATTTGTCACTTCAGTCTTTACTCTGAAATACAGGAAGAGAAATCGTGGCTGAAACAATTTCTCATGAAACCAGGGGTGTGGTCCAACAGTCAGTTTGGTGAGGAAGGTTCCTAACTGAGAGAAGTGACCCAGAAGTATCTGTGTAGCAGCCACAATGAATCAAGACCATGAGCTTTATTAACTGATCAAAGTCTCTTCTTTCATCTTCTGTATCATTCAGTTTGCATTGGTAATGCCCATTATTGTAATGCTTTTTTAAGACCAGCAAAACTTTATTTCACTTTGGGTTAGCTGGGATAAGTGATGGATGGAGGGAATTTTACTTCAGCCACAGAAATCCTAAACAGGAAGGAGGAGCAGAGTTACAGTGGATCACTATCCAGCAGGGAAACAAGGTTTATTTCAATTTCTTGGCCATGAGTGAGATTTACTGAGTGGGCAAATTAGGGAGACGACACCATCAGATCCCGAGCCCTCCATGTGTTAATCAAGAGACGGCTGCTGTGCTACATCCATAAATAATGAATAAATTAGGAGCTAAAGCTGAAAGGACAGTTTATTTGTACCATCTTCACGTGAACACATTCAAGAACATCACAGATGAAGAAACATTAAAAACTTCCACACTACATAAAGCAAGAAAAATAGTTTTTCTTTCAGGTGGTTTCAGAAAAACAGAAACATCAAACATCTCCAAGACTCTCTTTGAAAGAACTAAAAACCTTTGTTCTCATGGTCCAATCATGAGTGAACTCCCCGATGAAGCCTTGTGTGCTAAAACATGTCAGAGTTTTAAAGGTTAAACATGAGTTTCCAAAACGTTTTGCTGGAGAACAATGAACTATTTGACTGAGTTTCAATCATTTACAGACGAGCAAAACCAGGACAGAGAAAAAAGGACAAAACTGACTCAGTAAAACAACAGAAAAGAAGATCCCATGTAGATCTGTATTATGTAGAAGTTCAGCCCAGCAACCAGTTCAGTTCAACACAAGTTTAAATGATTCTATCTGAACTCTGTGGAGCCTGATCTCAAGCTTTTTGAGTCTGACACAGAAACCAGAGGATCTTTCTGTGTCTTCAGATTCACTGTGATCCAGTGATGGGAGTGATTTCAGCCCTGAGTGATCGCGCTGATGTTTGCACAGAGCAGACAATGAGGTGAATGTTTGGGCACATTGGTAACAGTGAAACAGTTTATTAGTAACGTGGGATCGTTTGTGTTTGGAGTATGAACTGAGATTCCTGAAGCTCTTGTCACACTGGTCACAGCTGTAGTTTCCTTCCATGTGTGCACGTTCATGAATGTTACGAGTACTTGAATGTGAGAAGCTTCTCTCACAGTGTCTGCACTTGTGTGGTTTCTCTCCTGTGTGGACTCCTTTGTGTGATTTAAGCTGACCTGCAGTGGTGAAGGATGACCCACACTGATCACAGAGGTGCTTTTTAACCCCACTGTGAATCAGTTCATGTTGTTTTAAGTGATGTGATGTGGTGAAGCTTCTCCCACATTCTTTGCAGTATTTCAGTTTGTCTCCAGTGTGTCTACGTTGATGTACTTTTAGGGTCTTTTGCTGACTGAAAGTTTTTCCACAGAGGTCACAATGAAAGTCTTTCCCACCACCACAGTGATGACAGGGTTGAGAACTGGATCCATCTGTGTCGCTCTGCTTCTAAACAAAGACACAAAGACAGTGTAAGTCAGTCCTTCAACATTTGTATCCTGAACGTCGCCTGAAATAAAGAGCATCTCTGCAGACGTCCAACTACATTTGACTGTTTCAGTTAACACACTCAGTTTACTGGGCTGCAATAACTACAATACTACCACCATAATACTACAGTAATACTAAAATCATAACTGAAAGGAAAATCTGAATAATCACTCAGAGCTGCTTTTCCATGCAGTAGAATTGCTAACATGCTAACACAGTTTAATGAGCAGAGTTGTTCCAAACAGTCAGGCTAAAATGACAAGATAACAATATAAATACATACCTCACAGTAGCTGCACTTGTAGAGTCTCTTTCTGGTGTGGATCTGTTGGTGTCGTCTCAGGTAATGTGGAGCTTTAAAAGTCTTCTCACACAGGTCACATTGATAAGGTCTCTCCTCAGTGTGGGTAAACATGTGTCGTTGTAACTGTGCGTCTGTTGTAAACTCTTTGCCACACTGTTCACAGCAGTACACATCATGTCTGGTGTGAATGCGTAGGTGTGTATTTCGGTTCCCTCTCTGGCTGAAAGTTTTTCCACAGATGTCACAGCTGTATGCCTTAATTCCAGAGTGGGTAACTAGATGCTTCTGTAAGCTGCTACTGTGAGTAAAAGCTCTGCCACACTGATCACAGCTGTACGCTTTAACTCCACTGTGGATGAGTTGGTGTTGTTTTAGGGAACGCTTCAAGGAAAAAGACTTTCCACACAAGTCACAGCTGAACGGTCTCTCTCCAGTGTGGATGACCTGATGCTGTTTTAGTGAAGCCTTCTCAGTAAAACACATCCCACACTCGTCACAGCTGTATGGCTTAATTCCAGAGTGGGTAACTAGATGACTCTGTAAGCTGCTACTGTGAGTAAAAGCTCTGCCACACTGATCACAGCTGTATGGCTTAATTCCAGAGTGGGTAACTAGATGACTCTGTAAGCTGCTACTGTGAGTAAAAGCTCTGCCACACTGATCACAGCTGTATGGCTTAATTCCAGAGTGGGTAACTAGATGCCTCTGTAAGTGGCTACTTTGAGTAAAAGCTCTGCCACACTGATCACAGCTGTATGGCTTAATTCCAGAGTGGGTAACTAGATGCCTCTGTAAGTGGCTACTGTGAGTAAAAGCTCTGCCACACTGATCACAGCTGTACGCTTTAACTCCACTGTGGATGAGTTGGTGTTTTTTTAGGGAACCCTTCAAGGAAAAAGAATTTCCACACAAGTCACAGCTGAACGGTCTCTCTCCAGTGTGGATGACCTGATGCTGTTTTAGTGAAGCCCTCACAGTAAAACCCTTCCCACACTCGTCACAGGTGTGTTTTTTCTCTCCCTTTCTTCTGTGAGGTTTGTCGGCCTCCTGAGAGCGCTGACTTCTGGCTCCATGTTGGTCCTGCAGTGACAGAGATACAAACAGAGGCAGTGAGTGAAATGCAGTCGTGGAACAAACTCAACCTTCAAACTCCATTAACACTAGTTTTAAACCTGAAGGTGGAGCGTGGCACCAAACACCTTAAAGGTCTCTTATCCCCACCTGCTGGTAGTTCTAACACATTACATCCAACCTGCTGTTAAAGATAATTCATGACTGTTCAAACACTAAACTCATGCACACACACACACACACACACACACACACACACACACACACACACACACTTTTATAATTTAGATTATTTTGTTGTTTCCTATTACATATTTCTATAATTTGTATAGATTTATACAGAATTATTCAGTGATAATAAATCCTATGTTTGTTTATTCTAAAGGAACCCCGTTAGCTTCCACAACAGATGTTGCTCGTCTTCCGTCAAATACTCACATAAAATATTACACAATAAAGTGGATTCAAGATATCCACATAATTTCACTCTTACATCCACAGTGAGGTTTCACAATTGTTCAAATATAAGCAATCAATAATAATAATATCAATAACATTGAGGCACATTACACAAATTTCAAAAACAAATCATGTCTTACAATATTTACAACAACTAAAAGCTCTGTAAATCGGCTTTTAAGTGTTCATTGAAGTTTTGAATAATTCTCTAATTTTTTAAGGCAACTTATTCCACTTAAAAGTTGCTCTAAATGTAACAGTTTTACAAAATGTTACTTTTAACTCGAGCATTTACTAAATTGCAGCTTGTTGAAAACTGTGTAATATGATGATGTATTTCATCTGGATACTGCAGCTGAGCAGAATAAATGTGGTGTGTTTAACAGAATTGCTTTCTTTAGAACTACAAGTAAGCCGTAGAATATTTTAGCCTGTACAGGAAGCCAAGAAAGGTTATTATGCATTTTATCAATATTAGTATAGTATGAACATCTTCACACTAATCTGGACGCCTTATTCTGGACTAACTGAAGTCTGTTAAGATCTGTCTTATTAGCTGCTGACCAAATGATTGAACAATACTCCAGATGAGACATTACTAGTGCATTAATGACATCTTTCATAATGAAGAAGTGATACACAAAGAGCATTTCATAGCCATAGCTATGCCTTGTCGGCAGAGTTATGTGACATTAGTGATGTTTGTACTTTCAGCGTTAACTTGGTTTTAAAGCCTTTAAAATATACGCCGTTCAATAGTCGACCTTAATCTGACAGAGAATGTGATGATTTTGTGGATAATTAAAGTCAGTCATATATCCACAAACACAACAAGCTGAAAGTCAGTGATGCTGCTTGGTTTGCAGTCCTGAACATCACGGCACAAGCAGGATTCACTGCACTGTTAATGTTAGCTGTGTTATATTGCTGCCTCTGTTCGGTGGTGTCGAGCCAAACGCACTTTAACGTGTGTTTGAACGAGCTGACGGTTCACTCGTTAAGCTGAAAGAAAGATGCTTTAATCACAGCAGTCACACATGTGTCCACTGCACCATCTGGAACTCTTCTTGTTTACACTCGTAATAACACAAACACTAAATCCTGCTTCTCTGCTGCTGTTGTGTAGCAGTGTGTACACCTGAGACTGTCACCTGTCTGTCTGTCCTGCACTCTCTCTCTGTTTCTTTCTCTCTGATTGTGGAATAAAAGTATGAACATGTGTTTATAAGTTACACTTGTGTCTGAATCCTGCAGCTTATCACACATTTGATTTCCATGTGTGACGACTGCAAGTGTCCAGAGTGAGGACAGACTGAGGGAGCCACTGCTGCACATCATCTGTGAGGCTTTGCAGCCCTGATGATCCACCAGGACAAACTCAGCAGTGTGTGAGGAAGAGGAGGAGGAAGAGCCAGCAGCAGCTGACAGATGGAGAGAATAGACAGACTGTTCCCTGTTTGTGAAGGACTGCTAGGAAAGTTTAACATAACTGTCTGTGCTGAATCAGTCTTATTAGGTAATGTTCAAATAATGTGATCATCCCAGTGTTTCCAGTGTGGGAGAAAGTACTCAGGGCCTTCAAGTTACACACTATGAAAGGCAGCAACAAGTTTAATGTTCAGAAACCTAAAGTCTGTATCAGCAGCAGGATGGAGCTAAAAATAAATGTTGGTTTCAGTTCTATGAAGCTTTGAGTATTTTGGATCAGTAGCTGCTGTGTTTGTTGCATCATATTGCTGTAATTGTTTATATGCTTTATATATTCTGAGCTAAGTTGATCTATAGTGTTACATGATACACTCTCAGAAATACGAGAGAGAACAAGGGGAGAGAAGAGAAGAGAGAAGAACATTTTTGGTCTTTAAATATTTGGTCTATAGGAACATACTGGCGTTTAAAAGTCCAGAAATGCCCCTTTAAAGGTTCAATCTGAAATAAAGTACAAATCTGTATTATAAAATCTTAAGCAGCAACTTCTCCAGGTTCCAATATTTATGCAATTCTCAAACCTTTTGGCCACGACTGTATAACCTCTTCTGAAGTTTAGTGGATATTATACATGGTTATGCTCAGGATGTGTCGGCCAGTTTCCACTGGAAACGCCTTTTGGTTAAACTGTCAGCGAGGAATTTGCATTTGCACTGTTACATTTTTATATAACTTTAATGCACATAAACAACAGCTGCTTGTTTCAGTGAAAATACATTGATGGGTTTTTAATAAAGTTGTGCAGCTGTAAAGTATTTTGTCTGGTGTCAATTCTATCGTCAGCTACATCGTTATGGCAAATGTTCAAATGTATATGGTGATAAATATCTTTGGTCATATGGTCCTGCTCTGTCTGTCACCTTCTGTGTTGAGCTCATTGTTTCCTCTGTAGTGGCTGAGCTGAGTCCAAGTAGCTGAAAATGTTCCTCTGCTGCTCCGTCAGACTCTCCTCCTCCTGCTGATCAGCTGGGACACAAAACAGATCTTTGTTAGGCTCCACACTGCACTGAAGAGTCAAAGTGTCTCATATGTTCATCTGACAAGTAAAAGAACACATTTTTGTTTCCCGAGGTGGGCAACTTGTTGGAAACAAACACAAAAGCTTTGAGCACTGATACCTGCCATTGCTGCCATTGAAAGATGCAACGCCAGCAATGTGGATTGTCAAGACTCAAACCAATCATCAAGCAAAGACAACAGGGATCATTTGTTTCTCTTTATTTAGCATTCACAGCATTTGTAGTTTCCTTCTGTGCAGGGGAAGTCCACGCACACTGTGTGGTACCGCCATCCGCAGAAGGTGCATTCAACCTCTGTAAGAGAAACGAGATTGTCTGAGACTGAAATGATATTCACTAAAGAAGTGGTGATTTGTAAAACTTCACATTTTGATCCGGGACGTACTCTGCATGAAAACAAGCGCTCACTCTTCCTGCTCAACAAATGACAAGGGCGGAGCCTTATACCACGTGATACAGAAGCTGTGCCGTGTGATGCTAAAATTAGCAGGGAAACAACAACGGAGAGCACGTCAGGGACTGTGCAAAACGAGGGATTTAGGAAAAGGAAGAGAGAGAGCAAGCAAGAGAGAGAAATAAAAGAGCAAGAGAGAGAGATGGAAGAGCAGGAGAGAGAGATGGAAGAGCAAGAGAGAGAGATGGAAGAGCAGGAGAGAGAGATGGAAGAGCAGGAGAGAGAGATTGAAGAGCAAGAGAGAGAGAGCCAGGGCATCGATTATGGTTAGTTTGAGTCTTGACAATCCACATTGCTGCCATCTTTCAATATGTTTGAATGCACCAGTGTAAGTGCAGCCACTCAGACTCAATGTGTTCATAGAAACAGGTGCAGATGTGTCACGAGTTCATCCAGCAGTAGCTATGGCACTTGGCCACAGGGGGCAGCAGTGGACTGACCTGCATTTGAGACTGCTCCAGCTGCTCTGTGACAGTCAGTAGATCTGCTACAAATTGCAGATCATATGCAAGTTTTGGAAATGACATTATAAATATTCCTAACTTAGCCACGGCAGCCATGTTGATGCATTACCTATATTGGCTGAAAATGTTCATTTGCAGAGAAAAGACACAGGCAGACTGTGCTTACAGGACAACAACAACAACAATCTTTATTTATAGAGCACATTTAAAAACCAACGGCATGCCAAAGTGCTTAACATAGAACAAATTAACACAAGTATAATCAGAGTCATAAAAATAAAAGTGTAGAATTATGTTCACAGGAAAAAGCCACCAATAGAAAAAATATAACTATAGCACATAGCTATAGCACAATATAACTGTGCCATCAACACACAATGGGGATAAGACATACACAGTGCAAATAAAAAGCAAGATAGGAAAATTAGTAAAATAAATCACTGCAGACAAGGCCAGCATTTAACCAGTAGAAAACGCAAGATTAAACAAATACGTTTTAAGCCGTGATTTAAAAGATTGAATAGAGTCAGACGCCCGAATGCCAATGGGAAGGTTGTTCCACAACTCTGGTGCGGCCAGGGCAAACGCTCGATCACCTCTAGACTTCAGCCGAGATCTAGGCCGCACCAACAGTAACTGTGAGGATGATCTTAAAGCCCTAGCAGGAACATATAAGCTTAAGAGTTCCTTAAGATAGCTCGGTGCTGTGTTATTAGTGATTTTAAAAGTAAACAGCAGAATTTTAAATTGGATACAATATTTCACAGGCAACCAGTGCAAATCAGCTAGGACGGGAGTAATGTGGGCAAACTTCTTAGTTTTGGTTAGAATGCCTGCAGCAGCATTTTGGACTGTCTGTAAACTATGGAGGAGGGAGAGTGGAGTCCAAAATAGAGTGAATTGCAGTAATCCAGCCTCGAAGTTACAAAGGCATGGATGAGTTTTTCCAGGTCTTTATGCGGGATATACTGCCTGGCCTTAGAAATAAGGCGGAGTTGGTATAAACTCGATCTAACAACAGCAGACACTTGTCTATCAAGTTTAAATGAGCTGTCAAGTAACACGCCCAGATTCCTAACAGTGTCGTAAAAGGAGCTAGTGAGAAAACCAAAAGCATCACGAAGTTTGGCACGAAGGACGTCACTGCCAAAGACCACAATTTCAGTTTTCTTATCATTAAGGATAAGAGTATTTGCCAGGAGCCATTGCCTGACCTCACACATGCACCCTCGAAAACTATTCAAGGACAAAGCTAGGTCATCATTTAACTCAAAGTAGATCTGAATGTCATCAGCATAATAATGAAAAGCGATGTGATATTTCTCAAAGATAGCGCTTAATGGAAGCATGTACAATGAGAACAGAGTAGGGCCTAACACAGATCCCTGAGGGACACCACAACAGACAGGTACAGCGAAGGAAGAGGAAGTGGCCAAGTGAACCGAGGAGAGCCGATTGGACAAGTATGATTTAAACCAATCCAAGGCAACACCCTTGATGCCTACAGCGTGCTCAAGTCTCGCCAATAGGATTTTATGATCAACCATATCGAAAGCCGACGATAAATCCAATAGCACTAGGACCGAGGAGCGCCCATTATCAGCCATTAGTAGAAGGTCATTGAGAACTCGGAGCAGCGCTGACTCAGTGCTATGATGTGGTTTGAAGGCCGATTGGAATTTATCATTAATGCTATTCTCATCCAGGTAGGCCTGGAGTTGAAGCAACACTATCTTCTCAAGAATTTTGGCCAAGAACGGAAGCTTGGAAATCGGCCTATAGTTCGCATAATCATTATAATCGAGGTTCCTTTTTTTAAGAACAGGCTGAATTATAGCATGTTTAAAGGCTGATGGTACGCAACCAGAGAGCAAAGAAGAGTTCAAAAGGGACAATATACTAGGTCCAATTGCACTAAAACAGTCCTTAACTATACGAGATGGAAGAACATCATATACGAGATTAGTATTGTTCAGTTGTTCAACCAGACGCTTAAGAGTAGGGAGTGAAACGGGTTCAAACTGATAGAAGAGGAACAGTCAGGGGTAAACGCAGGGCCTGTCATTAAAGGAAGAGCAGAATTAAGAGATGAGACTTTATCTAAAAAATAATTTAAAAATTGTTCGCAAAGAACCGTGGAGCACGGCAGCGGCATAGTGGGGCAGGGGTTGACCACAGAGTTAAAAATTTTAAATAAAATTCGAGGATTGTTACCATTGGTAGAGATAATTTTTGAAAGAAAAGCTGCTTTAGCCATTTTGGCAGCAGTTTGAAACTTCAAGCGACTAGTACGTAGGATGTCGTAAGATGCCTGGAGTTTATCTTTCCTCCACCTTCTCTCATCCCGCCGACACGCACGTCGTAGAGCGCGAACAGAGTCACTTAACCAACATTGTGAGTAAGTTCTGGGGCGCTTCATTTTAATAGGTGCCACAGTGTCGAGGATGGAGGAACATGTAGTTAACAGGGTATTGGCAAAATTCTCAACCATATGAGGGGTAAGACAATCTGACGTAATAGATGCAGAATACACAAAAGAAGCAGAGAATTTCACCACAGTATCAGCATTAACAGTACGCACATCACATAATAACGTTACATGTTATTATGTGATGTTACTGAAATCATCATGAATAACAGGAGTGGTGATTCCTGTAACTTTGTGTATATAATTTGGCATTTCTTACTGATGTAGGCCAAAAATAAATACATAAACTGAGCACCTGATGGCTTTGAACTTTTGTTGTCCATCTTCCATTGGTTTGAATTTTGCGCTCCAGTACAAACACAAATCCCCCAACCCGAGGGTCAGCACAATTAACCTAACAGACCTACACCTTAGTTCACAGATTCACTTTGTCTAAGGTTGATTTCTGGGATTTCACACAACCCAGGATTCAGATCGTGAATCCATGATGGGCTTGGATTTACATCATTATAAATGAAATGTGCTCTACTTGGAAGCAGCCGGCCCCGCCCCTTTTGACGGGTTGTGTGAGACTTTAAATCATCAAACTGTAAATTATAAATTTAAATTGTTATTGATCCTTTACCCCGAGTCCTAAAGTGTAGATTTATTTTCTTACTCTTCTTATATTTATTGTTTGTTTACTTGCACCGCTGTAACTGCAGCCTCGTTGTCTCGTCTCTCTATATGCTGGACTGTCTGTAGCGGAGATGACAATAAAGTTTACTTTGACTTCAGCAGTGCGCAGGCGCACCGAGGGCTCTCGCGCTCACTTTATAGAATTTAGAAAAAACATCGGTGCAGATTATAAGTCTGTATCATAATATCTGTTTGTTGTTTTTATTTTGTTTTGCGAGTTGGTTATTAGATGCCGCTCCAGCCAGCCAGAGACTCCCCGCCGCCCCGCCCTCTCCTCCCTGTGCCGCCAGCAGCAGGCGCACCTCGCAAACGGAGGGCGCCCTTACTCCCAGCAAATGGCTGATAGAAAACCGATCGGTGCCTACGAATTTCCCAATATGCGCTGGCATGACGTCGGGGAAGCATGGGTACGACCGATTATTTTATTTTTTTCTTGCCCGTGATGCCCCCCCCACCACGATGCATTCTATTGGTTTGCACACTTACACACACCCAGCTGTGGTTTCCTGTTTTGCTGGACTCTGGAGAGCCCCGCCTTTAACGCTCTTCTCTCACAGAGAGCAACAGAAAACTTGGAAAAACTCCAGATTGACTGAACTCAGTTCAAAGTTACCTTGACACCTTTAGATGTGAGACGTAGTGATGGTCCGCTTGAAGCTGACGCTCCGGTGCGTGTGTCAGAAAGATCAACGCGCTGCTTCAGAAGCACCGTGTCGAGGCTTGATTCGTTTGGCCAGAGTCACGTGATCAGTGACGTCTGAAGCTTCGTTTAGAACGTACCTTTTTTTAAATCGAACTTTATTGAAACACAATGAGTATACAACATACAAACAGATGAAGTTTACAAAAGAACAGAACATGAACATACAGAACCAGGAGTAAAAAAATGATGATATGAGTAGGCGAAAAAAATCAACATATAAATATTGTTCTGAGAGGCTTTTTGTTGGTTGAGTCTGAAATTGATTGTATGTACAATTCATATCCTTATAAAAAGGCAGAAATATGGTGTTTTATTAATAAACTTACATTTATGGATATAAAATAGCTAAAAGTATTAACAAATTTTTTATAAAAAAACATTTATCATTCTTCCTGGGGAACTTAAAGAAACAGAATAAAACATTTTCCCATCGTAAAGAAAACTCCCTTAAAATATGGACAATAACAAAACTGCTAAATTCTTCCAGAATCTCTGTGTAGAGGAACCAAAAGAGATGTGCCACAGTTTCTGGATGATCCCCACAGAAAGTTCAATTAGTATTTATGTCTCTTTTAAATGTTACCATATAGTGACTGGCTGGGTCACATTTATGAAGAATTTTATATGAGATTTCCTTCACCTTGTTCACAATTAGATATTTATGGGATCATCCAGACTGTCTTCCAGGTGATATCTGGAACATGTCGGTTCCAGTAAGATATTCTATATATGGGAGAGACATGATATCTTCTTGGAATAAACTACGTATTCTCTTATTGCTGTTACCAAGTTCCTGTGAAAAGCAGATTTTTCCCACTGCTGACTCAGCTGGATCAGGGAGAGTGACTGAGGCAGATATTGAGCTGTCAGTGTTTTTATATAACATTAAAGTCCCTGAGGGTATGGCACCAAGCACCATTGAGAATTCCCCAACACTGACGGGAAAATTATATAGTGTAAGGAATTCATTGTAAGTAAGTAGTGCTCCCTCGTTAAATTTTAAAACTTAGTAGCGGCCGCCATTGTTGGCAGCTGAAATTTGGCTGGGCCGCGCTATGAATTCTGGGATATGGTGGGCAACGAAGGACACACCCGACCCATCCTTCAAACTCGGGGGAATGAAGGACGCATTTGAAGGAGTCGAGGAATCGGGACAGCCTTCGTCGCCTGGCTGTGACGTCATCGGCCTTCAAATGCGGCCTCCGGAGGATGCAGCCGACGTTTTGGGACACAGCTTGTGTGTCTTTGTTGGTCATGTGACCTCCCAGGGACTACACATGGAAACGAGCAGTTTAGCTCAAATCTGGCAGGTTTCCATCGTCTGTTTTTGTCCTGATGTCCATGAACATGAACACTGTCCCTGTCAAACACGTCCAGATAATCTGATCCAGTGTTGTTCTTCTTCTGTGGTGTTTGTGATGGAGCAGCAGATCCTGATCCTGATGTCCTCCACCAAGGGGGCAGCAAATTCAGCTGACTGTCATCATTTATTAAAAAGATGTAACAATGTGACATAATGCAATATAATAGTGTCAGTTACACATTGTGGGTTGCACTGTGGCCAGAATGGACATTACCTCCTGCCTAATGGAAGCTGTCAGCCATCCTGCAACCATGAATTAAATAAGCAGAAGTGAAGGGATTGTTAACAACAATTTAATAATAAAATGTAATGTGATAGTTGCACTTTATTAGCTACCCACAATCGTATGAATAATAACCATGAATGCACTGCATGCTCATAGCAAGTTCTTTAGGTTTAAAGTGAGATCCTGCTTTAAAGGGCGCTTCATCTGCTGGGAATGACATGTTTCTTCTAGTATGTAAGGCTCAGCCCATCTTACTGGGACTTACTTTTGTAGATCCACATGCTCTAAACCTGGTGCTCCATGATTGGTGCAGAAGCTTTAAGCTCCTATTAACAAATAATAACCATGTGTAACATAGTTAAATAGAGTTGAAGTTAAATCCCGCTAAATGGGACATTGGCGCCACCTACTGTCGAAAAAGTGACCCTGCAATATTCACAAAGGGCAAGGGATTCTGGGTAATCCTCAGAATAATGGAAGATTCCTGCGAGGTAAGGAATGCGCAAATGTCGTGGGGAGGAAAAATCATATCGCAGGCTGTTAAAGTAATACAGTCTGACCCGATTATTTTTGTTGTTTATACATCATTTGTTGCGGGTCATTTCTCCAGTCTTTATGTTGAACTGAGTGCACGTTTATGTGAGATTTCTTTATTGGGAGGAGAGGAAACAAAATGGGAGCATAGTTAGCTAACTCTGTTGTTGCTTTCCCGTTTAGATTTTGTGCTGATTGCCCACGACATTAAAAAGAGAGCATTCTAACCATTGCCTTTTTGTTGTGAATGCAGGTATGTGACTGTGCCACACTGTTTAGAGAATTTACATTGTTTCATGTACAGCTTTAAAATATATTTCTATATTCCTTTCATTTGGGAAATTTAACATGCAATGTTAATGGTGTTGAAGCTTTTCTATTTTGGTTGTATAAATTTACCACTATACGATCACACTGCAAGTGGAAATGTAATCCTCAGAATAATGGAGGATTCCTGCGAGATTTTGTGCTGATTGCCCACGACATTAAAAAGAGAGCATTCTAACCATTGCCTTTTTGTTGTGAATGCAGACCAGAGAAGACACTACACAGAGGTCACATTGGTGCCGTGACTCGTTCGTGACGCTGCTGAATCGGGCTGGTGTCCTCTCGTCGCAGCATCATCGTGGAGCATCAGCTTCCTTATTGTTTAGTCTGTTGGGTAACGGAATCAAACTTTGGGGACTGTTGGACATACTTTTATATTGGCTTTGTATATTGCCATATTGTATTAAGTCCACCTTAGCTCTATTAATATTCTGCTAGATATGGATCTAAGTTACTCTGATGACACCCCAAATGTGACTCCCCTTGTTGTGGGTAGGGGCAGAGGGTTCACAACTGTTCCTTTTTCACTGGGTGACTGTCGGGTGGGGCATAGAGCAGCAGATAGTTCTTGTGAGCTGGTGGCTGAGTCGCAGTCAGTACAGTGCACTAAGTCATCTACCTCAGACCCCCCAATAACTGATGTGAGTCTAGTCGACCAAATGAGCGACATTGTGCAGCAAATTGGGCAATGCCTGGCTGATAGCATTCTGTCACACCTGACTACGCCACACACTTCGAGCCCTGCATCTGCTACATATACATGTCCTGAGGTGGCGCATGAAACAACAGATCTCCCCTCCAGCCGCTCACTAGATCTCTCTCAAGTCCAGCTGGTGGCTCCACGACAGGTTAAAGACCCACCTGTGTTTCGGGGGGAGAGTTCGGACTCATTGTCTGTTGATGAGTGGCAGGAAGCCATGCAGAGTTACATAAAGAAGAGTGCCATTCTTCCAGAAAACCAAGCTGAGGAGATTTTGATGCATCTGAGAGGCAGGGCAAAAGATGTTGTGAAATTTGGTGTGAGGAATGGTGGAATTGATGTCCAGCATAATCCACAAGCTATCTACAGACTTCTGCACAAACATTTTAGTTCCACCCAGTGCTCGTCTGTGCCCCTGGCTGACTTTTATTCCACCCTGCCGAAGGACCGAGAGGATCCATATGAGTACTGGCTGAGGCTGAACAAGGCTGCTGATGTTGTTGGCAACTGTCTTAAGGAGCAGGGGAAATCTTTTGAGAACTCTGGTGTGGAGGTTGCACACATGTTCATCAGACACTGCCCCTGCAGAGACTTGGCTCTTATTTTTAGAACCAAAACATGTGATAAATGGTCAGCTCGTGAAGTTCAGGAGGTACTGGATGAGTATCACCTGGGTAAGGGGTTCCAGTCTCCTCCACAGACGGGTAACTGTGTCTATGTGAATAAGGCAGAGGTTAGCACAAATGGTACTCCTTGTTTGGCTGACCATGAGCAGAGGCCAGCTGTGAGTCAGGATGGCTCTGCTATTGAGAGGTTGATCAGCATGCTAGAGAAGGTGCTGCTTCAAGGCCCAGGCTATGCTCGAGCTAATGCCAGGCGACAGAGTGCCCGACTGCCGAGAATACCGGGCTTAGATGACACACCATGTTCCATCTGCAGAGATAGCTCCCACTCCACACTCACGCACTGTCGGGAAAACAGATTGTGCTTCATGTGTCACCTACCTGGTCATTCGAGACGTAACTGCCCAGAGGGCAAGTGTACTCCTTCCAGTGGTCATCAGGGAAACTGAACGATCTGCGTGGAGGGGAGGACAGCGCAGATCCAGCAAGTAAGCCTCCCATCTTGGATGTGACTGATATTAATGATTATGACACTTTGTATTCTACTTACAGTGGCATTGTCCCGCCAAATAAAACACTGATTGCACAGGGCTTGCATAGGCTCTCAAACACTGATAGTTTATTCTACTCTGCAGTGACTACTAGTGGTGGACAAGTTCTTAAAGCATTAGTGGACAGTGGCTCTATGGCGTGCACCATAAGTGAGACAGTTGATGAGAAACTTTCACAATCGATACCTGATATTGAGAGACGTTCAGCTGAAGACGTTGTCATTGTTGGTTGTGGGGGTCACCTCGTTACGCCTTCTGCTATGTATGATCTTACAGTGTCAATATATGGCTTTAAGGTGGTGATTCCTGTTCTGGTGGTTCCGGGCCAGGCTGATGACATGATTCTGGGCAGCAATGCGATAAAGTGGCTTATTTCACAGTTAAAAATGACTGTTGGTACCCAGGATGATGCTTTCCCTCATTTGGCAACTTTGCTGTCCTATTCTGATGACTGTGGTGGCAGAGCAATGCCTCCAAGTTTCGGCACTGCAAAGCTTAAGAGACGCATCACCTTGCAGCCCTTGTCTGAACATTTAGTGTGGGCTAAGCTGCCTGCTCCTGATGCCTCAGCGGTGGGAAGTGCTGTCATTATTGAACCCACTCAGTCTCGATCCAAACCTGCACAGATCCTAGTGGGGCGAGTTGTCACTTCCTTGTTTGGGGATGGTTGGGTCCCTGTTAAAGTGGTGAATCCCTCCGACAAGCCCCTCACTCTCAGGAGAAATGCTAAGGTTGCTGATGTGTCCCCCTGTCTTTCTGTGCAGGACTTACCTGAACCTGTTCAAATTCGATCCAGTACACAATACACACAGAACTCGTCGCCCGCACCGAGATCAGAAGCGGAGATGTCACAGCGCTTGTGTGATTTGGGCCTGCAGGACCTGGACCTCTCGTCCTGTGAAGTTTCCCCAGAATGGAGAGATAGGCTGCTGCGACTCATTGAGCAGTATGAGTCCATCTTTTCAAGGCACAAAATGGACTGCGGTGAGGCTGCTGACTTTGTCCACAGAATCCGCCTGGTGGATGACAAGCCCTTCAGACTGCCATACAGACGGGTCCCACCATGCCATTACGAGAAGCTTCGCACTGCCCTAGATGAGATGGAGGAGTCAGGGATAATCCGTAAGTCCCAGAGTGAATTCTCATCCCCCCTTGTCTTAGTTGTTAAGCCAAATGGTGACCTGCGCATATGCAATGACTTTAGATGGTTAAATGCAAGAACAGTTAAAGATGCACATCCATTGCCTCATCAGTCAGACGCCCTCGCAGCACTTAGTGGGAATGTTTTTTTTTCTACAATGGATCTCACATCGGGGTTTTACAATGTCAGACTCCACGAGGACGACAAAAAATACACGGCATTCTCCTCCCCATTTGGCCTTCATGAATATAACAGGATGCCTCAAGGCCTGACAAATAGTCCTGCTACTTTTATGCGGATGATGATGTCCATTTTTGGTGATGAGAACTTCACAAGTTTGTTGTGTTATCTGGATGACCTTATGGTCTATGCCCCATCCGAACAGGTGGCTCTTGAACGTCTGCAGATGGTTTTCTCACGACTTTCTGCCAACAACCTGAAGCTCGCACCAAAGAAATGCCACTTTCTTCAGCGGTCTGTGAAGTTCCTGGGACACATCATATGTGGTGAGGGTGTGAAAACAGACCCAAGTAAAGTGCAGGCTATAGACAATGTGGAGGAAGCAGACCTGATGGAGTCTGACGGGGTGACACCATGTGCAAGGAAAATCAGATCCTTCCTGGGGATGGTTCTCTACTACCGTCATTTTATCGAGCGGTGCTCTGCAAAAGCTAAGCCACTGTTTCATCTTGTGGCTGAACCAGCTGCGCTACGCAAGAGAGGTAGAGGCCGTAAGCCTAAATTTAAAAGGGGCCACGTGAAGCTGTCTCCGGCTGACTGGACTGATGAGTGCAGGGAAGCATTCAAGGCCCTAAAACATGAACTTGTGCATAGTGTCACATTAGCCCATCCAGATTTTACTGCGCCCTTTCTCCTTGCAGTTGATGCTTCCTTTGACGGCCTTGGAGCCGTCCTCTCACAGTTGCCCCCTGATGGTAGCATCGCCAGACCAGTGGCATTCGCCAGTAAGACCCTGTCACACTCTCAGCTAAACTATCCAGCGCATCGTTTGGAGTTTCTTGCTCTGAAATGGGCAGTCTGTGACAAGTTTAGCCATTGGCTGAAAGGGAGCCACTTCACAGTGTGGACGGACAATAACCCGCTGACATACATCTTAACCAAGCCTAGGTTAGATGCATGTGAGCAACGATGGGTTTCAAAGCTTGCAGCATACAGTTTTGAACTGAAGTATGTCCCTGGCACCAAAAATGTTGTCGCGGATGCATTGAGTAGAGAGCCATTTGTCCAGTCGTGCATAGGCCACAGGCTAGTCACTGAACCTTATGCTGCCCTATTGAACCAAATGCACGGTCTGGTGGATGGGACTGTGCAGGATATGTTTCGGTGTGCTGCAAACTGCCAGTTGGTTGTGGATCAGTCGGAGGAAGGAGCTACAACTATCCTAGCTAACCCTCAAGGTTCTCTCTCGTCACAGGATGTTTCTGCTGTGTTGGCTGCACATGACACTGGTGGTATCAGCCATGTGAGAGGTGTGGGATCTGATATCCCTCAGGTTCCAACTATTGCCCGTCCAGCCTGTACGCCGAGAAGTGAACTCGCTAATCTGCAGGAACAAGATGAGGTTTTGGGCAGAGTTTTCTTTTATGTCCGGCGTCACAAGAGGCCCATCAGGCATGAACGTGCTAGCGAGTCCCGTGGTGTAATGAAATTACTCAGACATTGGTCCAGACTCTTGATTAAAGATGGTATGTTGTATAAAGTGAAGAAAGACAGGAACATGAACGTGACGATTTACCAGTTTGTTGTCCCAGACACTCTGAAGACTGAAGTTCTCCGAGGCATCCATGATACGGCAGGTCATCAGGGCCAAGTCCGCACCCTGTCTCTTGCAAGGCAGAGATTCTTTTGGACAGGGATGGAGCGTGACATCATCAATCATGTGAAAGGCTGTTTTCGTTGTGTGGTTGGGAAAACCCCAGAGCCGAATGACCGTGCCACACTGGAGAGCATTTGTACCACTGAACCGATGGAGCTAGTCTGCATCGACTTCTGGACTGCTGAACAGACTGACAAGAAGTGCGTTGATGTTTTGGTTGTCACAGACCATTTTTCCAAATTAGCGCATGCATTCCCTTGTAAGAATCAGTCTGCCAAGCAGGTTGCTCGCCGCCTGTGGAATGACTTTTTCTGTGTGTACGGCTTTCCCAGACGTATACACTCTGATCAAGGAGCCAACTTTGAGAGTCAACTCATTAAGGAGCTCCTGGACATGGCTGGCATCCAGAAATCACACACCACTCCTTACCACCCAATGGGGAATGGTATTGTCGAGCGATACAACAGGACCTTGGGAAATATGATACGGGCTTTGCCCCCTCAATCCAAAGCCAGGTGGCCGCAAATGCTTCAGATGTTGACGTTCTGCTACAATTGCACTGAACATGAAACAACAGGTTTCGCACCTTTTTTTCTCGTATTTGGGAGAATTCCTCGTCTGCCTGTTGATGTTGTTTTCCAGCATGTTCTCCCTGATGGTGCCGTTGTTGACCACGGTGAATTTGTCGCCCATTTGAAGCGTGACCTGTCTGAGGCTGCCCGCATTGCCAGGCAGAACAGCCGTATTGCCCAGGCTCGCCAGGCGAGGAATTATGACCGCAAGGCTAAGGGTGCGCCCCTCTCAGTCGGTGACAGAGTCTTGCTTGCTAATCGTGGTGAGAGAGGAAAGAGGAAGATCGCTGACAAATGGGAATCCACAGTTTTTGAGGTGGCGTCTGTGAAACCTGACATCAATGTGTACCACATCAGAGACCCTGTGACTCTCAGGGAAAAAGTTGTTCACCGAAACCTACTACTTCCTGTGAGTTTCATTCCTGCAGGAAACGAGTGCATACCAGTGTCAACCTGCCCCTCGGTTGCGGATAGTGGACAAGGTGAACCAGAACTTCCAGGTGATGTGCAGGATGGTGAGACGAAGACGGTTCGCTGGCTCATGCAGATGGACCAAGCAAGTGACAGGGACTCTGTGGTTGGTCAACCTGGTTGTTCTCTTGGTGCGGCTTTCAGCGTCCCAACCTCTGAGGCAGAATCGACTGTGGCCCCGCCTGCTGGGTGTGACCCGTTGGTTTCCCGGTTGCCCTCCCCTGCCCCCTCTATTGAATCTGTTGTGTCCCGGAGTGCCTCCTCGCAGCTTCTGGCGGGAGATGCTCCACATGTCCTTTCCCCTGAGCTTGTGACTGACACACGACTGAGTACAGGGGACCGTGTAGTGCGTACACAGCCACCACCTCTTTGTACTAGATCAGGTAGACCTGTGAAACCTCCAACACGTCTCATTTGTGAGATCAATGAACAACAGGTTGATGATTCAGTGTCGACAGTTGACTCCTTGTTTTCATTTGTGCGAAATATGTTTTCAGGATAGATTACTAGCCGTTTTGCAAATGTGCTGTTACTCAGAACGTTTTGGGTAATACCTGCGTGGAGCAATGTTCACATCATGGGAGGTGTATACGGCATCTTTCATATCTGGGTTGGCAGGGGAATTGGCCGCTCTCTTGCTTGCCTTATTCCATATGGAAAGTTTTTTTAACTGACTTGAACTATCTTGTGCTCCCACGGTCACACTGTTATGTTTTATGCATTGGAAGTTTCTGTTTTTCTGTTGTCATGCCCCAATTTAGCAGGATTTAAGGAGGGTGTGTGTAACATAGTTAAATAGAGTTGAAGTTAAATCCCGCTAAATGGGACATTGGCGCCACCTACTGTCGAAAAAGTGACCCTGCAATATTCACAAAGGGCAAGGGATTCTGGGTAATCCTCAGAATAATGAAGGATTCCTGCGAGGTAAGGAATGCGCAAATGTCGTGGGGAGGAAAAATCATATCGCAGGCTGTTAAAGTAATACAGTCTGACCCGATTATTTTTGTTGTTTATACATCATTTGTTGCGGGTCATTTCTCCAGTCTTTATGTTGAACTGAGTGCACGTTTATGTGAGATTTCTTTATTGGGAGGAGAGGAAACAAAATGGGAGCATAGTTAGCTAACTCTGTTGTTGCTTTCCCGTTTAGATTTTGTGCTGATTGCCCACGACATTAAAAAGAGAGCATTCTAACCATTGCCTTTTTGTTGTGAATGCAGGTATGTGACTGTGCCACACTGTTTAGAGAATTTACATTGTTTCATGTACAGCTTTAAAATATATTTCTATATTCCTTTCATTTGGGAAATTTAACATGCAATGTTAATGGTGTTGAAGTTTTTCTATTTTGGTTGTATAAATTTACCACTATACGATCACACTGCAAGTGGAAATGTAATCCTGAGAATAATGAAGGATTCCTGCGAGATTTTGTGCTGATTGCCCACGACATTAAAAAGAGAGCATTCTAACCATTGCCTTTTTGTTGTGAATGCAGACCAGAGAAGACACTACACAGAGGTCACACATGGACTTAGTTGTTACTACAATAACTTATCATTGAGCAACTTTTAATTTTACTTGTAAAACTATGCAAGTAGAATTGAATGGGGCACAGTGAGCTGAGCACAGGCCCACTCTGTGACACTCAGAGGTTTGTGGATATCATACTGAGAGTATTGGACACAGTGCAGCCAGCTTGCAGCCACTTTCCCACCACTTTAGCACAATGTTTACATGAGACTCAGCCACACTAATGTTCCTGGGCAGACATGTGGTGCAGCATGGCTGATGGCACTGTACCTGCAGCTGTCATGGACAAGAACCACTCAATACCTCACCCAAGCCAAGCCTGTGCTGATGTTGTGATCTGAGACCGAGACACTAACCCAGGATCATGATATGATGTTGTGAGAGTTTCACTAAGAATTAGCTCTGATTACAAGATTTCAATCTATCGTAACTCTAATTTGTATTTACTTCAGTTTGTTCATCTTGGAGCTGTGTGCAGCTGAGGACAGTCTTATTATTACCAGGTGAGGATATGTAACAGCCACAGTCTGTAGAGATGATGTCACCATGGAGTGGTGATGTCACTGGAGCTGCCAATATGTGCTCCAGCCAAAGCTACACCAGAGGGTTGTGCTGTGTAACAGGTTGGTGCAGGTGGTGTTATCTACATTTGAACATTAGGCAACAGTCTCATGAAGACACTTTCTATTGTTCACTAAAGACCAACAATAACAGAGACAAAGGGAGAGCAGCAGAACTAGTGCTAACAATTAGCACTGCTAGCCTGCCCACCAACACCAGCTAATGTTCTAAAAACGATGATCAATGATTTTGCTGTAACGGCTCCAGCTGTCTGTGTCAGGGACACGTTGGAGATGAAGTGAGTGATCCAGTGACAAAGGTTTGGAAAGCTGCAGTCAGCTGAGACTAAAGGAGTCACCTGACCGAGAGACCAAATGTTTCACTGAGAACGTCCAGATGAACAGAATCAACCTTTGGGATAATCTGTTCCACACATCCATGTTTCACTTACTGCATTATATTTCCTCATTGCTGTGCACACAGGCCTGTGGCTTATAACCAACTCCAAGTTCAGACTCAGAGGCTGCTGAAGCTGTTTTCTGGAACAGAGACGTGTTGGATATAAAAGCAACTCTTCTTTATGTGTCAGCACTGAGGAAAGGAGCAGCTTCGTTTCTAAGTGTATGAAGGACTGTAGCAGTGTGTGTGTGAGCTTTATTTCACAGACAGAACCATGTCAAAAACACAACTTCAGGTAAAAACAATACAAAATCAAAGAGTCTGATCAGAAGGATTAAACAGAGGAGTGTGGGACTGTTTTTAACAGACAGCAGGTTAAGCCAGGCTGGAGGAGTAAACTGAGCCTCGGTGTGAGCAGCAGTGTGTTTGACAGGAAGCTGAGATAAACAGTCTGGAGCCCATTTAGTGCTTCATATGAAAGTGTGAGGATTTGAAAGCAAATCTAAAATCAAGCAGGAGTCAGTGTGAGAATGATTTGTGCTTTTCCTCAGTCAGATGCTGGGAGTTTCAGTTCATCCATGTTCAGCGTGCTGTGCTTTGTGTAACAGGAGAATATGACAGTATAAATCAAGTCTTCATGTCACTGAAAGCCTCCACAGTCTGCTATGGAGGTGCATCAGTTTGGATTTACAAGAAGAACATTTCTTAAACCTGCCACAAGATGGCGCTCCAACAGAAGGGATGTCCACAGTGTAACACAGACACACACATACTGTGTGAATGTGTGAGTGAATGGGCTTTCAACACAAGGCTTCTGCTGCTACCTTTAATGACATAATTAGCTAACAAGAACAAACTGTTAATTACCACCAAAGAACGGCTCCAGATTTTAGCTGCTGACCATTTTGTGAAACGTTGATTACATCAGCTTACTGTTGATTTTTCAACCTTAATATCAGCTGCTTTAAAGGAGCCTCGTTCTCTCGCAGTAACACTTTTCTTCACTAGATGCAGTGCAGGCACAGTCTGTGTTTCTAAACTACACACTAATGTTCATTGTTGTGCAGCTAAATCCTCCCTCTGGATGGGAAGAATCCCTGTCAGGCTTCAAACACCTGGCTTGGTGTTCTGGAGCTAATGTGTCACCTGTGAGGACTCTGAGATGAACACACAGCAGACACTTCAGTTCTCCGTCTGTGTGTCCTCAGTTTCCCAGCATGCCTTGGCTGTGGTGGTGGAGGTGAATGAGGGGGAACATGCTGCTCTGTCAGCACTCAGGTTTCATACCTGGTGATCTCAGAGGACAAAGCGGCGTTACAGCAGCGCACGTTGATGAGACCTGATGCTCTGAACAGTTCAGACTTCAGCCTCACTCTGAGAAAACAAACGACTGACTGTCAGCAGCAACTACACCTGCTCCATCAGTGACGGAGAGAAGAACTGAGACTGAGAGACATACAGCTGCAGGTCAAAGGTCAGAAACGCCCGCTCTTTGTACGGGTCAGGAGTTAGTACTGCAGAGGTCAGAGGTCAGCTTGCTGACAAACCATTTGAAACAGTTTGGAGCTAAAAGCACAACAGCAGAGGAAAGAAGAGACACTGCAGAGATGATGCAAAATATTGTGTTTTGTTCTCAGCTGTCAAAAAGTGTAACACACGTGTTCCAGCACAGCCTTTGTGTACTTTCACTTCTCCATACTGTCCATTGGAAATCCTGTTTGTTACTTTTTGATTTCAGTCCATGTGTCCAAAGCAAACTTCTGTCCCACACTTTCTCTGCTGACTCTTCACCGATGCTCAGATGATCTCAGATGATTTCACCAGAACTCATCAAAATTCGGGCTCCACAGAAACCCAGACGTCACTAAACAAGCGTAACAAGCAAAGTGAAAACTGGTCGTTCAGCTTTATTGACCAAAGATAAGCTCACATGTCACCTCATGACACAGACACTTATTTCCACAGCATGCACGAGGACTGACAATAAGTGTCTATAAAGCCACTTCTATCTGCCACACCTGTGCTTCTGTCATGGTTGCTCTCCTCTCACTCTGTCATTTATCCACAGTCTGCCTCCCTCTGCTCCGTCAGCTGACGTCCTCTCTACACCACCTGCTGTGTTTTATCCTGCAAAAACACATTTAAGAAGCGTTGCACCGAGTAACGGGAGGAACTGCTATAAAATCCATTTAAAGGAGGTGGTGCTGAGTGCTGTGACTGGGGTCCCACCACTGACATCACGGGTGGAGGACATGTTGGAAAACTGCTACAAAGTGCTGTGCAGCCAGCAGAGCTTACAGTCTGTCCTGTGTGTCATACAGGCTCTCACACTTAGTGTTTCTGTGACACATTGAAGAGAAGTTTGTGTTGTTCACAGTTGTGCTTGTACTGAGTGACAGCTGACATGACCTAACAGGAATAATGTGTCTGTGCTGAATGAGAAGTAACACACAATGAAGTCTTGATGCATCTCAATCATCCAGGAAAGTGAGTCTGTTGCTTCTGTTCATCTGGACGCAGCGTTTTGTGGGAGAAACGTGTCGTCATCATCAGGTGACGTCTTCAGTCTCAGCTGCAGGTTTCAGTCTTACAAACAGGACATTTGCATAAAGACTGAAAGCAGCTGCAGGAACGATGGGCTGGGAGCTCCGTTCCTTCATCTTAATTATGCAGATTCTCAGGACCATTGATCAACAACCACTGATCCATGTCCATGAGTCCCATTCACAGAGATGTGGGAATGGCTGCAGTCACAGCATGTAAGATGGAAATAAATGAGAAGTATTTAGCTGAAGTGGATTTGATTTATGTTACTTCTTTTTTAACTTGTAGTTCTACATTGGAAGATTATTGTGATATTGGAATATAAAAATACATTTATATTCTATTATTTTCTCAAAATAAGCGTCACACTCGTGGAAGCCGGTGTAGCCGCCGAAACGCCTGCATTTATGGAGACTTTCAGCCCCAGGTAGGCCAGTTATGGATCTTCGGATCCACATTATGTCAGCAGCTGTTCTCCACCGTGAACTGTGTTCAAACAAACACGCTCACGCCTCACAGACGACAGCTTACAGTCCTGTAGAGATAAAGTGACTTCGTACAGCCCCGACCTGCAGACGCTGTGCGCAGAGGTTCAGGAGCAGAAGTCCCGTTGTAAACATATCACGGCAGACCCGACGATGTTTGCATGAACGCGCTTTTCAGCATCTCTTTATTGACCACTTTACACACACGGTTGCTGTGCGCACACAGCCGGCTGTAGCTTTGCAGCTCACAGCCCAACACACACCAACAACAGCAGAGAGAGCACAGACGTTAAGGTGCGTCCGCCTCCCCTGCAGCGGCGCTGCAGACCACGCCCGCCACACGCAGTAACCAGGTAAAATACATACTTGGGCAGAATTTTGCAAATATCTATTTTTCATTTTGTAGCAGCATAGAGCTTTTTTCCAATTATTTTTTAAAAGTCAGGTCAAGGCTCCAAAAGCCCAAAGGCGATATAACAGTTTGTGTTTGCTACATGGATCATTGTAGTTCAGCTGTTTGAGTGAGTTAGTGTTTGTGTGTCTCTCTGTGTGTGTGACTTCCAACTGTTTCTAACAGCATCCTTAGCCATAAAATGGTGATCTCCCCCACACCCAATATATGGTTCACTTCCTGTATTGGTTCACCGTGCACAACACAGTGAAGCCACTAAAGGGCAGGAAGCTGACCACACAAGAAACAGAATCTTCACAGAGATGTGTCGACAATAATCCTCCCCCAGCACAGAGTGGGTGGAGAGGTGGTCAGGATCAAAGGAATGTCTTGATCCTACAGATTGAACTAAGACCTGTAAAATTTAAGAAACACATTGACAACATTCAACAATTAGACTCAACAGGGGCCATTAGGAAAGCCACAATGTTCATAGAGGGGCCATGCAGCTCACACTTGACTGTGACTCCTGACCAGGGCTGGACTGGGACAAAAAATGGTCGCGGGCATTTTGACTGGAGACCGGCCCACCAGGTATTAAAGGAAAAACCATGAAGCCTTTGAATGAAAACAAACGCTGTTGTCACAGTGATGGATGCTGTCTTGTTGGTATACATGCATCAGTCTAATAAACTTAAACCTGCACCATCCTCCCTGTCCTGGTATTCTAAACAGGAAGTAGACTGTTGGTCGAGTTAACCTCCTGAACATCTACAACACACGGTGAAAACCTGACATTAAGACAGAGACTAGAGGTGAGACATGATCATTGCTGATTACTGATGACAGATTTAGATATATTTTCATAAACCTTTCATTTGCCACATCAATAAACAGCACGGCAGGGCAAAATATGTTTTCTAACATGGCAACCTTTAAAAAGTGAAAGGAGACAGAAAGACAGCTGAGAAAGGATCAAACTGACTTTTTGATGCATTTTACACACAGTACTGGTGCAGAATCTAGAAAATGTGGGAAACACTGGCATCATATGCAGTACTTACTTCTGAAGAAATTATGATGGGACCCTAAAAAATGACTATGTACAATAATGGATTTCTATACATTTTACATCAGATGAAAACGTTTGTTGTAAGATTCAGATAATTATTTATTAAAAGTGAGACATTTTAAATGAGAACAAGAAAGAAAAGTATGTCTTTGTGCCCCCCTCTCCCTGTTAATGCCCTACCTGCCCCCCTGGCAACACTTTGCTAGACCCGCCCCTGCACAGTTACCAGCTGTCAGCTACACAAAAAGGATCCTGGTGTTATTTGTCTCTCAGAAACAGTTCATAACTTCAACTCATTTTGTTTTGTCATGTTTTGTTCTTTACATTGTCTTTCTTCTATATAATTGTTAAACATTTAATAAATATGTCTACAAAAAGATTTTAAAAATCAGACATTTCACACAGACACCCAAATGATTTCTGACTGATGAAGGGGGCTGAAGGTGCCCTGCTCTTGCCCAGCTTCTGCTGCTCTCTCCCTGCTCACTGTCAGCAGCTGGCAGCCTCGGTCCTGCCTGAGACTCTTCATCTATCAGTGCCAAAGAATATGGGAAATAGCAACGCACAACATGCACATTACAAAACAAGCACATGAATCAGCATTACATTCATTAGTGAAGTGCTGACGTTCGTTCCTAAACTTTGTTTGCTTTGCTTCTTAACCAGTGAAGCAGCGAGGGGCTTTCTGAGGTTCCTGCTCGTAAATGCCCAAAATGAGTCGAGTATTTCTCTGCAACTACAAACTCTGCTTTCATCAGAGGTGTAAATATTACAGCACTGTGTCAGAGTCACTGAGGCTGGAACACAGAAAAAGGAAGTAGATGTATTTATTTTTAGACTTTATTGCCTGGAACCACTTTAAAAATACGCTTTGGGTCACAGTTAACTGCAGAAAACCAGGAATCCACATATGAACATTATCTGTGCAAAGATTTATGCTCACGTCACACGAGCTGATAAGGAGAAGCCAAACCTGGAAGCCACGACTTTGTTGAGGGTGTTTTTTGCAAACTTCTCTCCACAAATTCACATTTTCAAACTGCTTCAACATCTCACTCTGTGTATTCGTGTGTCTCTGAGCTTCGGTGCAGGATCATCATTAAAATGGTGGAAAAATGAGCATGATTGCAACGACCACGGCAAATGGATCAAGTTACAAAAATTAAGCGATACTGATCAACGCACCACAACGATTATGTCGCACGACACAGGATGTGATGTCACAACTGGTGCGAGACTTGCTGGCCTGCTCCTATGAGGGTTGTTTTCCGGGGATGGCTTGTTCCTCTTAGTTGCGCGGTCGGGGTTCCCCCAGGTGTCGGGTGGTTCTTGGGGTCCAGGGTCCTGTCTTTGGCTTTCTCTGAAGTGGCCGGCCTCTGCATTGGTTGGCTGGCCGCTGCTTCTGGACTGCTAGTACTCCTTCCCCTGGCTGTGGGAGCTCCATCTGTGGCAGCAAGACCAGGGGCGGATCTAGAGAAATTTTCTTGGTCGACATGGTGCATTTTTCCACCGATAGGAAACGTGGATTTTTTCCTTTCTTTACTGTTTTCGCGCTGTCCTTAGAAAACGCTTAAAACACACACAAACGTGATGACAGTGTTTAGAACAAAGCGTGGCTGATATATATGATCATAACTCTGGATTTACTGGCCTGTAATTAAAATTTAAAAACTTTGAAGTCTGAACTTTCAATGTGGCTGAAACAGAGACTCAGCGTTGCTGCAGCTTGTTGCTATGGCAGCTTACATCAGTCATGTGATTTGGAGGTGCAGCGTGTCCGTGGACCACAGAGGGTTAATAACACTCACCTTCCTCCATTTCCACAGTGTAACATCCACCCACCTGTGTAAAATCCAAAATTCCCATGGTGTTGTTCAGAATGTGCTCTGGCACGATCATAAGCATCGCTTGCTGCTGAAAACAAGAAAAAAGCTGTCCTGCTATGGGCTGAACCATTTGTTACTGATGCAGGGGGGGACACTATGGAATATACTCAGTTTTAGCATTTATATTCACTGTTGACTGTAACTACGCTCAAACTGTTAATGCGATCTTATTTTAATAAACAACACTGTCATATGCAAAACTGGGGTGGCACTTGGGGTGGCAAGAGATCATTTTAGGGTGGCACTTGCCACCCCACACTCAGAAAAATAAAGGTGCCAACTGGAACCAAAAGTGGTTCTTTAGACTGATGCCATAGAAGAACCTTTTTTGGTGCCACAAAGAACCTTTCAAACAATGGTTCTTTGAAGAACCATTTCTTTCAGTGGTTCATTGAAGAACCTTTAAAGGAAGGCACGTGCAGAGGGGGGGGGGGCTAGAGGGGCTTGAGCACCCGCCCCTTTCCTGATGGGTGCCCAAGGTGCCCTTTTGTTGAGGCAACTTTAAAAAAAAAAATTATTATTATTTTTTAATGTGTGTGTGCGTGCGGAGTCCTGTCTGTGCCCCTCAACAATAATATTTAACTATTAATCACAGTTTTGCTAAATAAAAGGATCTGGCTTGCATCAGTCACATGATCACATTTAACCAATGATCGCCCTTGATGGCAGAACGCTGTTGTGCCAAAGTAGTTACCCCCGTCAAAAATTGTTTCCCCATTCACGGGAGTGCGCAAAGTAGGAGGAGCCACTTGCCCAGCTCCGTTCTGTACGCTACTTGTCACTGATCTGCAGTCGACGCGATAAAGAGTAAAAGCTGGAAAACAGCAGACTCGATGAATTTAATATTAGTTTCGTGACATTGTAATGTGCCGTGTGGAAGACAGTTTACCTTATACTGTACACTGAAATAACCTGCTGGGAATACTTTGTCTAGAAAAAGACTTTGATACTATAATACTGTAAAACCAGATGGAAACACGTCGCTCTCCAGTGAATTTACACTCGGTTTACACTTTGTAGCGAAGCTATCACGAATGAGTTCATTTGCAAAATCAATCTCAATCTAACCAATAAGTACTGTAACTTCAGAGAAGATGTCTTATTCACAGCAAAAGTTATGGAGGGATACAGATTTTATCAGGCTGTGTGGCATCGGCTGCCAAAATGTGTGCCCCCCCATCTGTAATCCATATTGGCTTTGTTATCACAAAGGGTATATTTGCCAAATAAGTCACAGTATAACCAATAAGTACAGTAACTTTGGAGACCATTTGGTTTTTTTAGACTTCTTAATTTAACATCTACATCTAGATCACTGTACCAATTTGTTGGATATCCCAGTAGAATAATTTGTAAGCACCAATTCTGGAGAGTAGAATGTGAGGACTCTTTCCAGCCCAGGCATCCATTATATCTACAAAAAGTAATAAGAAAAAGAGATAAGTCAGCAGGACTAAATGTAAATCAAAATTTAAAATGCATAATTTCTTATGTAGTGTCTGACAAAAGACGTGTTTCAGGGTAAATACTTTTAAGACGCTGATAAAATGGGCACATGGTTTAACATTGTATTTTGTAAAAAAAAAAAAAAAAAAAAAAGAGCACTTAAATTTGCTTTTATTTGGGGGTAAAGTTACACTTACAATGTTCTACAAAGACATTTAAATAAATTCATATTAATGAAAGAAAATAAATTTAAATACATAGCAATAGAAAAGCTCTTGGCCCCTATCAAATTTTTTTCCTGCAGAAACACCTATTACAACAAATTTTTAAAATTATGTTTAGTTGAAGCTACATGACTATATTTTAAAATACTCAGGCTCAAGGCTTGCACCTGTGGCCTTTACTATTACATAACCGTTTCTGGAAAAATGTTATTTTTCTCCTCCAAAACTAGTTTTATTATCTCTAAAATATAGTGTCAATTTTTGGGCTGTTAAAAGCAGCGTCTTAAAGAGTATTTGATCTTTCAAACTGTTGCTGGCAGGCAGTCATCATCACAACATTAATATACTTCTTGTAGTGGGCATTCTATGTCACTAGCAGCATATATGACAGCAATTTTAGAAAATAAGAAAATGAAGAACATACACTACTAGTCAAAATTTGGGACACACCTTCCCATTCAGTGTTTTTCTGTGTGTTCATGCTTTTAATGCAGTGACAATCATCTTAGGTGACTACCCCATGAAGCTCACTGACAGAATGCCTAGAGTGTTCAAAGCAGTGATCAAAGCAAAGGGTGGCTAATTTGAAGAATCTAAGATATAAAAAATATTTTTGATTCTTTCATACTTTTTGGTTTACTACATCATTTGTGTTAGGGTTAGTGCTCCATATCAATCAATCAATCTTTATTTATAAAGCACTTTTCATACAAAAAAAATTTAGCACAAAGTGCTTTACATAGTTAAAAGCAGCCCACCCCACCCTCCAACTCACTCCCCACACTCTCAATACACACACACACACACACACACACACACACACACACACACACACACACACACACACACACAGAAGATTAAGAAGATTAAAAAATTAATAAGAATAAAACCAAAAAATATTAGGTAAAGCCTAAATTAATAATAGAATGACAGGATAGAATAAATAAGCATAAAATAAATAAACGCTAAGTAAAAGCTAAATTAAAAAGGTGGGTCTTGAGCCTGTTCTTAAAAACATGTACGTTCTCTACGGCCCTGAGCTCCTCCGGCAGGCTGTTCCACAGCTCCATATGTGTCCATTCATAGTTTTGATGCCTGGAGTTCTAATCAACAATGAATCTACAAAATAGACAAGGAAATTAAGAAGCAACATTAAAATGAAGGTGTGTCCAAACTTTTCACTCTTAGTGTACATCAGATATACAATATAAATCATGAACATTCTGGGTTACACAACAACAAAAGAAAGATTCACAGTTTTGAAGGACTCACTTTTTCATTTGTGTAATTTTACACATGTGGCTTACATTCTTTTACAAGTTTTCTATAATGTTTTGCCCCATGAATGTTTTTTTAAAGCATTAACATATTATTAAATTTAAATATTCTGTTAGGAAATATACCTAACAAAATCTTTTTAAAGGTGTAAAATTTCCTATGCCATGATCTACAGAGTACTGAAACAAACACTGTCATAGGAACAAAAGTCCTTTTTTTAAAAATAAAAAAATATTATATTTATTTACATTTCTCTGCAACTGTTGGTTCTATGGTTTGTGCTGTAGATTGCTGGGCTGTAATCTGTGGAGCTGAGGCTTGTGTGGTTGTAGCATTTGGAGCTGTGGTCTGTGAGGCTGGGTCTGCTGTTGTGGTTTGTGAGGCTGGGTCTGCTGTTGTGGTTTGTGAGGCTGGGTCTGCTGCCGTTGTGGTCTGTGAGGCCTGGTCTGCTGTTATTGTCTTTGAGGCTGGGTCTGCTGCTGTTTTGGATTCGCTTTGTAGAGCTGTAGCGTGTTCTGGTGCTGTAACACTTGTGGCTGGTTCTGGTGGTTCGTTCTCTTTCTGTGCTGTTGATCCTGACTCTGGTTCTGATACCGTTATTGGTATACCTTGTGGAACTGGAGATGGATGTTGTGTTTGAACTGGTAGTGATGTAAGTGATGCCATTGGTGCTGTAGCCTGTGTAGCTCTAGGAGGAGGTGGTGGTGCTACCGCCACTGGTGCTGCTGTAGCCTGTGAAGCTAGAGCAGATGCTGGTGCTGCTGGACCTGGTTGTGCTGTTAGTAATGTGGCTGCTGTTTTCTTTAAACCCTGGTGTGGCACTCTTGGCATGCTGTCTTTGCTTAACTTTAGTTGGTCAATATTTACTTTTGGAATGATTGTCCCATTGGAATCCTGAAGATCTGCACTTTTACCTTGGATTGCTGTAATAATGTAAGGGCCTAAAAAGTTTGCTTCAAGTTTCCCCCCTTTCCTCTGCTAGACTCTTATGTTAGCTCTTAAAACTTTGTCACCAACTTTGAAGACGACATCTCTCTTCATCATTTTTATTTTGCCCTTTGTTTTTTCCTGAGCTTTGACCACGTTGTCCTTCACCAGTTCCAACAGTTTTTGATGCTTTTGAATGTCTTCCGACACCTTCCGACAGATCAGTTTCAGTGAACATTATTCACAGAGGGATCTACAGAAACTGTAACACTGTGCAGCTCTGCGACTCAACAATATGACAACAATGTAACACACACTAGAATCATCAAATAAAGCCCCACTAACCACTAGAACTAGAACTAACTAACTAGCACTGGACACTTGCATATTAGAGATTTCTACCACCATAGGAGGCGAGATATCATCCTTGAACCAGAGCATCCAGCCCTCAATTTCGGACATAAAAAGCGACGTGGCCAGGCATGATAACACTTTGACTGAACTGCAGGACTGTGCCTCGAACCACTCTGACACCATCGCCACTCTCCAGGCCACTGTGGAGCGTTTGTCTGCGGAGGTAAAGAAGTTAGATGAGAGATGTGGAGCTCTTGAGGCACTCCAAGAGGAATAATTTAAGAACTGCAGGAATACCAGAAGGCACAGAGGGACCCAAGATGACTGAGTTGGTTCACACCTGTTGGCGGAGGCGCTATCTTTCGAGGAGAAGCCACTCATCGATCGAGCACATAGAGTGAATCGCCAGCGTCCCAAACAAAGTCATCTTCCTCGGCCCATCATCTTGAGATTGCACTACTACCACATTGGTGAGGAAATTCTGCTGAAAGCTGCAGAGAACAAGAACCTGATGTATAAGGGTTTTTAAAATAAACATCCTCCCAGATTTCCCTCCCTCTGTTGGAAACGCAGAGCCGCATTTGCAAATATGAGAGGAAGACTACGTGGGATGACCGGCGTCAGGTACAGACTGCTATACCCTGCAAAGCTGTTAGTGACATGAACTTGACATAAGAAAAGTAATTTATCCCTTTTTGATTCTGTGTATCTGGCGCTCATCCAGTGAGTTCACACTTGGCAGAAACAGACTGAATTTGTCTGGAGAACTTTGGCTTCAGCCAAGTTAGATAAACACACTGTGTCTCTGTCAAAACAGCAGTGTAGTTGTGGCACCCCTGTGAGGGAATGACCACATGAATATTATTTTGTGTAAAACACTCATGTAACGGGACATTTTTCATTGCTATATGTATTTATTTTCAGTTTCTTTAAGAGGATAGAAAATCCATGTAACAGGGATTCATTTTATGTTAGAAAGCAGTGAGGGCGGAACTTTGGTGCTTGCTCCGGGGTTTCGGGGAGCAGTAAGTGGAGCCCACCTTCCGCTGCTTCCTCAGACACGTTCTGGAGGAAAGCAGAGACGCATCGTGTCTTCCTTACTCTGCTCTTCACCTGCTTTTACAGGTCGGTACACGGTGCTCGCACCGAAAATGTTGTTTATTGTCACCATGGTTACCCACGTTAACGTGAATGGGAGAGTTAAGGCGGTCCGCCAAAGTTATTTATATGTAAACACGGGAGAAAACCAGAGGAGTGTCCCGCGCGACCGCACCGCGAGCCCGCTCGTTAGGTGGAGCGCTCGTGAAGCAGAGTCAGTGCGCTCCTATGCTCTGTGCAAACGTGTTGTAATGCTCCAATCAAATCAGTTCTGTGAGATGTGAATGTTAATAGTTCTGTTAAAGTGACTGAGTAGATTAGCTAGTGTAACACAAGCACTCTGAGCAACTCTGTGTAGCTAACAGAGGCATTCATGGGTTGATTCAACAAGCTGTGTTTCATGATGCACTAAATAGTGATTTTGCCAGTAAATTACTGGAGGGAACAAATGTAATGTATTTACCAATGCTGTTATTGAATAGAACTGTTTAGCCAGTAAGACACTGCAGAAGACAATGTGATGTGTTTATTGATATGATAAAAGGATGTAGCTGTTATGGAAAGAAGTGTGAACTTGAGAAACTGAACCAGTTAAAAAGAGTATATTTCACTGATGTTGTGAAATAAGTAAATGTAATTGATGTGAATGAGGAACCAGCTGAACAGTATATTGAAAGCTCATGTTTAGTGTTTTATAGCATTTATTTGTGTGAAATAAATCAGACTCAGACACGTTCTGGAGGAAAGCAGAGACGCATCGTGTCTTCCTTACTCTGCTCTTCACCTGCTTTTACAGGTAACATATTTGTCATCGAGGTCTTCATCCTTGGGACCCGTAACATAGTAACTTCTTCATTGTTATACTTCTATAGTTTTCCCATTTTGTGAGCTGTGGATGTGGAAAGTGTCTCAGTGACATGAAAACGGCGTTACCTTCGTGCATTTGCACGTCAAATGAACGAGCTGTTTGGACTTTAACGTCACAGCTGATGCTTCGATACTCGAACTCAAGAGTTCAGCTTCCACTCAGAGGTACAAGTACACACAGCAAAGATAAACGTGTACACAAGGTGGAACCCACAAGTGCACAGCTCCAACCAGAGATGGGCAGTAATCCGATTACGTTTTTCAAGAAACGAGTAAAGTGAGGGATTACTATTGCAAAAAAGGTAATTAGATTACTGTTACTTTCCCGTAAGCACGCTGCGTTACTGCGTTACTAAAACCGCAGCTGTGTGCAGATGAACAATGGATAATCTATCGAGTGTGGAGAGAGTGTGAGCGTGCAGCGTTTAAAGCGTGGAAGCACTGACCTTACTTTGAGTTTGACTCTGTAAAAAGTGACAAAAACATTAGCATCCGCTGTTCACTGCGTGGGAAGACAACATGCTCACTCACTATGTGTTAATGGGCATGCTTATTTATAACTTTGATAAAATGTCATAAAAATAATTCCATGCCAGCTCACCATTGGTGATCAGGTAGTTTCTGTTCCAGTTCCAGTCCCATAAATCATGAAGCTTGCTGCCAGAAAAGCTTCAAATCTCCTTTGAAAGCTGTTTGTGGTCTTGATTGTGGGAGCTTCAGTTGTCTGACTCCAGCTGCCACACAGTGCTCACTGATATCATTTGCAAAAACCCCAGTGTGACAATATTTATCAGTGAAGCAGAAATCAGGAAGTGACGACTTTTCTTTGAACATTTGCTAAGGCTAAGCTGTGCTTTCTACCACAGTTGGGAATTTCCTGGTTTACAACAAATTATTGTGTCAACACCGCATAAGATTTCAAACTACAGGAAAATCACTGGAGTTATAAGAGGCAGACAACGACACACACACCACATGCATGCTGTTGCTATTTATTGTGGATTAACCTGTCAAGGGCAAGAACAAAAGAATTCTGCCTCAAATACAGGAAATCATAGCTTTCCTGTATTTCCTCCATTGTTGGCATGCTGGTTAGTGCTGTTGCTCCACAGTAAGAAGGTCCTGGGCTAAATTATCCATGAATGTAAACGGCTGTGTGTTTCTATCTGATAGACTGGTGAGCTGTCCAGGGTGTACCCTGCCTGGTAACCTATCACTTCAGGGTTATTTCCCAGCCCTGCTGCAACCAGGATAGAGATAGGAGGATGGTAGTTGTTGTAGACCCATTCAATTTCAATTGAAGGATTAAAATGTTCCAGGAGCTCAACTTACTCCATCTGAACATGTTTCAATCGTGTTTTATGAACACAACATGCAGCTTTACTGAATATGAAAAGGTTGTGTTGATTTAACTCAGTTGTTTAAGTTTCTGCCAAAGCAAAACCTTTGTGTGCAACCAGTGTCCACTATTGAATCAAGTCAATCCAACATGTTTTTGTCAGTGCAAAAGGAGTTACGGTGCCTGTATTCCTGCACAATATTGTCCCGGGAGGGAGGAAAACTTTCTGGTGAAGTTTTGGTTGATTTTTGGGTTTTGCTTGACACTAGGTTGATTTTATCAGTGAGGTTTGGATTGTTTTCTTTCTCTAAGAGAGAGAAAGATGGTTTTATGCTTGGACATGTTTGCAATGGGCCCCAGTATTTGTTACTTTATTAGTATTTTATTGGTTGCGTTTGTTTGTGCTTTTGTTACAGTGCACTGAGATAAGAACATCTGAGAGGTGTGATCCACCGGTGGTGATATTTTGGTATTTTGTGAGTTCCTGATTTAACAAATCAGCTCTTTAATCCAGACCTGAGAGGTTGAACTTTAAAGCGCTATAAAATATCCTTACTTGAAACAGTGGCAAAGTGTTTTTCTCCATGATTATAATGGGCTTGGGAGAAATTCACTTATATGTGACATTGATCACATGAGAAGACCTGAGTCCGATGCATGTGACATTGGTCTTGGGGCAGTGTTGATGAAAAAGGATGACAAGGGTCGTGAGTACGTTGTGGCTTTTCCTAGTCGCTCCCTTCACAAAGCTGAACTCCCCTACTGCACTTCAGAGAAGGAGTGCCTCGCTGTGATATGGGCTCTGGAACACTTCCGCCCATATGTTGAAGGTGTTCATGTTACTATCTTCACTGACCACAACAGTCTCAGGTGGCTCATGTCTCGTCAAAACCCAACGGGCCGACTCGCCCGCTGGTCACTTCGTTTGCAGGACTTTGATTTCACAATAGTGCACAAACCTGGTGCACAGAACAAAGTTCCCGACGCACTGTCATGCAACCCTTTGCCTCTGACCTGTGACAGGCCGACTGATCTTTTACCAGATCATGCTGTTATGGGCAGCCTGGACATTCGTACTCTGCCCCCCGTCATTCTGGCTGACCGTTCACAATTCAGACAGCTGCAGTTAGACGATCATGTCACAGGTCCACTCCTCAGAGACATTGAAGCAGACTCTCTGAACAGCTTGGACAATGCCACCTTGTTACAGTATGTTGTGTATGACTCTCTTTTGTATCACAGAGAACCCAATTCCACATGTGCTTTGCACCCTTTGAAAGAGCTGAAACTGTTTGCCCCTACTTCCATGAAAGGCACCTTGCTGGACTATTACCATGACCACCCCACAGCAGGTCACTTGGGTGTTTCTAAGACATTGGCTAGACTGCGTTTTAGGTTTTTCTGGCCCAAAATGGCAGCTGATGTGAAACGCTATGTGATTTCATGCTCAGTGTGCCAACTCACCAAGCCAAGTCAGAAAAAAGCAGCCGGTCTTATGGTTCCCATTGTCCCCCAGAAACCCTGGGAGTATGTGGGTGTGGATTTTGTTGGGCCACTTCCCCGCACCCCCACTGGTAATGCTTATTTGATCGTGTTTGTTGACTATTTGACTAAATGGGTTGAAGCCAGTGCTGTCAAAGAAGCTACATCTCAGGTAGCAGCTGGTAAATTCGTCACTGACATTTTTGCTAGGCATGGTACACCCACTTACCTCATTTCTGACAGAGGGTCTCCTTTTGTGAGTGAGCTTTTTGAACATGTTGTTTCTGCCTTAGGCTCGGTGCACAGACTCACTACGGCATATCACCCCCAGACAAATGCTACTGAACGCGTCAACCGGACTCTGAAAACTGCAATCTGCGCTTATGTAGGTGATAAGCACACATCATGGGACAAGTTTCTCCCTCAGATTTGCTTTGCTCTGCGCACCGCCCCCCATGACAGTACAGGTATGACTCCTGCCATGATGCTTTATGGTCGTGAGTTAGACACCCCGCTTGACCTTATCACTCAGCCTTCTACAGCAGGTGTTGATGAACCGGGTGTGCCTTACCCTGAGACTCTGAGAGCCTCCATGCAGGAAGCTCACGACCACGCCAAAGCAGCTTTGGACTATAGCCATGACAGACAAAAACATTACTATGACTTGAGACATCGACATGCCACGTTTCGTGTTGGTGACCTTGTGAGAGTTAAGACGCTCAGTCTAACTTTACTGCTAAACTTGCACCACTGTTTCAGGGACCATTGTGTGTATCTCAGAGACTCAGTGATGTTAATTACAGGCTCACTTGGGTGGACTCCGGTGTGGATGCAGGTGTTTATCATGTTGTGAACATGCAACCGTTCCATACCTGGGACTCTCTCACTTCCAAAGAACATTCTGTTTCATTGCCTGTTGAGAGAGAGACCGCAGAGGGTCTGAACTCTGACTCTCAGGCCCACCCTGGCCCCCCTGCAGACACTGACATTGACTCTGAGCCATTCCCCTTTGATTTACCGGACATTGACTCTTCTTCTGGTGTGGGCGCTGTTCCAGAGAGTGTTTCACCCAGATCTGTCCAGCACCCAGCTGCTGGTGGACATTACAATCTCAGGCCCAGACGTTGCCCCAGAGTTACGTCTGGCTGGAGCAACAAAAGATGGACTAATGATTTTCACACAACCAGGCTTGATCTGAAGTGAAATGTTTTGGTTAAACCTGTTTGATGCTGTCTTGTTGCATTGCTACTTTGAGTCATGATATGTAGATGTTTCTGTTTGGTTCATTCTTGGCATTTACTTAGAAAAAAAAAGAACAAAAGAAAAAAGTGAAAAAAACTGTACATATTCGTCTTATTTTCACCAATTTCATTTTTAAATGGTCTTTTGCCCTGTGTGTGTGTGCACCAATCTTAGCTGTAACCTCTATGTATAGGGTACTGTTTGGTGTGGTGTGTGCTTTTTCAGCTGTGTACGGCTGAGGACAGCCTTTTTCTCACCAGGGGGGGACTGTATAACAGTTGCTATTGTAATGCAGTGTATCACCACATGGCGGCGCCTCTTGTCTCACGACTGGTGTCACCCCCTTTTTGTTCTTCTTCGCACTCCTCCTGTAATGGATGCTCCCGTGTGTACGCGGACTAGTGTGCTCTTTAGTAATGTGTGGTAGAGGTAGCACTTTTATTTTTGATATTGTAAATAAATGAGTACTTTTTGGAAAGTCAGAAGCTGTTGCTCATTCGCTATCCACCTCCACACCTCCGCGGCTGGCTTCATCTCCACTGCACGTTACAATATGTTGATTTTTTTCGCCTACTCATATCATAATTTTTTTACTCCTGGTTCTGTATGTTCATGTTCTGTTCTTTTGTAAACTTCATCTGTTTGTATGTTGTATACTCATTGTGTTTCAATAAAGTTCGATTTAAAAAAAGGTACGTTCTAAACGAAGCTTCAGACGTCACTGATCACGTGACTCTGGCCAAACGAATCAAGCCTCGACACGGTGCTTCTGAAGCAGCGCGTTGATCTTTCTGACACACGCACCGGAGCGTCAGCTTCAAGCGGACCATCACTACGTCTCACATCTAAAGGTGTCAAGGTAACTTTGAACTGAGTTCAGTCAATCTGGAGTTTTTCCAAGTTTTCTGTTGCTCTCTGTGAGAGAAGAGCGTTAAAGGCGGGGCTCTCCAGAGTCCAGCAAAACAGGAAACCACAGCTGGGTGTGTGTAAGTGTGCAAACCAATAGAATGCATCGTGGTGGGGGGGCATCACGGGCAAGAAAAAAATAAAATAATCGGTCGTACCCATGCTTCCCCGACGTCATGCCAGCGCATATTGGGAAATTCGTAGGCACCGATCGGTTTTCTATCAGCCATTTGCTGGGAGTAAGGGCGCCCTCCGTTTGCGAGGTGCGCCTGCTGCTGGCGGCACAGGGAGGAGAGGGCGGGGCGGTGGGGAGTCTCTGGCTGGCTGGAGCGGCATCTAATAACCAACTCACAAAACAAAATAAAAACAACACAACAAACAGATATTATGATACAGACTTATAATCTGCACCGATGTTTTTTCTAAATTCTATAAAGTGAGCGCGAGAGCCCTCGGTGCGCCTGCGCGCTGCTGAAGTCAAAGTAAACTTTATTGTCATCTCCGCTACAGACAGTCCAGCATATAGAGAGACGAGACGACGAGGCTGCAGTTACAGCGGTGCAAGTAAACAAACAATAAATATAAGAAGAGTAACGGTGTGTTCACACCGAACGCGATGGATGCGAATAAAACGCCCCAAACGCCCCTAATTTGACGCGTGCACATTCGCGTCTCAACACGTGTCCAAGAAAAATCCATCGTCAACCGGAAATGTGGGAGGAATGTGGGAGGAAGTTGTGCCAGACATCTTTGCAAGATGGCAGCTGTCGAGCTAGCGCTTGAAGAGAGACTCTCCCTTCTCTATGTACTGTGGAGAGCAGAGCAGCAGCGTAAAAGACGTCCTCGCCGTACCCGGGTCCATCAGGTCCTCCAGAGGCATGAGCAGTTTGGTGAGTTTCACCACTTGCTCCAGTAGCTGCGCCTGGATGACGGCCGATTCCAGCGCTATCACCGTCGGCCAGTTTGAGGACCTGCTTTCCCTCGTCGGTCCCAGAATCGCCCGCCTAGACACCAACTACAGGCGCTCAATCCCACCTGCAAAGCGCCTGTCCGTCTGCCTGAGGTTAGTAAAAGTATTTAATACGGTAGTCCTTTAATGATACCTGTGCTAATATATGCTAAACCATCCATTTATACACTGCTAACATGGATGTGCTATGCTAACAGTGAATGCTGTCGGTGTTTACTGAAAGCAAACTGTGGTACAGAGACGACTGTTTATAATATTTCTAGTGATACTCAGAAGGTCTCAAGTCCCGATTTAATTCGATTTATGCTGTTATCAGTGTTTGCAATGATAGCATGGCTGTGGTGTCACATCAATGTATGCGCTCGGTGTTTGCTGATATCAAACTGTAGCATTAGGACCACTGAGTTAACCTTGTAGTGATACTCACTCCTTTATATTTAGACCTGGTTTAATTCTGGGATAGTTGAATATTTGTATATAATCCCTGCAGCTGTCAGACTCTATAGCAGGGGTCACCAGCCTTTATTAAAACAGAGTTAGATAAAACTGTGAACAGTTTGGTTCATCTCTAGTTACATGGTTCTATCTTGATAAGCTGTCTTATCACAGATTAATTTTTCAAAAATATTAATGATTTAAGCAAGGAAAGGGCTACATGTCAACATACAACTCTTTATTTCTATTAATGTCTTACTTCATTCCTACCTGATTGACATGTTTAGGAATTATGAGTGATTGGCTCACTGTAGTTGTGAAAGTTGCTACCAATCAAATTATGATATGTTAAAGTTAAAACAAAACACAACTGTTTTAGATATTATCTAATATACATTTTGTAATTATCCTTATAATTACAAAATGTTTTATGTAAGATTTAAGTTTTGTGATTTAAATCTGACATCACAAAAGTATTTTGGAATTTGAATAATGTATTTTGTAACTGCAGTACACATAATACTGATTTTGAACAATTTTGTCCAGGTTCCTTGTCACCGCGGACTCCTTCACGACCAAGCGTTCAGTTACAGAGTCGGTGTGTCCACGGTGAGCCAGATCATCCCCCAGGTAGCGACGGCCAACTGGGACTGTCTAGTGGACGATTTCATGGCTGTGCCTTCACCTGGAGACTGGCGGTCCATCACAGAGGGATTCCAGGAGCGCTGGAACTTTCCTCTCTGCTGTGCAGCTCTGGATGGGAAGCACGTCCAGACAAAGGCACCCCATATATCATATAGGAGACACACACATTGATATACACTAAATATTTATTTCATTTCTTTTTTGTGGTGCCCAAATTTATGCACCTGCTTGATTTTGTTTGAACAATTATTGCACACTTTCTGTAAATCCAGTAAACTTCTTTTCACTTCTCAAATATCACTGTGTGTGTCTCCTGTATGATATTTAACTGACATTTTTTATTGTAACAACCAACGATTTATACAGGAAAATAATGTCTATTAACAAGGTTGCCCAAACCTTTGCATCCCACTGTATTAGTATATTTTGTCATTAGTATAATATGAAATAAATTCTACATGTGTCAAGTCGTGTGCCAACATTTGCTGTGTAGTAGAACTGAGACATCAGTCATTATAAAAATTTATTTGAAATAATATTAAAATTCTCAAACAGAAAAACATTAAACATAAATATATAAAATATAAGAATTTACAGAGAGACAGGAATAAAAAGGACCAGCTGCTCTCCAGAGCAGGAACAAGGCTGAGGAGGAAATGCTCCATTGGAGACTGGTGTGAACTCTTCAGGCATACCAGGATGGCCAGCTCCACCGCCGATGGACCGTCCTGGGACCCGTCCCTCATCTGCCTCGGAGCTGTCCTCCCCTGTGGGCCTGTAAAACAGCACAAAACACAAAGAAATGAGAAGGCTGCTACTAGATTTTAATTTCAACATTGAAAAAACCAAAAACAGGATATAATCAGATTGGTTTTAGATATTTAGTAAAGGTGATCACAGGCAATCCCACCGACTAAAAAGGTATCAGTGCTTGCTGTACATATCTGTGGGTGCAGCAGCAGGAGCTCAGGGACTGGGGAGCCAGGAGAAGCAACAGGGGATGCTCTGCTGCAGAATCAGTTGGTTCTATCAATACAGTATTAAATGTTAACAGGTTGAATATAATAATCGTAGAGTAGACAGTGGTCCCTCATTTATTGCAGCAGGGGTTCTCAGAATAACTAGCCCCTGGCCACGCACTTTATACACTTTTTTCCACACACACACATGAACATTGGTCACAGTTCTCACAATTGATTCTCAAAGTGCAAACCTTTGTAGATTGCAAAACGTAAAAGTATTATTATGCCGCGGTTTGTCTTCATCTGCCCGCCACTTTCTTGCACCTTTTCCCCTCGCGGTGCAGGTGTTTATTTCCGAATGAGGCTCATAGTTATGGGTGTTTTTGTGCTGTTTTTTCTATTGAACGTGATGGTTATCAAAACCAAACATGATAAATTTGGCAAGCGCAGGAGACACGACACGGAGCAGATTTGTCAATCAGGCTGCAGAATGCAATGCTGTACGGTGCAATAAAAAAATCAGCGAAAAAGCGAAGCAGTGACGGATGAGCGGGACCACTGTGTGCTGTTTATTAATAAAAAATATATATTCCTATGGGAAGCAGGGAAAGCTGTGATGATTAAAATAATCTGCAAAGCTCTCTCAAAGAGATTAGAGAAAATGACCCCCCTCTTAATTCATCCTGACCAAACTGGTTTCATAAAAGGTCGGCACTCCTCAACAAACACTCGTAGATTACTTAATTTAATAGACTACTCATACGATAAAAACATCGAAACCATAATATTATCTCTAGATGCAGAAAAAGCATTTGACAGAGTTAACTGGAATTTTTTATTCGCAACTTTACACAAATTTGGTTTTGGAAACTCTTTCATAAACTGGATAAGAATATTATACAATTCCCCAACGGCTCGTATCAGAACAAATGACCAGACATCCTCCAGCTTCTGTCTCCTGAGGGGCACCAGACAGGGATGCCCACTCTCCCCCTCACTTTTTGCAATTTTTATCGAACCTCTAGCAGCAGCATTTAGACAGGCTACAACAATTAAGGGCATAAAATGTAAGAACATAGAACATAAAATCAGTCTCTATGCGGATGATGTGTTGCTTTTTCTGCAAAACACACAAACCAACCTCTCTGAGGTAATTATTTTAATAAACTGGTTTTCAAGAGTTTCAGATTATTCAATTAACTGGCCAAAATCTACAGTTCTCCCCATTAACTGCTCCTTCCATAATTCTTCCTCTGCCCCACTGCAATCCGGAAATATTAAATATTTAGGTATTAATGTCTCTCCTAAGCTTTCAGACTTAACTAAACTAAACCATATCCCACTTCTAAAGAAAGTAGAAGGCGATCTGACTAGATGGAAATCTTTACCCATATCACTCATGGGAAGGGTCGCCACTATAAAAATGATGATCTTGCCAAAAATAAATTACTTATTTTTGATGATCCCTAACAAACCATCACAAGATTGGTTCAGATCTCTGGATTCATATATTTCCAAATTCCTTTGGAAAGATAAACCCCCGCGTATTAGCTTAAAAACGCTACAAAGAACCAAGGATAGAGGAGGATTAGATCTGCCTAATTTTCACCAATACTTCTTAGCCAACAGGCTTCAGTTCATCTCAGAATGGTTAAAACATACCTTCTTAGTTGAGCCCTGGCTAGATGTTGAACAGGCACTATGCAAGGATCTAGAGATTTCAGACCTACCATTTATTAGCTCAAACATCAAAAGACATGAATGCTTTAAAAGTATCAACATCAGCTTTTCTCTAACAGCATGGTGGGAGTTTCTAAAAATAACGGAGTCTTCATTAATCCCATGCAAACGTACACCTATCTGGAATAACCCTGACATATTACAAAACAATAATATGATTAATTTCCCAGAATGGAGTTGTAAAGGAATTAAATACTTAGAACATATATTAGAGGGAACAGAATTTATTCCATTTGACAGACTAGTTGAACAATATGGGATCAACAAGACAAGGTTTTTAGAATATCAACAAATTAAATCCATAGTAAAAAAGAAATTTAACCTCAGTCAAGTTGAATTACAAACACCACTAAGTGCGGCACATTTTCTTACTCTTAAATCCCCCAAATTATTATCTAAAATATACAGAACACTTTCTAAATTAGATGAATCAATATCCCTTCCTACTGCAAAGTGGGAAGCAGATTTATCAGTCAACCTAGACCAAAACTTCTGGTCTCAGATTTGCTTAAAAACTTTTAAATTAATTAAAAATCCCAGTCTGCAATTAATACAATACAAAATACTTCATAGAGTGCACTATACAGGTCATCGGATGTTCAAGATGGGCTTTACATCTTCCAACAACTGCTCACACTGTCAAGGCAATACACCAGACAATTACATCCACGCTCTTTGGTTCTGTCCACCAGTGCAAAAGTTTTGGCGCGAGATATGTGAAGACTTATCAAAGTGTCTGAAATGTAACATTCCAACCTCCCCTTTAGTGTGTTTGTTGGGCAGCTTAGATAATATCACTTCAGAAAAGAATATAGCCCATATGATCTTCACTGCCCTATGCATAGCCAAGAAAACAGTCCTCATGAACTGGAAAAATAAAAATAATCTTAATTCTAACCAATATAGAAATTATCTATTAGATTACATTAGGCTTGACACAGCCTCTGCCACCACATCAGATCAATTGCTCTGGGCCCCTTTTATCAGCTCCATCACCTAGTGGGGGTGGGGGGTCATAGTTTGGTCCCGCCTTCACTGTTGTGATTGGTGAGGGGGTAGGGACAGGCTTAGGGCGTCGGGGGGTTCCCCGGAGGCATCTTCCTTGGGGGGCTCAACCCGGGGTAGCGGTCACGTCCGGTTGAGGGCTCTGTTGGCTCTCAGGTGACTGTTTCCTCGCGGCTGCGTGCAGCGGGGCTAGGGGAGGGTCTGTGCTGACGGACGTGGGTTACTGACCTGGCTGCCCCTGGGTGGGTCCGGGATGGGCGTGAGGTTCTGGGGGCGCTCCGTCTCTGGGCTGGGGGCCGGGCCTCGGGGGCTTGGGTCCTGGTTGGTGTGTTGCCGGGGTTGTGGGCGGGTGGGTGCATGGGGGCCCGGCCCTGGAGCAGGGTGCCGCCGGTGCGTCGAGCCGCCTGGGGGGCTCTTCAACTGGTGGGGGGGATGGTCACATCTTGCAGGAGCTTTCTTCTCTTCAGGAACTCTCTGCAGGAGGGGGAGATACAGGAGAGGTGGAGGAAGATCTCAGCCTGGGCGTTTACCGTCTTATGTAGTCTGGAAGATGTGTGGTTGGTGGGGTGGGTGCAGTTTTCTCTGTGGTGGGGTTGGGTGGACTGTCCAGGGCTCTGTGGAGCCGGGGGGCGCTACTGCACTGGGCCCCGGTCTGGATGGGCCTGGGCCCCCCTTCACTGGCGGGTCGCGGAGGGTGGGAGTGCCTACTGGGGTCAGCGGGGGAGCTGGCCCCAGGGAGGGGTTACCTGCCCCTCCCTTCCTTCCCTCCCCATCTCCAGCTGCCTCCCTCTTCCCGCTCCTCCACAACCACCCACACATGCAGGGCCTTGGAGTGGGGGTATGTCACCAGGGTGCATAGGAGGCAACCCCCCCCCCCCCCCCCCCCTGTCCCCTTCTGGCTGCCTCTGCCTCAATTTTATCCCACAACTTAGACATTCACATTATTCACACTCTCATTACACATACATATAGGATCTTGGGGGTGGGCACAATCACGGAGTCCAAATCACCATCAGGGTGTATACCTCACCCCTGACGTCGTTGCCCACCTCTCAATTTTAAATACACTTAGTCATTGAGGGTTAGCAGGAGGGACTATGCGCTTACCTGCTGCTCCTTGGCAGGTAGCTCCATGCCCTCCTGGGTTTTAATTGCACCTTAGAACACATATGCATCAACACTACAATGAGCGGGTGGAGGGAGGTTTGGAGTCTTCTCCCACCCCCATTCTCTGCGGCCTGCTGGAGCGGGAGGGCTAGTAGGAGGAGTTGGCCGTCCGACTGCGGTCTGGGGTGTGGGGCCTCCCTGCTGCTGCGGAGTCGGGGTGGTCTGCCTCTCCCCACCGCAGGGAAAAGGGTAACACCACCTGGGTCTGGGTGCAATTCCCCCCTCCAGGGGCAAGGGTACCTAGACCCGGTTTGTAGAGTACGCTTGGGGAGTGTGATTGTGTGTACAGCGTCTCTTTATGTCTGTCTCCACGTTGGTTGAGTGTGGAGTGAGTGCATATGAGAGCATGAGGGTGGGAATGGATGTTTGTGTCTGTGTGTGCCTGTATGTCTGTGTCTATATGTCAGGTTGGGTATCAGACGCCACCTCTCTGGGGACACCTCAGGCCCTCCAAGGTTTGGAGGCCTATCTCCACCCACCACCACTTCCCCTGCCGGTGGCGGACTCCCTCAGGTGTCGGTGTGTTGGTGGTTCTTTGTGTCTGGGGGTGGGCGTCCGGGTACACACCGGCTCACTCCTTGGCGGCCACTTGTCGGGGCCTGGGGCCTGGGGCTCGCTCGGGCCCCTTTGGAGGTGGGGTGCCCCCGGCCTCTCGGCCTAGGGCTCGGTCACTCAGGCGCAGCTGGGGGCCGGCGGAGCTCACGGGCGCGTCACTGCAACTCCCCCTGACTTCTGCTCCGCGGCTGCTGGGCGAGCCCTCATCTGGGACTCTCCTCAGCTCTTACTGGGACAGTGGCGCGGCTGCCCCTCTGTTGGTCTTCCATGGTCTCTTGTGTTCTGGGGGCCTCTGGATGTCTGGAGTTTTGATCTCCTCCATACCCGCTTCACACCCTGGAGGACGGGGCTGTGGCCCCCCCACACTCCCTAGCAGATCATTACATGAAGAAACCTTTGGAATGCAAGCATGCTGATCCACACAGGTATGCACACATGGGTATTCACAGACGCGGACTAAAGCTTTCTTGGCTGCTGCCTCAAAGCACACTGTGCGCTGTCTATCTTGCGTGCTGCACAATATCGTTTATTACTTAGTAAATACTGATATCTATGACTAGCTAGTTTATTGTGATGGTGCTTTGTTTTCTCTATTATTATGTTGCTCTTTGTTGTTTGCTGTCTCCTCTGTTTGTTTTTGTTTGTTTGTTTGTTTTTTTTTCTCCATACAGGTGACCCAGGAGTTCTTTTTTTTTTTCTCTCTCTTCCCCCCCCTTCTCACCGTCTCTTCTCCCCTTTGGTTTTCTTTCTTTCTCTCCCCCTCTCTCTCTCATTCATTCCCCCTGTCCTATTTATTAAAAAAAAAAAAAAAAAAAATGACAAAGGATGAACTGAAGCTCTGCCATCACGTAATGTCGCATACTGCTGTTTCTGATGTCGTTTAAAAAAAAAAAAAAAAAAAAAAAAAAAAAAAAAATATATATATATATATATATATATATATATATATTCCTATATGACAACATGCATAAAAGCAGAACGGTATTTGTACGTCAGTGGGAAAATAGCAGTGGCTTGCTAGCTTTTGTGCGGCTTCCCCGGGTCAGTGAAAACTTTCAAAAGAGAAATGAATGAACTTACCAGGTTGCCCGATCTCTTCACATATCTTCCTCCAAGCTCGGTCCTTTTTATTCCTGTCTCGGTACAGAAAGCAGCTGGTGTCGTACAGCTCCGAGTTGTTTGCTACGCGTTGATTAGCCTTCCCTCCATTGAAGTATGAAGGGATTTGGCTGGATCTGCCCCTTTGACCTAGGTCACAGCCACGTCACCAGGCTCCTGATTGGTTGTCGCGGCACGATTTGATGCTGGAGTTCAGCTTTTTCCAACTCGAGCGGTAGACGCGAAACGCGCGTATGCACAAAATGCAACACAAAAACTCACGCGCGTGGTTTTATTCGCGCATCAAACGCGCCAGACGCGCTACACTGACGCGCGTTTCACGCGTTTTGGCGTTTTGGCGACGCAAATCTGCTTCCGAATTTTCGCGGGACCCGCAATCGCGCGTCATCGCACCTTTCCATTGACTTTACATGTAAACCTGACGCTCTATTCGCGTCCATCGCGTTCGGTGTGAACACACCGTAAGAAAATAAATCTACACTTTAGGACTCGGGGTAAAGGATCAATAACAATTTAAATTTATAATTTACAGTTTGATGATTTAAAGTCTCACACAACCCGTCAAAAGGGGCGGGGCCGGCTGCTTCCAAGTAGAGCACATTTCATTTATAATGATGTAAATCCAAGCCCATCATGGATTCACGATCTGAATCCTGGGTTGTGTGAAATCCCAGAAATCAACCTTAGACAAAGTGAATCTGTGAACTAAGGTGTAGGTCTGTTAGGTTAATTGTGCTGATCCTCGGGTTGGGGGATTTGTGTTTGTACTGGAGCGCAAAATTCAAACCAATAAAAGTTCAAAGCCATCAGGTGCTCAGGTTAGAAAAAAGAGAAAAGATGCAGGTAAGCAGACGTGTGATTGGATAATGGCAGCTCATCCTGAACCAATCAGACTAAACTCCAAACAATACATTATGTTACAGATTTTAATATTAATTAGTCATTGTTACTTGTTGATTTGTCCTTTTCTCATTGTGTGACGAATTATGACGACTGTTTGGTAGCTGTTATTGTCTCTCTCTCTCTTCATGTGTGTTTCTCTGGTGAAACAATAGTTTTGTGTTAATGTTAGGGCTGCACGATTTTGCATAAAATGAGAATCACGATTTTTTGGCTTAGAATTGAGATCATGATTCTCTCATAACAATAAATAAACATAAAACAACAAATGTCTCACGTTTTGTTGTTGCAGCAAAATGTTGTCCTGCTTGAAATTCCGTCTCCACCGTTGCTCGACGCTGCGTGTACAGAGCAGGTAGTGCAACAATAGAAAAATAGTTGCGGGACTGCACTGTGTAGCGTTTGTCTAGGGTGTTGATCGTTTTCCTAAATCCCTCGTTTTGCACAGTGTTGATGGAGCCATATCTTTGGTCAGGTGATAAGTGATAGCCTCCGTAATGTCTTTGTGCCTGCGGGAGTTCGACGTGTATAGGGAAGCGCTGTATAAGGTTCCCGTTATTGATGTTTGGGTGGTTGACCGGGACGGATTTTCTCCTGTCACTTTCTCGTCATCCCTGACGTGCTCTCCGTTGTTGTTTCCCTGCTAATTTTAGCATCACACGGCACAGCTTCTGTATCACGTGGTATAAGGCTCCGCCCTTGTCATTTGTTGAGCAGGAAGAGTGGGCGCTTGTTTTCATGCAGAGTACGTCCCGGATCAAAATGCGGTACATTTGATCCCTGTTGTCTTTGCTTGATGATTGGTTTGAGTCTTGACAATCCACATTGCTGGCGTTGCATCTTTCAATGCCAGCAATGGCAGGTATCAGTGCTCAAACCTTTTGTGTTTGTTTCCAACAAGTTGCCCACCTCGGGAAACAAAAATGTGTTCTTTTACTTGTCAGATGAACATATGAGACACTTTGACTCTTCAGTGCAGTGTGGAGCCTAACAAAGATCTGTTTTGTGTCCCAGCTGATCAGCAGGAGGAGGAGAGTCTGACGGAGCAGCAGAGGAACATTTTCAGCTACTTGGACTCAGCTCAGCCACTACAGAGGAAACAATGAGCTCAACACAGAAGGTGACAGACAGAGCAGGACCATGTGACCAAAGATATTTATCACCATATACATCTGAACATTTGCCATAACGATACATCCTGAGCATAACCATGTATAATATCCACTAAACTTCAGAAGAGGTTATACAGTCGTGGCCAAAAGGTTTGAGAATTGCATAAATATTGGAACCTGGAGAAGTTGCTGCTTAAGTTTTTATAATAGCATTTTGCCTGCACTCCAGAATGTTATGAGGAGTGATCAGATGAACTGCATCGTCCTTCTTTGCCATGAAAACGAACTTAATCCCCAAAAAGCCTTACCACTGCATTTCATTGCTGTCATCAAAGGACCTGCTGAGACCATTTCAGTGATCGTCTTCTTAACTCAGGTGAGAATGTTGGCGAGCACGAGGCTGGAGATCATCATGGCTGTATCCCGATTCAGGTTCTGCAGCTTTAAAGTCCTCAAGGGCCGCGTACTCAAAGACCGCTAAGGCCGAAGTGCGAGGCTCGTAGGCTCGTGAAATGGGACGTCTAGCCTCCGTCGCGCTGCCCAGGTTGCCTAGCAACCATGATACTAACAGCTGGAAACGTTTCATACAGCTTTGTTTGACAGAAATGAAGGAGAACATATTTAGTTCATTTGTTTCTACATGAGCTCTGTGTGATTTGATGAGTATCTGAGGCTGAGACCACAGGACTGTGAAACATGATTGTTGGGCTTCATTTCTGTGCTGAACAGTCGTTTAAGATTAGCTGTAAATAACAATTAGCTGATGTTGTTCATGAGACTAAAGTCACCTCACTGTGGCAATGTAAATATAATATGGCCAATATTATAGTTATTATATTGTTGGCATTACTAAATTTGGCTCAGTGCTTACATATATGTGTAAAAAGCAAATGTAGGAGCTGTGATAACTGTGTCTGATAGAATGAAGAGTAGACTGATAGATGAAATATTCCTTTATTGGGTGAGAAAATCAGACCATGTCATAACTGCTTTAAGTCACACAGAATAGATATCAGAGCCTTAAACAGGCTGACTTCTGCTAAATGGGTCAAACTGGGCAGAAAGTCTACAAACACATAACATTCTTATAGAATATGATGTAACACTATAGATCAACTTAGCTCAGAATATATAAAGCATATAAACAGTTACAGCAATATGATGCAACAAACACAGCAGCTACTGATCCAAAATCCTCAAAGCTTCATAGAACTGAAACCAACATTTATTTTAGCTCCATCCTGCTGCTGATACAGACTTTAGGTTTCTGAACATTAAACTTGTTGCTGCCTTTCATAGTGTGTAACTTGAAGGCCCTGAGTACTTTCTCCCACACTGAAAACACTGGGATGATCACATTATTTGAACATTACCTAATAAGACTGATTCAGCACAGACAGTTATGTTAAACTTTCCTAGCAGTCCTTCACAAACAGGGAACAGTCTGTCTCTCCATCTGTCAGCTGCTGCTGGCTCTTCCTCCTCCTCTTCCTCACACACTGCTGAGTTTGTCCTGGTGGATCATCAGGGCTGCAAAGCCTCACAGATGATGTGCAGCAGTGGGTCCCTCAGTCTGTCCTCACTCTGGACACTTGCAGTCGTCACACATGGAAATCAAATGTGTGATAAGCTGCAGGATTCAAACACAAGTGTAACTTATAAACACATGTTCATACTTTTATTCCACAATCAGAGAGAAAGAAACAGAGAGAGAGTGCAGGACAGACAGACAGGTGACAGTCTCAGGTGTACACACTGCTACACAACAGCACCAGAGAAGCAGGATTTAGTGTTTGTGTTATTACGAGTGTAAACAAGAAGAGTTCCAGATGGTGCAGTGGACACATGTGTGACTGCTGTGATTAAAGCATCTTTCTTTCAGCTTAACGAGTGAACCGTCAGCTCGTTCAAACACACGTTAAAGTGCGTTTGGCTCGACACCACCGAACAGAGGCAGCAATATAACACAGCTCAGATTAACAGTGCAGTGGATCCTGCTTGTGCCGTGATGTTCAGGACTGCAAACCGAGCAGCATCACTGACTTTCAGCTTGTTGTGTTTGTGGATATATGACTGACTTTAATTATCCACAAAATCATCACATTCTCTGTCAGATTAAGGTCGACTATTGAACGGCGTATATTTTAAAGGCTTTAAAACCAAGTTAACGCTGAAAGTACAAACATCACTAATGTCACATAACTCTGCCGACAAGGCATAGCTATGGCTATGAAATGCTCTTTGTGTATCACTTCTTCATTATGAAAGATGTCATTAATGCACTAGTAATGTCTCATCTGGAGTATTGTTCAATCATTTGGTCAGCAGCTAATAAGACAGATCTTAACAGACTTCAGTTAGTCCAGAATAAGGCGTCCAGATTAGTGTGAAGATGTTCATACTATACTAATATTGATCAAATGCATAATAACCTTTCTTGGCTTCCTGTACAGGCTAAAATATTCTATGGCTTACTTGTAGTTCTAAAGAAAGCAATTCTGTTAAACACACCACATTTATTCTGCTCAGCTGCAGTATCCAGATGAAATACATCATCATATTACACAGTTTTCAACAAGCTGCAATTTAGTAAATGCTCGAGTTAAAAGTAACGTTTTGTAAAACTGTTACATTTAGAGCAACTTTTAAGTGGAATAAGTTGCCTTAAAAAATTAGAGAATTATTCAAAACTTCAATGAACACTTAAAAGCCGATTTACAGAGCTTTTAGTTGTTGTAAATATTGTAAGACATGATTTGTTTTTGAAATTTGTGTAATGTGCCTCAATGTTATTGATATTATTATTATTATTATTGATTGCTTATATTTGAACAATTGTGAAACCTCACTGTGGATGTAAGAGTGAAATTATGTGGATATCTTGAATCCACTTTATTGTGTAATATTTTATGTGAGTATTTGACGGAAGACGAGCAACATCTGTTGTGGAAGCTAACGGGGTTCCTTTAGAATAAACAAACATAGGATTTATTATCACTGAATAATTCTGTATAAATCTATACAAATTATAGAAATATGTAATAGGAAACAACAAAATAATCTAAATTATAAAATAATGTGTGTGTGTGTGTGTGTGTGTGTGTGTACAATCAGGAGGGATGGGCATGATTTTAGTGTTTGAACAGTCATGAATTATCTTTAACAGCAGGTTGGATGTAATGTGTTAGAACTACCAGCAGGTGGGGATAAGAGACCTTTAAGGTGTTTGGTGCCACGCTCCACCTTCAGGTTTAAAACTAGTGTTAATGGAGTTTGAAGGTTGAGTTTGTTCCACGACTGCATTTCACTCACTGCCTCTGTTTGTATCTCTGTCACTGCAGGACCAACATGGAGCCAGAAGTCAGCGCTCTCAGGAGGCCGACAAACCTCACAGAAGAAAGGGAGAGAAAAAACACACCTGTGACGAGTGTGGGAAGGGTTTTACTGTGAGGGCTAAACTAAAACAGCATCAGGTCATCCACACTGGAGAGAGACCGTTCAGCTGTGACTTGTGTGGAAAGTCTTTTTCCTTGAAGGGTTCCCTAAAACAACACCAACTCATCCACAGTGGAGTTAAAGCGTACAGCTGTGATCAGTGTGGCAGAGCTTTTACTCAAAGTAGCAGCTTACAGAGGCATCTAGTTACCCACTCTGGAATTAAGGCATACAGCTGTGACGAGTGTGGGATGGAGTTTACTCTGAAGGCTTCACTAAAACAGCATCAGGTCATCCACACTGGAGAGAGACCGTTCAGCTGTGACTTGTGTGGAAAGTCTTTTTCCTTGAAGGGTTACCTAAAAACACACCAACTCATCCACAGTGGAGTTAAAGCGTACAGCTGTGATCAGTGTGGCAGAGCTTTTACTCAAAGTAGCAGCTTACAGAAGCATCTAGTTACCCACTCTGGAATTAAGGCATACAGCTGTGATCAGTGTGGCAGAGCTTTTACTCGCAGTAGCCACTTACAGAGTCATCTAGTTACCCACTCTGGAATTAAGGCATACACCTGTGACGAGTGTGGGATGGAGTTTACTCTGAAGGCTTCACTAAAACAGCATCAGGTCATCCACACTGGAGAGAGACCGTTCAGCTGTGACTTGTGTGGAAAGTCTTTTTCCTGGAAGGTTTCCCTAAAAACACACCAACTCATCCACAGTGGAGTTAAAGCGTACAGCTGTGATCGGTGTGGCAGAGCTTTTACTCGCAGTAGCCACTTACAGAGGCATCTAGTTACCCACTCTGGAATTAAGGCATACAGCTGTGACATCTGTGGAAAAACTTTCAGCCGGAGAGGGAGCCGAAATACACACCTACGCATTCACACCAGACATGATGTGTACTGCTGTGAACAGTGTGGCAAACAGTTTACAACAGACGCACACTTACAACGACACATGTTTACCCACACTGAGGAGAGACCTTATCAATGTGACCTGTGTGAGAAGACTTTTAAATCTCCACATGACCTGAGACGACACCAACAGATCCACACCAGAAAGAGACTCTACAAGTGCAGCTACTGTGAGGTATGTATTTATATTGTTATCTTGTCATTTTAGCCTGACTGTTTGGAACAACTCTGCTCATTAAACTGTGTTAGCATGTTAGCAATTCTACTGCATGGAAAAGCAGCTCTGAGTGATTATTCAGATTTTCCTTTCAGTTATGATTTTAGTATTACTGTAGTATTATGGTGGTAGTATTGTAGTTATTGCAGCCCAGTAAACTGAGTGTGTTAACTGAAACAGTCAAATGTAGTTGGACGTCTGCAGAGATGCTCTTTATTTCAGGCGACGTTCAGGATACAAATGTTGAAGGACTGACTTACACTGTCTTTGTGTCTTTGTTTAGAAGCAGAGCGACACAGATGGATCCAGTTCTCAACCCTGTCCTCACTGTGGTGGTGTGAAAGACTTTCATTGTGACCTCTGTGGAAAAACTTTCAGTCGGCAAAATACCCTAAAACTACATCAACGTAGACACACTGGAGACAAACTGAAATACTGCAAAGAATGTGGGAGAAGCTTCTCCACAACAAGTGAGTTAAAACGACATGAACTGTTTCACAGTGGGGTTAAAAAGCACCTCTGTGATCAGTGTGGGTCATCCTTCACTACTGAAGGTGAGCTTAAATCACACAAACGAGTCCACACAGGAGAGAAACCACACAAGTGCAGACACTGTGAGAGAAGCTTCTCACATTTAAGTAATCGTAACAGGCATGAACGTGCACACATGGAAGGAAACTACAGCTGTGACCAGTGTGACAAGAGCTTCAGGAATCTCAGTTCATACTCTTCACACAAACGATCCCACGTTACTAATAAACTGTTTCACTGTTACCAATGTGCCCAAACATTCACCTCATTGTCTGCTCTGTGCAAACATCAGCGCGATCACTCAGGGCTGAAATCACTCCCATCACTGGATCACAGTGAATCTGAAGACACAGAAAGATCCTCTGGTTTCTGTGTCAGACTCAAAAAGCTTGAGATCAGGCTCCACAGAGTTCAGATAGAATCATTTAAACTTGTGTTGAACTGAACTGGTTGCTGGGCTGAACTTCTACATAATACAGATCTACATGGGATCTTCTTTTCTGTTGTTTTACTGAGTCAGTTTTGTCCTTTTTTCTCTGTCCTGGTTTTGCTCGTCTGTAAATGATTGAAACTCAGTCAAATAGTTCATTGTTCTCCAGCAAAACGTTTTGGAAACTCATGTTTAACCTTTAAAACTCTGACATGTTTTAGCACACAAGGCTTCATCGGGGAGTTCACTCATGATTGGACCATGAGAACAAAGGTTTTTAGTTCTTTCAAAGAGAGTCTTGGAGATGTTTGATGTTTCTGTTTTTCTGAAACCACCTGAAAGAAAAACAATTTTTCTTGCTTTATGTAGTGTGGAAGTTTTTAATGTTTCTTCATCTGTGATGTTCTTGAATGTGTTCACGTGAAGATGGTACAAATAAAGAGAAAGAGAAGTGGAGAAAGGACAGAGAGGAAGGGGAAAAAAAGAAAGTGGCAGATCTCAGTGAACGACTACGGCGTAGTGGGTCGGTCCCGGAATGAGCCCCGTGGGTGCTGGGACGTAGCGCAGCGTCTCGGCGTTTGTTGCGGCCCATTTCTTCCCATCTTTGGAGGTCCACGCCGCTGCTTCCTCCGGCGTCCTCCCCTCGTTCTCATCTTCAGATGAAAAATCAGAGGACGACTCCTGGTGATCAGTGTCGAGAGACAAATCATCCGTGTCATCCCCGGAATCAGAGTCACTCTCGGCAGATGAAGAGGAGAGATCCTCGCTGTCAGAGCGCATCAGGATGTCCACTACTTCCTCGGTCCTGTAGTACCGTGCCATCGTGAAAATGCCTACTCCCGCGCTACGGCTTATTCTTATAACCTCTCCTGCCTGCACCTGCATAAACAAGCTGAGGTTGGCGACAAAATAAAGTCTAATTTGTTTTTTATTCTTGTTTTCATGTTAGATTTGTTTGCATTGCAGGGTGTACTTCAAAGAGGGAGGGAAGGCTTTTATCTAAACTTAGAATGAGACCGACACAATTTTTTTTCTTTTAGGCAGAGAGACCTTTATTTTATTTTATCAGAATCAGAATCAGAAAGGGGTTTATTGCCAAATGTTGAGCAGGTTTACAACATTAGGAAATTGCTGCGGTGCTTCAGTGCAGACATAGTGTCATAAATAGCACTTAAATAGACATGAAAAAATAAAAGTAGGAATAAGAATTAAAAGTGCTACGTTTATATTTTATTTTTAATATAAAAGGTCAAAATGCACCCTCTAAAATGGTACCGAACGAGCAGCGGCCCAAGCTGCCGCTGCACGCGGGGAATGAGGCTGCCTTTTCCGGGTATCTGTTTCGAGCAGGCCGCTGGAGAAGGTGTATGTTCCAGCAGGCGTCACATGTGGAACAAGGGCGCCACCCGGTGGCCAAATAAAAAAATTACAATTCTAAGGCCTTTTGTCCAAAGCAAAAGCGATCACCCAGATGTTTACGGTATAAATCCTGCAGTGAAAAATAGCGTTTATAATGGGTTTCAATGGGGCGATTTATGGCTCTAGGACCTCATGTGGATGGCGGTTTTTAGCTTAGCCACCTTAAGCTAATCGAATAAATGGAGACGGCAATTCTAAAGAAAAAAAAAAAAAGGGTTGGGAGGTTTGGCTATATTCTATTCAACACAGTGAAAATGGCCTAATATTAAAAAACGCTGTGGATGAAAAATGGCCGTAGGTACTACCAAGGGTTAAGACAATAACAAAATCAGCTTACTATCGCCTCAAGAATATTTCAAGGCTAAAAGATCTGATGTCTCAACAGGACCTGGAAAAACTAGTCCATGCATTCATCTTTAGTAGGCTTGATTACTGTAACAGCATCTTTACAGGTCTACCTAAAACATCAGTCAGACAACTACAGCTCATTCAGAACTCTGCTGCTCGAGTCCTCACTAAGACCAAAAAAGCGGACATCAGTCCAGCTCTGAGGTCTTTACACTGGCTGCCTGTCCGTCAGAGGATAGACTTTAAAGGTCTGATGCTGGTCTATAAAGCTCTGAATGGTTTAGGACCAAAATACATCAATGACCTCCTGACCCAGTATGAACCTTCCAGATCCCTCAGGTCATCTGAATCCGGTCTTTTATCAGTTCCCAGAGTCAGAACCAGACACGGAGAAGCTGCATTCAGCTTTTATGCTCCTTATATCTGGAACAAACTCCCAGAAAGCCTCAGATCAGCTGAAACACTCAGTTTATTTAAATCCAGGTTGAAGACTCACCTGTTCTCAGCTGCATTTGAATAAAGCACCAAATCCACACTTTTAAGCTTAAATTTCAAAACTTACATTTAACTACTGATTTTATCTACTGTTCTGATTTTATCTGTTTTGATTTTATATACTGTTGTTTGTTTGTTTGTTAATTAGTTAGTTTGTTTGCTTGTTTTAATCAATTTTAAATCATGCTTTTTATTTGTTTTTGTTTCTAATGTCTCTGTAAAGCACTTTGAATCACCTTGTTGTTGAATTGTGCTATACAAATAAACTTGCCTTGCCTTGCCATCAGAAGGGCTCAAACCTCCTGCTGTTTCTACTGGACCATAAATTCTACTTTATGATCATCTTCAAAGATAAAAACGTGAGTTTATTTGTGAACTCTGTGAAATGTGTCTGATGTTTAGTTTGAACCAATCCTGTGTCAGCCGCAGCCACATCATTGCCACACATACAAATGGGTGCGTTCCTGTTTAGACCTGCTGGCTGTCAATGGGCTTCATTCCATTTCAGACTGCCGGTGGTCGGCTGTGATCTAAACTCAACATGGCCCCTGTGTTAGAAGAGCCTCTGATTTTAAACTTTGCACATTTAATAGTTTCTTTCCAACACTGTGGAGCTACCAGCCCAGTATATGTAGCCACAGTAGATGGAGTTATCAAGCTGGACTGACAAACATCAGGACTCATGTGATCCCTACATGTGGACCTTTCACAGATGGATCCAAGTGCAGATTCAACTCTGCATCACATTTGACTTCAGCTGTTACACACTTTCTAGCTGTGTCACTTCCTGCTTTTTGGATCAGATAGTTTATCCATGTCCACAAATGTTTGGCTGCATGTTTTTATCATCTATATTTCCAGTCTTCATACAGCCGATATTTCATGTGAACTCCAACCTGCCAGCTGCCATCATGTTTTCAGGGTTCATTCAGTGTTGAAATGTTGGACAAACAGCAGCACATGTTCTCTAAATGTTTGCTGCAGTCAATTTAAATGAAGCTGATACTACATGAGACATTTTCCATATTTACTGTCTTTGAACAGAGAATAATAAAGCCATCAAACATATACAGGCTGTGCAAATACAAACTTCTGTGGTGCATTTGATGACCTGCAGAGGAGAACAAGTCGGGCTTTTCAGCCCTAACACAACCTCTTTGTTCTCAATACTACAAAACCTTCAAAGGCTGATATGCAAGTTTGCATGAATCACCAACACAGTTGTGTTTGTTTCTAGTATAGTTATAAATAAGCTGATCAAATATCTGCTGACTGATTAGATCCAGTATCTATTACAGATGAAATGGATATCACAGCGCATGTTGTTAATCCGTCATATCAAACTAAACCGTGTTGCTGGTGTAAATATTGTGGAGCAGCGAAATTATTTTACTGCTATTGTTAAAGAATCATCATCATCATTACCATTGCATTAATAATATAATCTGCAGCATTGATATTGCATTCAGAGGTTTAACAGTGTGTGAAAGATTAAAGTCACAGGCTGACAGGAAACTGCAGGCTTGCAGAGAGTTTGCAGAAGTGAAAGCAGAATCTAAGTTATTCTGAGCAGCTGGCTAGACGAGGCTATTTGAATTACTAGGTTATTCAAATTGATCATTGCTTTAACAATGTAACAGATGGCTTTAAGATGGCCTTAAGATGTTTAAGCATACAGTTATTATATTAACCTTGTATTCCAGATGCAGTTATAACTATTTTATACATATTGCATATCTGTGGTTATTTTGAGTTGATGTTCAGTTCATTAAGGGTCTTAAGCTTCACTGGTGAGAGTGTCCAGATGATACATGCTGAGGGAAAACTAGAACATAGAAGGAATTGCAATACATGCTTACAAAACACTTATATCAGGTCATTTTATATTAAGTTTTCATTAGAGGTTCTTGATTAAAACATTTATTCAACATAGTACATGTAGTTTCAGTTAGGTTATTGTACCTAAGGATGAGCCTCTGGTCTGGTAAAAGGTCAGAAGTGCAACGGTGAGATGAGAGAGCATGTGAGGTCAACACACACACACACACACACACACACACACACACACATTAGTTAGATTTATTTATAGGTGAGAGATTAGTCATGTCTGGTTGTAACTGCGAAAGCGTCTCTGTAAACGAGGAACAGTTTCTTGTTGTCTCGGCAAGAAAGAGGAACAATCCACTTCAAGACAAGAACTGAAAGGTAGACAGGAAGTACCGGCCATGAAAATAGAAGACGATGTTCTTTCGAACTGTGTTAAAAGTCATTGTGGTTTTGATTTGACGTATGTATATATCCTGTCTGTGACGTATGAAGGGGCGTCATTAATTCAAACCCTGATGCTATAAAAATCTGTGTATGCTTTGATTAAGTCGAAGATCAGTTCCTGTCTGCGAACGGAGCTTGACTTCCCACGTGTGTATTCATTAAAATCATTGTTTGACCAAGATCTTCTGGACCATGGTTGTTTGTACTCTCCTTCCTCAATATTTGAACCTTAACAATATCCTCCAATAAAGTCAGATGAGGGCTACTGTTGCCAGGTAACGATGATGTCACACTGGATCTTCTGATCTTTAGCATCGTAGCGCTCGGAGTCTGATGTTGGCTCATGTGTTGTTAAACACCAACATGACGTTCTACTAGTCAAGGCCTCACCTTCACCCACTGATGCTGATCACACAGACCCACTAATAGAACTGTTTTATCAGGGTTTGATGCAGCGTCAGCATTAATGTCACATTTAATCAGAACACATTTACATTACAAGCCCACTACAACCATATGGAACTCCAAAGTGTTCAAAATTAAATAAATAAATAAGTCATGATGAAATAAATAACTATGTGAATAAATAAGACACAGATATGTAATGTGAGAATGATATTGTGAAATAATTGAACACATTTTGAAAAAAAGATCATTATTGTGAAATATATTGTATTCTGCTATATAAATTTACTTATTATTGTGAAATATTATTTCATGATCATTATTTTTCACAATAACAGAGATTATTCCTGAGGCATTTTATTTATTCCCAGCCATTTTTAATCCAAAATGTCCTTTTTTTCAAAGTCAGTCTTTATTTCAAAATCCCGTTTTTCCCAATGGCCTATTTATTTCATTATTATTACACATTATTTGACCACGAGCAATCTTTTCTGGTTTGACGCCGTCTTTGTAGCCAGAAACCAGCTCTCTCCTCGGCTTCCTCCACTACACGCTTCCCCCACGCCAGTCTCCTCCGTCACTATAAAGGGGAGAGTCATGAGCTCCATCACCCTCACCTGTGCCGTCCAACGTCCCGCCACCAGCCTCCACTGCAGCAGGCCAGAGACCACACCCCTGCCACAATAAGTAAAAGTATATCCTTGCTGTACCCTTAATGCTAAATGTGCTAAATTAACCGCTGCCTTTGCCCCTTTGGGATTATTCTTATGTCACTGGGATGTTGACCTTTGACCTTCACATTAGAGAGATGGGCAGACATAATTAGTGTATGAATTTTAAAGTAACAGGTAATAAAGAGAGTGTAGCAAATGTAGTCAGGTTTATTACTCTGTATCACACATGAGTGCCCGAGGGAGGCGGGGCTGACTGGGGAGACACAGGAAACAGAGAGACAGGGCTGACTCGACATGAAACGATGAAACGTGGGACACGGGAACAGAAACTAAACACAGGCTGAAATGAACACTGAGGGAGGGAGAACTAAGATTACTGAGAGCCTGATAAATAAGAAGAACAAAAACCAAGAAAAACAAGAGTCAAAGAAAAGCAAAAACACAAAGCATTGGGCCAGGACCCACTGCTGTGACATTTATATGTGATAAAAACATTAAAAACTGCTCAGATGTTGAAATCTTTCTACGTATACTTTAGGTTCAGCTCTCCAGCCTGGCATTTGGTTAAGCATGATTCAAACATTTGATTTTGTTTAACTGGTTTTAATTATAGTTACTTTTTGTGAACATTTGTTGCAGCATTTAAAAATACATCATTTATTTTCAAACTTTTATTTGATTTAGAGCATCATATTTGACCAACGTAAATGTTTTAATTTCATATAAAATAACTGAAACAGTGAACTAAATATCTGAAATCTTTCCTTCCTTAAAAGTTATAATCCTACTTAAGTTATAGTGCAAACGCTTAAGCAACAAATATACTTGATGCTAATTAATTAATATTTCCCTTTGATGTTGCAACTATGCGGTCACTTCTGTCTTTAAACAAAATAATATTTTCCAGTTACAGAAATCATAAAGTCCAAACTACACTGAAAAAAATATGTTGTTGGATTTACTTAATTCAATGGTGGACATTTGTTGCACACAGATGTTTTGCTTTGGCAGCAACTTAAACAATTGAGTTAAATTAACACAATTTATTCATGTTCAATAAGCCTGTGCAATTTGTGTTGATAAAATGTGACTTAAACATGTTTTGATGAAGTAATTTGAGCTCTTGGAATATTTTAATCCTTCACAATTTTCTCACTTTATCCCAACACCATTCAATAACTTTTACCCAATACTACTTGGTCACTTAAATACTACATGTTATCTTCAAATTACATTTTGCTATTATATTCTAGTATCAAATACACAATTTTCAAATGGAGGCCTTATAACAGATTATATTGTTCTCTTCCAAGATGGTTGCTGGCATCCACCAGTAACCTTTCAAAACAAAATGTCTAATTTCACTGCATTGACAGTAGGTAAAGAATTAAACTGACATTACTCCTCCACTGAATCTACATAAATCAACAGTTAAATAATGTCAGTTCTTCCGTGTTCTCTGGAATCAATCACAGCAAAGAAATTAGACTGTTTCTTTTGAAAAATGTTGGGAAAGAACAAATCAAGATCAAAAATCAAGATTCAGTTAAACAACAATTATAACTAAACAATTTGAGATAATGTTAGTTTCCATTAACATTAAATTAGGTTACTGAATTGGCAAACACCTTCCTATTAACATTACCCATTTTACCCCAATAACTAAAGAAATTAGCACTTGCAGGTCAAAACCTTTATTCAAGAGATGCAAAAATAACATTGATACAGTGACTGTCAAAAATTACAGCACTGATCATACTGTGACATGTTGGTTCAAAACAGCACACTTAGAAATATTCAACGTTCTTTACTTCAGCTGAATGAAACTGAAAACACCATTTCACACGACCCATATGGGATATTTAGACTGTATAACTGTTCACGCTACATCTCTTCACTAGTAAAAGAAAGAAAAAATACAAAGAGAAATTTAAAAATGCTGCCAAAATGCTGCACAGAGCAAAAGGAAAAACAAACAACAACAAAAAAATGGCCCTGACCTCATGGCAGTTGCAGTGTATATAAAAATGAACCCTGCGATCTGTTCCTGGAATTGAGCTTCAAAAATGCAGCAGAACAAGTGTGAGATTTAAATGTCTTCTCACCTAGAGCTGGTCACCTTGCATGCATAACAGTGAGCTTTCCTTGCAGGAGCAGTTTTGTCTTAGTTGTGAGCTTTTCTTGTACCGGACTCTGCGCCCCAATTTTAGTGTCAGACCACACCTTCAGAGTATTCCATCAGAACCAACCACGACGCAAGAGGAACACTGATGACGTGCAACCCCATGACCCAATCTGGGGCAGTGATGTACCAGCGGAGTTCAAGTTGTGGACCACCGGACAGAAGGTCCTGCACTCACTGTTCCCATGGGTCGGAACTGGAAAAAACACGTTAAGAATTGAGACTCTTGACTACCGATTTGGACTTTTCCTGAACAGCTCAACAAAGATAAATAAGGCTCAGAATGAGGAAATCGACGCGATCAGAATAGTGGTCATGCAACACAGGGTCGCCCTGGACATGATTCTCGCTGAGAGAGGGGGCCTCTGTGTCTTATTCAACACCACTTGTTGCACCTATATCCCGGACAACGTGCACTCCTTGACCATGACCACCGCCCTAGACAAGTTGCGACAACTGAGTAATGCGCAGCAACAAGACTATGTCACGAACAATGAGGACTGGCTGACCTGGCTGCTGAGTGGCAGCTGGAAGACCCTCGTGATAAAAGGACTCGTACTGATAGGAGTTCTGCTTCTATTATTGTGCTTGTTTTCTACATGTGTCCTACCATGCATAAGATCCATGATTGACAAAATGGTACAGGCCACAGTAATTACCTATGTTGGACTGCCACTAGAAGATGAACCGGATGAAGAAGATTTAGTATAGAAACACACACACACACATACTGAATGATGCTACAATTGAAAATGTTATAAGCAAGTGATTGTTGGCTGATAATAAAGTATGATTAAGTGAAAAATATTAACATCAGGAGGGGATGTTAAAGAAGAAACGCTTTTATGAGTTTTATGTTGCATTAAAGTACATGTTCATATTTTACTCTTAATAGGAAAAGAACAAAATGTACTACTCGCTCTGTTTATAGAAAGAGGAAGTTCACCCTATGACATTTATACGAACTTACACACACACACACACACACACACACACACACACACACACACACACACACACGCAAAATTAGAGGAAACTGCTATGCTTGTTTCACCCTGCTATAAATAATAAACGACTACTGCAGCTCGGTGTGAGTCCTCTCTGAGCCCTCACCCGTGCAGCACGTTAACCGTCTCCAAGTGTCTCAGTGTTGTTTATTCACCTGTTTGATAACTGTAAATCTCTGACAAGAGTTTATTTATACCATCTTCATGTGAACACATTCAAGAACATAACAGATGAAGTATGTCTTGAAGATGATCATCCGTAAGTCTGGACCTGTACTTGGACTTATTGAAGTTCAAAGTGGAGAAGAGCTTTTGGCACAAGTATGTGCTACCAAAAAGGCACATGGTCCGCTTGAACATTCGGGAAAGCCGAGGGAAACTAGGGCTCAAGTCTCTCAAAAATTGTCCAAGCTTGTCTGCTTTTCCACTCACCTCCCTGAACTTTGCTTTGAGTTCAGAGTTGCACTGCAGCTCAATGAGCTCCATTTGAAGCACAGAAGGGGCATCTTGCACATCAAAGGAGAAGGGGTCCGCAAACATGTGAAAGGTGGCTCTGTGTGTCTTGAAGTCAGCAAATCTGTGATCAAATTCCTCCTGTAGCATCAAAATGACATCAACATACTCGTCAGCACTGAATGGTGTGCCTGCATCCACGAGTGCCTTGCATGCTGGGAAATGGCAAAGGTTTGTCTGAGAGAGCTGAGCTTTCCAGAGCGCCAGTTTTGTGGAGAATGCTCTCACGTTGTCATAGGCAGCACTGACAAGTTGCCCCTGGCCTTGTAACGTCTTGTTCAGTACATTAAGCTCATGTGTCATATCAACAAGAAAAGCTGAGTCCATGAGCCATTTGGGATCAGTTAGCACAGGAACACTAACTCCATCCTTCTCCATGAAGGCTTCACTTCTGCTCTCAACTCAAAAAGTCTCTTTAATACATTTCCCCTGCTGAGCCAACGTACCTCAGTGAAGTCGAGCACATCCCCATATTCTGACTCCATTTCCTCTAAAAAAGCACAGAACCTTCGGTGCTTTAAGCCCCTGGATCTGATTTGGTTGATGCATTTCACAACAATAGACATCACATTGTCAAACTTCAGGCATTTGCTGCAAAGGACCTGCTGATGGATGATGCAGTGCAGAGCAATGGCCTCCTCCACGCCTCTGTCATGTTTGACATCAGCAGGACTTTAAAATGAGGAAATGCCGGGCGGGCGTTTCCCCACACCTGACCCTCATGAAGACTGAAAAGACAAACAAAGTAAGAACAAATGACTTAATCTGTAACATAATAAGATGTAAAGAAACATGTAACTGAGTATTCAGCTTCATTTGCAGAATGTTTGATTTGCCAGCAACTGAATGCTTCCACACACAAACCCGGCATAGTGAGTGAAGCAATGTTACTTAACAAATAGCAAATCATAGCAAATACATAGAAACAGAATAATGTGTTTAATATGCAAAAGAAGAAGTAGTAAACACATATGGGACAAATGGAGACCATTGCAGCTCATCCACCAGTGGGGTAAAAAGAGCAACCAAGAAAGTGGCAGCCTGCACGGCCACAGATGTGCTGGAGGAGCTAGAAGCTCTACCCATGGAGAAACTCCTGGAGAACCTTGCTAAGCCTTTTTTTTTTTTTTTTTTTTTAAATGACATCAGAAACAGCAGTATGCGACATTACGTGATGGCAGAGCTTCAGTTCATCCTTTGTCTTTTTTTTTTTTTTTTTAAATAAATAGGACAGGGGGAATGAATGAGAGAGAGAGGGGGAGAGAAAGAAAGAAAACCCAAGGGGAGAAGAGACGGTGAGAAGGGGGGGGGAAGAGAGACAAAAAAAAAACAAAAACAAAACAAAAAAACAAAACAAAAAACTCCTGGGTCACCTGTATGGAGAAAAAAACAAACAAACAAACAAACAAACAGAGGAGACAGCAAACAACAAAGAGCAACATAATAATAGAGAAAACAAAGCACCATCACAATAAACTAGCTAGTCATAGATATCAGTATTTACTAAGTAATAAACGATATTGTGCAGCACGCAAGATAGACAGCGCACAGTGTGCTTTGAGGCAGCAGCCAAGAAAGCTTTAGTCCGCGTCTGTGAATACCCATGTGTGCATACCTGTGTGGATCAGCATGCTTGCATTCCAAAGGTTTCTCCATGTAATGATCTGCTAGGGAGTGTGGGGGGGCCACAGCCCCGTCCTCCAGGGTGTGAAGCGGGTATGGAGGAGATCAAAACTCCAGACATCCAGAGGCCCCCAGAACACAAGAGACCATGGAAGACCAACAGAGGGGCAGCCGCGCCACTGTTCCAGTAAGAGCTGAGGAGAGTCCCAGATGAGGGCTCACTCAGCAGCCGCGGAGCAGAAGCCAGGGGGGGTTGCAGTGACGCGCCCGTGAGCTCCGCCGGCCCCCAGCTGTGCCTGAGTGACCGAGCCCTAGGCCGAGAGGCCGGGGGCACCCCACCTCCAAAGGGGCCCGAGCGAGCCCCAGGCCCCGACAAGCGGCCGCCAAGGAGTGAGCCGGTGTGTACCCGGATGCCCACCCCCAGACACAAAGAACCACCAACACACCGACACCTGAGGGAGTCCGCCACCGGCAGGGGAAGTGGTGGTGGGTGGAGATAGGCCTCCAAACCTTGGAGGGCCTGAGGTGTCCCCAGAGAGGTGGCGTCTGATACCCAACCTGACATATAGACACAGACATACAGGCACACACAGACACAAACATCCATTCCCACCCTCATGCTCTCATATGCACTCACTCCACACTCAACCAACGTGGAGACAGACATAAAGAGACGCTGTACACACAATCACACTCCCCAAGCGTACTCTACAAACCGGGTCTAGGTACCCTTGCCCCTGGAGGGGGGAATTGCACCCAGACCCAGGTGGTGTTACCCTTTTCCCTGCGGTGGGGAGAGGCAGACCACCCCGACTCCGCAGCAGCAGGGAGGCCCCACACCCCAGACCGCAGTCGGACGGCCAACTCCTCCTCCTAGCCCTCCCGCTCCAGCAGGCCGCAGAGAATGGGGGTGGGAGAAGACTCCAAACCTCCCTCCACCCGCTCATTGTAGTGTTGATGCATATGTGTTCTAAGGTGCAATTAAAACCCAGGAGGGCATGGAGCTACCTGCCAAGGAGCAGCAGGTAAGCGCATAGTCCCTCCTGCTAACCCTCAATGACTAAGTGTATTTAAAATTGAGAGGTGGGCAACGACGTCAGGGGTGAGGTATACACCCTGATGGTGATTTGGACTCCGTGATTGTGCCCACCCCCAAGATCCTATATGTATGTGTAATGAGAGTGTGAATAATGTGAATGTCTAAGTTGTGGGATAAAATTGAGGCAGAGGCAGCCAGAAGGGGACAGGGGGGGGGGGGGGGGGGGTAGCCTCCTCTGCACCCTGGTGACATACCCCCACTCCAAGGCCCTGCATGTGTGGGTGGTTGTGGAGGAGCGGGAAGAGGGAGGCAGCTGGAGATGGGGAGGGAAGGAACCTTGCTAAGCCTAACAGGGGACAGGTACTTCTGCCCAACCTGGCAGCCACAAAGTGAACTCATTTAGGTAAAGATAACCACATGCACCTAACCAGCCTGCACCAGCCTGACATTTCTTCCTCCTAAGTAAAAACGAATGGATGGATTGAACTTAGAGTCTCAGCTCAGTTTTCTATTTTGACCACCTACACCCCAAGATACTCTTTTAAAAAGTGTTGTTTTCAGATCCCTTTGAAGTTCATAAAGGGCCTGTTCATTTTCATTCAAATGTTTTATTACATAAATGTTACTGTTTTCTTTTGATTTATGCTCCCACTACACTGCACCTCTACAAACAACAATGCCACGGACTGTCAGCTGCTTTTACATGCTGTGAACATGAGTAGGTTTGATCAGAGTTTCAATTATCAAAGAAAAGACAAACTGAGCAAAAAGAAGGAAAAAAAAGACCAACTTCTTCCCAACTGACAAGAAAAATACTCGTCATGTTTTCATAATAAAGGATCAGGCTCCCCATTTATGACAGCTTGGACCAATAATGTATGTTACACTGATGCTACTGTAGAGACAGGGTCAACATCTCTATTTAAATATAATTAATATACAAAACACAATAAAAGTTATACATGAATTATTCATTATTTTTACTATTGATAAAATTCATGTATACTAATCAAAGTAAAAAATCAAATCAAATCACTTTTATTGTCACATCACATGTGCAGGCACACTGGCACAGCACATGCGAGTGAAATTCTTGTGTGCGAGCCCCACAAGCAACAGAGATGTGCAAACACAACAACACAAACGAGCAAAATACAAGAATGGCCAACCTGAAACTAATAAATATATGTACAATATATAATAGTGTATGCATTTCTGGATGTGTATACTAAATATTTTCCTACGTGTGTGTGTGTGTGTGTGTGTGTGTGTGTGTGTATACACATTTTTACAAATTAAATAGTAAAAAAATAATAATAAATAAAATATATAAAATATACAGAGTTGAATATGTGCAAAACAAGTGGCATTTATATACAGTGTGGAGTGCATAATGTTGAAGTTCCAGTAGTGAAGCTGAGGTGTCTATGACGTGTTCAGCAGTCTGATGGCCTGATGGAAAAAGCTGTCTCTCAGTCTGCTGGTACGGGACCGGATGCTGCAGAACCTCCTTCCTGATGGAAGCAGTCTGAACAGTTTATGGCTTGGGTGACTGGAGTCCTTGATGATCCTCCCCGCTTTCCTCAGGCACCGCTTCCTGTAGATGTCTTGGAGGGAGGGAAGCTCACCTCCAATTATCCGTTCAGAGCACCGCACTACTCGCTGGAGAGCTTTGCAGTTGTAGGCGGTGCTGTTGCCATACCAGGTGGTGATGCATCCAGTGAGGATGCTCTCAATGGCACAGTGATAGAAGGTCCTGAGGATGCGGGGGCTCATGCCGAATCTTTTCAGTCTCCTGAGAAAGAAGAGGCGCTGCTGCGCCTTCTTCACTGTTTTGTTTGTGTGTACTGACCACGTAAGATCCTCAGCCAGATGTACTCCAAGGAAACGGAAGTTGCTCACTCTCTCCACAGCAGCGCCGTTGATGGTGATGGGGGTGTGTACTTCTCTGCACCTCCGGAAGTCCACTATCAACTCCTTTGTCTTTGCTATGTTGAGGGTGAGATGGTTGTCTTGACACCAGTGGGTCAGGGCGCTGACCTCCTCCCTGTAAGCCATCTCATCACCTTTGGTGATAAGACCCACCACTGTAGTGTCGTCCGCAAACTTCACAATGATGTTGGAGCTGTTAGTGGCTATGCAGTCGTAGGTGTAGAGTGAGTACAGGAGAGGGCTCAGTACACACCCCTGTGGAGCACCAGTGTTCAGTGTGATGGGGGATGAGGTGATGCTGCCCAGTCTGACCACTTGGCGTCTGTCAGACAGGAAGCTAAGGATCCAGCTGCAGAGGGAGCTGCTCAGTCCTAGATCCTGCAGTTTCCTGTCCAGCTTCGAGGGAACGATGGTATTGAATGCTGAGCTGTAATCTACAAACAGCATCCTCACATACGTGTCTCTCTTCTCCAGGTGTGACAGGGCAGTGTGTAGTGTCAGGGCTATGGCATCATCAGTGGACCTGTTGTGGCGGTATGCGAACTGTAGAGGGTCCAGTGAGTCGGGTAGTGCAGAGCGGATGAAGTCCCTGACCAGCTTCTCGAAGCATTTGCTCACGATGGGGGTCAGGGCTACAGGTCGCCAGTCGTTCAATGAGGAGATGGTGGAGGATTTGGGTACAGGGATGATGGTGGCCATTTTGAAGTAGGCTGGGACTACAGACAGAGAGAGGGAAAGGTTGAAGATGTGTGTGAACACTCCAGCCAGCTGAGCCGCGCATGACTTGAGGACGCGGCCGGGAATCCCGTCCGTAGGCGACGGAGAGCGCGCACACGCAGCTGGGGGCGGAGAAACGCGGATCCCGGGGCGTACTACGGAGCCCATAGGCTTAGGCCGCCGCTCGGCGTCCCTCTCCCGCAAGCGTCTATCGATCCTACGGGCGAGGGAGGCTAATTCTTCAAAGGATCTGGTCTCCTCGTGAAATGCTAGTTGGTCCTTCATCTGGTCGTTTAATGACCGTAAAAAAAACCCACGAAGGGCCGAATCGGGCCAACCTACGGCGACCGCTCGGGTACGGAATTCAACTAGGTACTCCGCAATACTGCACCGCCCCTGACGGAGCCCCAGCAACTTCTGCGCGGCATCGTCCTCCGAAACCGGAGGGGAAAACGTAGCCTGGAACTCCTCCAGGAATTCATCGTAATCACAATCACGAATGGGGTGAGAGTTTAAGTAAGCTTCAGCCCATGCTAGAGCACGCCCCCGTAACAATCCCACGAAGTGGGAGATCTTAGCAGCATCCGTGGGAAACGCGTGAGGCGTGCGACTGAAAAACAAGGAGCACTGGAAAAGGAACCCCCCACACAGGTCCAACTCCGCGTGGAAGGGTTCCAGCGGCGGAGGTGAAACGCCGCGGTGCACGGGGTCGGGAGGCCTAGTTTGTAACTTATTCTGAGTGTCACTCAGCTCTTGACAACGGTCTTGGAGAGACTGGAGCTGCTGATCGTGGCGACCGAGGATAGCGCACTGTTTATTAATAGCGGAGCGGAGTGGATCTGCTGGGTCCATACTGGCCAGTCCGTACTGTCATGAACCGAAGTTCCGAGCGCAGGCTGGACTCAGTAGCAGAACACACACACCAGGGTAGGAGAGAATAAAGAAAGTACATTTTATTACAACTAAAGGTGTCCCATGAGGGTAGCCGGAAAAACAACGTATGGAACCAGAAGAAACCGAGGGCCTGGGAAGGTGAACCGCGCAGGGAACGCCGAGAGCGGGGCTGTGAGAGGCTGTAAAACAAAAAGAGAAACAGATTACTGGGGTGCGGAAAAAAAAGGCAGCATACGAGGGAAGGTGGAGTATGCGTCTCACGGTGATAGCCGGGCTGAGTGAACCAGAGGGGGGGGGAGCTCCAAAGGGGTCGAGACGGCGAGGCTGATGGTGATCTGAATCTCAGGCGGACAGGTGGACAGGCAGGTGGCTCGTAAAAAACGCCGAGTTGTGATCTGGGTACACAGGGCAAAAAAAACAGTGTTAGTTCCGATGGAGAGTTTGTCATAAGAGTTTTTCCCGCAGGTGTATGTTACCGCTGAGAGGCGACTACGGACTGGCGTGGAGCAGCAGGTAGGGCAGGATTAAATAGTCCACCTGGTGATCGCCTGGGATGGGGTGCAGGTGTGGGGTTAGCAGCCACGCCCGTGGGCATCCCAACAGCACCCCGGACGCCGGGCCGCGGACCATGCCATAACCTTGTAGACTTCATTATGTTCCAGCTGCTCTACAGACGCTGTGACCTCCAACTTAAGCAGGTCGTAAAGTATGTGCAGCTCAATAACTTCATAATCAGACCCTGTGGTATTTAGGCAGCAGAACAACTAAGAATAACAACTACAAATAATGTTTTTAGGTTTCTGTTGTACTGCAAGGTTCTGTACAGGAGAACCAAACCAAGAGCAAATATTACGTCTCATTTACACCTGAGCACGAAGAGCCATCAACATTTAGCAAATTGAATCATCTTTGTTTAGATGCAAGAAGAATCATATAGAAATGAAAAAGTAGAAATAGAAATCCAGAGCAAAGATATCCTCTAATTCAGCGTAGCACATGTGCAGCTGCTGCGATTCACGTAAGCATTCGGCTCGTCGCTGTTGCAGATTTTTCTCTCGCTGTTCTGGCTCACAGCGCTGCAAACACAAAAATAAATATCCCCAAAGGTGTGAAAGGGAGCTAATTAGTAAGAGTATTGTTACTCTCCGCAGGAGTAGTCCAGCAGTAGAAATCAGTCCAATAACAAGGTGTGTAACATCTAGCAGGGTGACAGAAAAACCCAGGGTAACTTCTAAGGACCTCAACGTCTCTCTCACATTGTGTTTTTTAAACATGCTTCCATTTGTCACTTCAGTCTTTACTCTGAAATACAGGAAGAGAAATCATGGCTGAAACAATTTCTCATGAAACCAGGGGTGTGGTCCAACAGTCAGTTTGGTGAGGAAGGTTCCTAACTGAGAGAAGTGACCCAGAAGTATCTGTGTAGCAGCCACAATGAATCCAGACCATGAGCTTTATTAACTGATCAAAGTCTCTTCTTTCATCTTCTGTATCATTCAGTTTGCATTGTAATGCCCATTATTGTAATGCTTTTTTAAGACGAGCAAAACTTTATTTCACTTTGGGTTAGCTGGGATAAGTGATGGATGGAGGGAATTTTACTTCAGCCACAGAAATCCTAAACAGGAAGGAGGAGCAGAGTTACAATGGATCACTATCCAGCAGGGAAACAAGGTTTATTTCAATTTCTTGGCCATGAGTGAGATTTACTGAGTGGGCAAATTAGGGAGACGACACCATCAGATCCCGAGCCCTCCATGTGTTAATCAAGAGACGGCTGCTGTGCTACATCCATAAATAATGAATAAATTAGGAGCTAAAGCTGAAAGGACAGTTTATTTGTACCATCTTCACGTGAACACATTCAAGAACATCACAGATGAAGAAACATTAAAAACTTCCACACTACATAAAGCAAGAAAAATAGTTTTTCTTTCAGGTGGTTTCAGAAAAACAGAAACATCAAACATCTCCAAGACTCTCTTTGAAAGAACTAAAAACCTTTGTTCTCATGGTCCAATCATGAGTGAACTCCCCGATGAAGCCTTGTGTGCTAAAACATGTCAGAGTTTTAAAGGTTAAACATGAGTTTCCAAAAAACGTTTTGCTGGAGAACAATGAACTATTTGACTGAGTTTCAATCATTTACAGACGAGCAAAACCAGGACAGAGAAAAAAGGACAAAACTGACTCAGTAAAACAACAGAAAAGAAGATCCCATGTAGATCTGTATTATGTAGAAGTTCAGCCCAGCAACCAGTTCAGTTCAACACAAGTTTAAATGATTCTATCTGAACTCTGTGGAGCCTGATCTCAAGCTTTTTGAGTCTGACACAGAAACCAGAGGATCTTTCTGTGTCTTCAGATTCACTGTGATCCAGTGATGGGAGTGATTTCAGCCCTGAGTGATCGCGCTGATGTTTGCACAGAGCAGACAATGAGGTGAATGTTTGGGCACATTGGTAACAGTGAAACAGTTTATTAGTAACGTGGGATCGTTTGTGTGTAGAGTATGAACTGAGATTCCTGAAGCTCTTGTCACACTGGTCACAGCTGTAGTTTCCTTCCATGTGTGCACGTTCATGCCTGTTACGACTACCTGACCGTGAGAAGCTTCTCTCACAGTGTCTGCACTTGTGTGGTTTCTCTCCTGTGTGGACTCGTTTGTGTGATTTAAGCTCACCTTCAGTAGTGAAGGATGACCCACACTGATCACAGAGGTGCTTTTTAACCCCACTGTGAAACAGTTCATGTCGTTTTAACTCACTTGTTGTGGAGAAGCTTCTCCCACATTCTTTGCAGTATTTCAGTTTGTCTCCAGTGTGTCTACGTTGATGTACTTTTAGGGTCTTTTGCTGACTGAAAGTTTTTCCACAGAGGTCACAATGAAAGTCTTTCCCACCACCACAGTGATGACAGGGTTGAGAACTGGATCCATCTGTGTCGCTCTGCTTCTAAACAAAGACACAAAGACAGTGTAAGTCAGTCCTTCAACATTTGTATCCTGAACGTCGCCTGAAATAAAGAGCATCTCTGCAGACGTCCAACTACATTTGACTGTTTCAGTTAACACACTCAGTTTACTGGGCTGCAATAACTACAATACTACCACCATAATACTACAGTAATACTAAAATCATAACTGAAAGGAAAATCTGAATAATCACTCAGAGCTGCTTTTCCATGCAGTAGAATTGCTAACATGCTAACACAGTTTAATGAGCAGAGTTGTTCCAAACAGTCAGGCTAAAATGACAAGATAACAATATAAATACATACCTCACAGTAGCTGCACTTGTAGAGTCTCTTTCTGGTGTGGATCTGTTGGTGTCGTCTCAGGTCATGTGGAGATTTAAAAGTCTTCTCACACAGGTCACATCGATAAGGTCTCTCCTCAGTGTGGGTAAACATGTGTTGTTGTAACTGTGCGTCTGTTGTAAAGTATTTGCCACACTGTTCACAGCAGTACACATCATGTCTAGTGTGAATGCGTAGGTGTGTATTTCGGCTCTCTCTCTGGCTGAAAGTTTTTCCACAGATGTCACAGCTGTATGCCTTAATTCCAGAGTGGGTAACTAGATGCTTCTGTAAGTGGCTACTGTGAGTAAAAGCTCTGCCACACTGATCACAGCTGTACACTTTAACTCCACTGTGGATGAGTTGGTGTTTTTTTAGGGAACCCTTCAAGGAAAAAGACTTTCCACACTCGTCACAGCTGTATGCCTTAATTCCAGAGTGGGTAACTAGATGACTCTGTAAGTGGCTACTGCGAGTAAAAGCTCTGCCACACTGATCACAGCTGTACGCTTTAACTCCACTGTGGATGAGTTGGTGTTTTTTTAGGGAATCCTTCAAGGAAAAAGAATTTCCACACAAGTCACAGCTGAACGGTCTCTCTCCAGTGTGGATGACCTGATGCTGTTTTAGTGAAGCCTTCAGAGTAAAACCCTTCCCACACTCGTCACAGCTGTACGCTTTAACTCCACTGTGGATGAGTTGGTGTCTTTTTAGGGAACCCTTGAAGGAAAAAGACTTTCCACACAAGTCACAGCTGAACGGTCTCTCTCCAGTGTGGATGACCTGATGCCGCTTTAGTTTAGCCCTCACAGTAAAACCCTTCCCACACTCGTCACAGGTGTGTTTTTTCTCTCCCTTTCTTCTGTGAGGTTTGTCGGCCTCCTGAGAGCGCTGACTTCTGGCTCCATGTTGGTCCTGCAGTGACAGAGATACAAACAGAGGCAGTGAGTGAAATGCAGTCGTGGAACAAACTCAACCTTCAAACTCCATTAACACTAGTTTTAAACCTGAAGGTGGAGCGTGGCACCAAACACCTTAAAGGTCTCTTATCCCCACCTGCTGGTAGTTCTAACACATTACATCCAACCTGCTGTTAAAGATAATTCATGACTGTTCAAACACTAAACACACACACACACACACACACACACACACACACACACACACACACTATTTTCTCTAATTTTTTAAGGCAACTTATTCCACTTAAAAGTTGCTCTAAATGTAACAGTTTTACAAAACGTTACTTTTAACTCGAGCATTTACTAAATTGCAGCTTGTTGAAAACTGTGTAATATGATGATGTATTTCATCTGGATACTGCAGCTGAGCAGAATAAATGTGGTGTGTTTAACAGAATTGCTTTCTTTAGAACTACAAGTAAGCCATAGAATATTTTAGCCTGTACAGGAAGCCAAGAAAGGTTATTATGCATTTTATCAATATTAGTATAGTATGAACATCTTCACACTAATCTGGACGCCTTATTCTGGACTAACTGAAGTCTGTTAAGATCTGTCTTATTAGCTGCTGACCAAATGATTGAACAATACTCCAGATGAGACATTACTAGTGCATTAATGACATCTTTCATAATGAAGAAGTGATACACAAAGAGCATTTCATAGCCATAGCTATGCCTTGTCGGCAGAGTTATGTGACATTAGTGATGTTTGTACTTTCAGCGTTAACTTGGTTTTAAAGCCTTTAAAATATACGCCGTTCAATAGTCGACCTTCATCTGACAGAGAATGTGATGATTTTGTGGATAATTAAAGTCAGTCATATATCCACAAACACAACAAGCTGAAAGTCAGTGATGCTGCTCGGTTTGCAGTCCTGAACATCACGGCACAAGCAGGATTCACTGCACTGTTAATGTTAGCTGTGTTATATTGCTGCCTCTGTTCGGTGGTGTCGAGCCAAACGCACTTTAACGTGTGTTTGAACGAGCTGACGGTTCACTCGTTAAGCTGAAAGAAAGATGCTTTAATCACAGCAGTCACACATGTGTCCACTGCACCATCTGGAACTCTTCTTGTTTACACTCGTAATAACACAAACACTAAATCCTGCTTCTCTGGTGCTGTTGTGTAGCAGTGTGTACACCTGAGACTGTCACCTGTCTGTCTGTCCTGCACTCTCTCTCTGTTTCTTTCTCTCTGATTGTGGAATAAAAGTATGAACATGTGTTTATAAGTTACACTTGTGTTTGAATCCTGCAGCTTATCACACATTTGATTTCCATGTGAGACGACTGCAAGTGTCCAGAGTGAGGACAGACTGAGGGACCCACTGCTGCACATCATCTGTGAGGCTTTGCAGCCCTGATGATCCACCAGGACAAACTCAGCAGTGTGTGAGGAAGAGGAGGAGGAAGAGCCAGCAGCAGCTGACAGATGGAGAGAATAGACAGACTGTTCCCTGTTTGTGAAGGACTGCTAGGAAAGTTTAACATAACTGTCTGTGCTGAATCAGTCTTATTAGGTAATGTTCACATAATGTGATCATCCCAGTGTTTTCAGTGTGGGAGAAAGTACTCAGGGCCTTCAAGTTACACACTATGAAAGGCAGCAACAAGTTTAATGTTCAGAAACCTAAAGTCTGTATCAGCAGCAGGATGGAGCTAAAAAATAAATGTTGGTTTCAGTTCTATGAAGATTTGAGTATTTTGGATCAGTAGCTGCTGTGTGTGTTGCATCATATTGCTGTAACTGTTTATATGCTTTATATATTCTGAGCTAAGTTGATCTATAGTGTTACATCATATTCTATAAGGATGTTATGTGTTTGTAGACTTTCTGCCCAGTTTGACCCATTTAGCAGAAGTCAGCCTGTTTAAGGCTCTGATATCTATTCTGTGTGACTTACAGCAGTTATGACATGGTCTGATTTTCTCACCCAATAAAGGAATATTTCATATATCAGTCGACTCTTCATTCTATCAGACACAGTTATCACAGCTCCTACATTTGCTTTTTACACATATATGTAAGCACTGAGCCACATTTAGTACCAACATATTAAATGAACAATATTTGTCTCTTATATATGATACATCTATATACACACTGTCACAGATACTTGTCTGTGAGTGAAGTGATTAATATAATAACTATAATATTGGCCATATTATATTTACATTACCACAGTGAGGTGACTTTAGTCTCATGAACAACATCAGCTAATTGTTATTTACAGCTAATCTTAAACGACTGTTCAGCACAGAAATGAAGCCCAACAATCATGTTTCACAGTCCTGTGGTCTCAGCCTCAGATACTCATCAAATCACACAGAGCTCATGTAGAAACAAATGAACTAAATATGTTCTCCTTCATTTCTGTCAAACAAAGCTGTATGAAACGTTTCCAGCTGTTAGTATCATGGTTGCTAGGCAACCTGGGCAGCGCGACGGAGGCTAGACGTCCCATTTCACGAGCCTACGAGCCTCGCACTTCGGCCTTAGCGGTCTTTGAGTACGCGGCCCTTGAGGACTTTAAAGCTGCAGAACCTGAATCGGGATACAGCCATGATGATCTCCAGCCTCGTGCTCGCCAACATTCTCACCTGAGTTAAGAAGACGATCACTGAAATGGTCTCAGCAGGTCCTTTGATGACAGCAATGAAATGCAGTGGTAAGGCTTTTTGGGGATTAAGTTCGTTTTCATGGCAAAGAAGGACGATGCAGTTCATCTGATCACTCCTCATAACATTCTGGAGTGCAGGCAAAATGCTATTATAAAAACTTAAGCAGCAACTTCTCCAGGTTCCAATATTTATGCAATTCTCAAACCTTTTGGCCACGACTGTATAACCTCTTCTGAAGTTTAGTGGATATTATACATGGTTATGCTCAGGATGTGTCGGCCAGTTTCCACTGGAAACGCCTTTTGGTTAAACTGTCAGCGAGGAATTTGCATTTGCACTGTTACATTTTTATATAACTTTAATGCACATAAACAACAGCTGCTTGTTTCAGTCAAAATACATTGATGGGTTTTTAATAAAGTTGTGCAGCTGTAAAGTACTTTGTCTGGTGTCAATTCTATCGTCAGCTAAATCGTTATGGCAAATGTTCAAATGTATATGGTGATAAATATCTTTGGTCATATGGTCCTGCTCTGTCTGTCACCTTCTGTGTTGAGCTCATTGTTTCCTCTGTAGTGGCTGAGCTGAGTCCAAGTAGCTGAAAATGTTCCTCGGCTGCTCCGTCAGACTCTCCTCCTCCTGCTGATCAGCTGGGACACAAAACAGATCTTTGTTAGGCTCCACACTGCACTGAAGAGTCAAAGTGTCTCATATGTTCATCTAACAAGTAAAAGAACACATTTTTGTTTCCCGAGGTGGGCAACTTGTTGGAAACAAACACAAAAGGTTTGAGCACTGATACCTGCCATTGCTGGCATTGAAAGATGCAACGCCAGCAATGTGGATTGTCAAGACTCAAACCAATCATCAAGCAAAGACAACAGGGATCAAATGTACCGCATTTTGATCCGGGACGTACTCTGCATGAAAACAAGCGCCCACTCTTCCTGCTCAACAAATGACAAGGGCGGAGCCTTATACCACGTGATACAGAAGCTGTGCCGTGTGATGCTAAAATTAGCAGGGAAACAACAACGGAGAGCACGTCAGGGATGACGAGAAAGTGACAGGAGAAAATCCGTCCCGGTCAACCACCCAAACATCAATAACGGGAACCTTATACAGCGCTTCCCTATACACGTCGAACTCCCGCAGGCACAAAGACATTACGGAGGCTATCACTTATCACCTGACCAAAGATGTGGCTCCATCAACACTGTGCAAAACGAGGGATTTAGGAAAATGATCAACACCCTAGACAAACGCTACACAGTGCCGTCCCGCAACTATTTTTCTATTGTTGCACTACCTGCTCTGTACACGCAGCGTCGAGCAACGGTGGAGACGGAATTTCAAGCAGGACAACATTTTGCTGCAACAACAAAACGTGAGACATTTGTTGTTTTATGTTTATTTATTGTTATGAGAGAATCATGATCTCAATTCTAAGCCAAAAAATCGTGATTCTCATTTTATGCAAAATCGTGCAGCCCTAACATTAACACAAAACTATTGTTTCACCAGAGAAACACACATGAAGAGAGAGAGAGACAATAACAGCTACCAAACAGTCGTCATAATTCGTCACACAATGAGAAAAGGACAAATCAACAAGTAACAATGACTAATTAATATTAAAATCTGTAACATAATGTATTGTTTGGAGTTTAGTCTGATTGGTTCAGGATGAGCTGCCATTATCCAATCACACGTCTGCTTACCTGCATCTTTTCTCTTTTTTCTAACCTGAGCACCTGATGGCTTTGAACTTTTGTTGTCCATCTGCCATTGGTTTGAATTTTGCGCTCCAGTACAAACACAAATCCCCCAACCCGAGGATCAGCACAATTAACCTAACAGACCTACACCTTAGTTCACAGATTCACTTTGTCTAAGGTTGATTTCTGGGATTTCACACAACCCAGGATTCAGATCGTGAATCCATGATGGGCTTGGATTTACATCATTATAAATGAAATGTGCTCTACTTGGAAGCAGCCGGCCCCGCCCCTTTTGACGGGTTGTGTGAGACTTTAAATCATCAAACTGTAAATTATAAATTTAAATTGTTATTGATCCTTTACCCCAAGTCCTAAAGTGTAGATTTATTTTCTTACTCTTCTTATATTTATTGTTTGTTTACTTGCACCGCTGTAACTGCAGCCTCGTCATCTCGTCTCTCTATCCGGTTGTTCAGTGATGACGCGACGAATCCTACTTCCGGGTCTAAAGTAGTCTGCGTTTAATATGGCTTTTGTGTTGTTAACATGTTTAATATTATGTATTTTCTTCTATTTGATCTCAAAAAGCTCCTAAAACAGTCAGTGATCCCTGTTGACCTCCCTCGGCTTTTATTACCGCTAATCATTTATTTAAGCTCAGTTTTTAAAACCTTAGGATGTAACTACAGCCCAGCCCATGCAGCAGTATATGAATGACTAACCTCGTATTGTGGATGGATTATCTCAGTTGTTCTCCTGGCTGAAGTTTGGTCCTTTTACAGCATCCTGCCATGCGATTACATTTGTTCCTGACCACCGGGAACACTCACATTAACTTTTATCGAGTGGAAAAAAAGTTATCTTGTTTATATTATGCTAACATAGCTGTGTCGCTAGCGGTCACGTAGCACATCATTATATACCAGCTAGCCCAACTTCAGTAACCCTACAAACGTCACTGCTGTTTAGTTTTCTGTCTTCATTTATGCTGGAAGTGATAGCAGAGCTGTACGTTTGAATTTGTTTCCAAAACCCCGCAGTCAGGACCTGCTATATTGTATTTAGATGGAAGCTAGCGAGCTAACTTCCTGCTAACTTCTAACTCCGTTAAATGTCATAAATTCCGTTTTCATGGATGCCTGGATGTTAAACTCAATTGTTACACCTGGTAGAGCAGAACGCTGATCATTTTATTAAAGATGAAAGACTTTAGACAGTTTTTCAACTCTCAGTAATGCCATAGTGATCGTTTGATATATGGACCTGCAGCGGAGTTTAGACCCAGACACGGCTAGTGACGTCAGACTGAACAACCGGATATGCTGGACTGTCTGTAGCGGAGATGACAATAAAGTTTACTTTGACTTCAGCAGCGCGCAGGCGCACCGAGGGCTCTCGCGCTCACTTTATAGAATTTAGAAAAAACATCGGTGCAGATTATAAGTCTGTATCATAATATCTGTTTGTTGTGTTGTTTTTATTTTGTTTTGCGAGTTGGTTATTAGATGCCGCTCCAGCCAGCCAGAGACTCCCCGCCGCCCCGCCCTCTCCTCCCTGTGCCGCCAGCAGCACCTCGCAAACGGAGGGCGCCCTTACTCCCAGCAAATGGCTGATAGAAAACCGATCGGTGCCTACGAATTTCCCAATATGCGCTGGCATGACGTCGGGGAAGCATGGGTACGACCGATTCTTTTATTTTTTTCTTGCCAATACCCGTGATGCCCCCCCCCCACCACGATGCATTCTATTGGTTTGCACACTTACACACACCCAGCTGTGGTTTCCTGTTTTGCTGGACTCTGGAGAGCCCCGCCTTTAACGCTCTTCTCTCACAGAGAGCAACAGAAAACTTGGAAAAACTCCAGATTGACTGAACTCAGTTCAAAGTTACCTTGACACCTTTAGATGTGAGACGTAGTGATGGTCCGCTTGAAGCTGACGCTCCGGTGCGTGTGTCAGAAAGATCAACGCGCTGCTTCAGAAGCACCGTGTCGAGGCTTGATTCGTTTGGCCAGAGTCACGTGATCAGTGACGTCTGAAGCTTCGTTTAGAACGTACCTTTTTTTAAATCGAACTTTATTGAAACACAATGAGTATACAACATACAAACAGATGAAGTTTACAAAAGAACAGAACATGAACATACAGAACAAGGAGTAAAAAAATTATGATATGAGTAGGCGAAAAAAATCAACATATTGTAACGTGCAGTGGAGATGAAGCCAGCCGCGGAGGTGTGCAGGTGGATAGCGAATGAGCAACAGCTTCTGACTTTCCAAAAAGTACTCATTTATTTACAATATCAAAAATAAAAGTGCTACCTCTACCACACATTACTAAAGAGCACACTAGTCCGCGTACACACGGGAGCATCCATTACAGGAGGAGTGCGAAGAAGAACAAAAAGGGGGTGACACCAGTCGTGAGACAGGAGGCGCCGCCATGTGGTGATACACTGCATTACAATAGCAACTATTACATAGTCCCCCCCTGGTGAGAAAAAGGCTGTCCTCAGCCGTACACAGCCGAAAAAGCACACACCACACCTAACAGTACCCTATACATAGAGGTTACAGCTAAGATTGGTGCACACACACAGGGCAAAAGACCATTTAAAAATGAAATTGGTGAAAATAAGACGAATATGTACAGTGGAAAATCAGTTTTCTTAGTTTTTTTCACTTTTTTCTTTTGTTCTTTTTTTTTTTTCTAAGTAAATGCCAAGAATGAACCTTAACGCACGAAAGAGCCATAAAACTGGATTAAGTAGAGCAAACAGAAACATCTACATAGCATGACTCAAAGTAGCAATGCAAATAGACAGCATCAAACAGGTTTAACCAAAACATTTCACTTCAGATCAAGCCTGGTTGTGTGAAAATCATTAGTCCATCTTTTGTTGCTCCAGCCAGACGTAACTCTGGGGCAACGTCTGGGCCTGAGATTGTAATGTCCACCAGCAGCTGGGTGCTGGACAGATCTGGGTGAAACACTCTCTGGAACAGCGCCCACACCAGAAGAAGAGTCAATGTCCGGTAAATCAAAGGGGAATGGCTCAGAGTCAATGTCAGTGTCTGCAGGGGGGCCAGGGTGGGCCTGAGAGTCAGAGTTCAGACCCTCTGCGGTCTCTCTCTCAGCAGGCAATGAAACAGAATGTTCTTTGGAAGTGAGAGAGTCCCAGGTATGGAACGGTTGCATGTTCATAACATGATAAACACCTGCATCCACACCGGAGTCCACCCAAGTGAGCCTGTAGGGTTGCTGACGACACCGTCGTGGTGGGCCTGATCTCTGATAACAACGAGACGGCCTACCTGAAGGAGATTAGGAATCTGGAGAACTGGTGCCAGAGGACCTCCTTCTAAACGTCAGTAAGACAAAGGAGCTGATAGTGGACTTCAGCACTAAGCAGGAGAGGAACTACCAGACCCCCGTCATCAACGAGTGCCCAGTGGAGAGAGTGGACAGCTTCAAATACCTCGGAGTTCACATCACGCAGGACCTGTCATGGTCCTGTCACATCAACTCCGTGGTGAAAAAGGCCCGTCAGCGTCTCTACCACCTCAGACGCTTGAGAGACTTCCAACTGCCCTCCAAGGTGCTCAGGAACTTTTACTCGTGCACCATAGAGAGCATCCTGACAGGAAACATCTTAACCTGGTTCGGGAACAGCACCATGCAGGACAGACGAGCTCTACAGAGGGTTGTGCGATCAGCTGAGCGCACCATCCGCTCCGAGCTCCCTGACCTGCACTCAATCTACAGCAGGCGGTGCTGGACCAAGGCCAGGAAGATGGTGAAGGACCTCAGCCATCCCAACAACAGACTGTTCTCTCTGTTGAGGTCAGGAAAGCGATTCCGCTCCCTGAAGACCAACACAGAGAGACTGAGGAGGAGCTTCTTCCCGCAGGCGATACGGTCTCTCAATCACAATCACACCACCACACAGTACTGACCCACACATATAGTTCTTACACACACACTGGACATTCTGGACATTGTTTTCACTTCATCACTTAAATCACTGCTGCTGTTATTGTGTATATATTATTTATACTTCTTGTGTATTTTGTTCATACATTCTTATATAGTTCTATATTGTGTATTTTGTTGTACAGTTATTTTATTTTCAATTTAATTTATATATTTTATCTTATTCTATCCCAGTGTGTTGTACAGTTATTTCATTTTTAACCTTAATTTATATTTTATTCCTTCCTAGTTAAATTAACCTTTTTAATTTTTCATATTTATTTCCTATCTTATTCATAGCCTTTTCCTTTTTTGTTTTCTTTAGGTCACGAGCAGTTGTCCAAGCATTTCACTACATATCGTACTGTGTATGACTGTGTACGTGACAAATAAAAATTTGAATTTGAATTTGTAATTAACATCACTGAGTCTCTGAGATACACACAATGGTCCCTGAAACAGTGGTGCAAGTTTAGCAGTAAAGTTAGACTGAGCGTCTGACCTGGGGTGCGTCTTAACTCTCACAAGGTCACCAACACGAAACGTGGCATGTCGATGTCTCAAGTCATAGTAATGTTTTTGTCTGTCATGGCTATAGTCCAAAGCTGCTTTGGCGTGGTCGTGAGCTTCCTGCAGGGAGGCTCTCAGAGTCTCAGGGTAAGGCACACCCGGTTCATCAACACCTGCTGTAGAAGGCTGAGTGATAAGGTCAAGCGGGGTGTCTAACTCACGACCATAAAGCATCATGGCAGGAGTCATACCTGTACTGTCATGGGGGGCGGTGCGCAGAGCAAAGCAAATTTGAGGGAGAAACTTGTCCCATGATGTGTGCTTATCACCTACATAAGCGCGGATTGCAGTTTTCAGAGTCCGGTTGACGCGTTCAGTAGCATTTGTCTGAGGGTGATATGCCGTAGTGAGTCTGTGCACCGAGCCTAAGGCAGAAACAACATGTTCAAAAAGCTCACTCACAAAAGGAGACCCTCTGTCAGAAATGAGGTAAGTGGGTGTACCATGCCTAGCAAAAATGTCAGTGACGAATTTACCAGCTGCTACCTGAGATGTAGCTTCTTTGACAGCACTGGCTTAAACCCATTTACCGTATTTTCACAACCATAAGGCGCACTTAAAAGTCTTAGGTTTTCTTCAAAAAGTACGGCGCGCCCTATAGCGCAGTGCGCCCTGTGTGTTGTAATGAGGACGTAGTAGAGAACGCCATGAGAACGCTAAAGGGTGAAGTGCGTGCGTTGACTTTATCGCACATACCTGTATAAAAGAACAGGTATGTGCGTTATGCAGGACATCGTTGTTTTAACAACCCTGAAAATGGCAAAGAGACACGCTTACGAAGCACAGTTTAAACTGAAGGCCATCAGCTACGCGGAGGAACATGGAAATCGAGCAGCGGTGAGAGAATTTAAGATTAACGAATCGATGGTTCGCAAATGGAGGAAGCTAGAAAACAAGCTCCGGCAGGTCAAGAAAACGCAGCTGAGTTTCCGCGGACATAAGGCGAGGTGGCCCGAGTTGGAGGAAAGACTCGAGCGGTGGATCATCGAGCAAAGAACGAGCGGGAGAAGCGTTTCGACGGTTACCATTCGGCTAAGAGCAGTTTCACTTTCACTTTTTATGAAACAGTGCCATTTTTCCATCCGGACCAGGACTATGGTAGCGCAGCAACTTCCAGCGGATTATAAGGAAAAGCTGGCCATCTTCCGCTCCTAGTGCAGCAAACACATCGGCGACAAACACATCCAGCGATGGATGACCGATGGAGACCACAGTTTCACCAAGAGTGGAAGGCAGCGCCGGGCGAGTTACGCCACAATTTGCCAATGGATTGTAGATGCTTGGGCTAATATGTCTGCTGGCACTGTTGTTCGAGCTTTCGCAAAAGCCGGCATCGTTTCCGAGGAGCCGCACGGCACGGAAAGTGACTCTGACAGTGAAGAAAGTGAACCTGGAATGTTTGATGGAGATTTAGCGCAGCTGTTCAATTCAGACACAGAGGATGAGGACTTCGATGGGTTTGATTGATGATAAAAATGTGAGTACCAAACTTTGTTTTGCTCCTGCTTTATTTTTAAATACGCACACTTGTATGCTTGTGTGTTGTTGATGATGACGATTACTGGTAATAAAAATGTGAGTAAGGTACCGAACTCAGGTTTGCTCCCGCTTTATTTTTAAATACGCATACGGTACTTGTATGCGCCCTATAATCCAGTGCGCCTTATGTGTGTGTTAAATACAGTAATGGCACACATAACTGAGACTGCGCCTTTTAGCACAGTGCGTCTTATGGTCGTGAAAATACGGTAGTCAAATAGTCAACAAACACGATCAAATAAGCATTACCAGTGGGGGTGCGGGGAAGTGGCCCAACAAAATCCACACCCACATACTCCCAGGGTTTCTGGGGGACAATGGGAACCATAAGACCGGCTGCTTTTTTCTGACTTGGCTTGGTGAGTTGGCACACTGAGCATGAAATCACATAGCTTTTCACATCAGCTGCCATTTTGGGCCAGAAAAACCTAAAACGCAGTCTAGCCAATGTCTTAGAAACACCCAAGTGACCTGCTGTGGGGTGGTCATGGTAATAGTCCAGCAAGGTGCCTCTCATGGAAGTAGGGGCAAACAGTTTCAGCTCTTTCAAAGGGTGCAAAGCACATATGGACTTGGGTTCTCTGTGATACAAAAGAGAGTCATACACAACATACTGTAACAAGGTGGCATTGTCCGAGCTGTTCAGAGAGTCTGCTTCAATGTCTCTGAGGAGTGGACCTGTGACATGATCGTCTAACTGCAGCTGTCTGAATTGTGAACGGTCAGCCAGAATGACGGGGGGCAGAGTACGAATGTCCAGGCTGCCCATAACAGCATGATCTGGTAAAAGATCAGTCGGCCTGTCACAGGTCAGAGGCAAAGGGTTGCGTGACAGTGCGTCGGGAACTTTGTTCTGTGCACCAGGTTTGTGCACTATTGTGAAATCAAAGTCCTGCAAACGAAGTGACCAGCGGGCAAGTCGGCCCGTTGGGTTTTGACGAGACATGAGCCACCTGAGACTGTTGTGGTCAGTGAAGATAGTAACATGAACACCTTCAACATATGGGCGGAAGTGTTCCAGAGCCCATATCACAGCGAGGCACTCCTTCTCTGAAGTGCAGTAGGGGAGTTCAGCTTTGTGAAGGGAGCGACTAGCAAAAGCCACAACGTACTCACGACCCTTGTCATCCTTTTGCATCAACACTGCCCCAAGACCAATGTCACATGCATCGGCGTGAATGGAAAAGGGACGGTTGAAGTCTGGAAATGACAGGATCGGGGCTGATGTGACATGATCCTTCAAAGTGTCCATGGCCCTTCGACAGCTGTCGTCCCAGTGGAAAGCATTGTCCTTTCTGGTGATGGCGTGAAGAGGTTCGGCATGGCGGGCATAATTCTGAATGAAGCGTTGATAATAGCCAGTCAAGCCAAGGAACTGACGGACGTGTTTCACTGAGGTTGGGGTATCAAACTCCTTAACCGCCTTTACTTTGTCCGGATCGGGCTTAACACCTGATGATGTGATGCGGTACCCGAGAAAGGTGAATTCATCGAGGCAGAATTGGCACTTTTTGAGCTTCAATGACAAGCCAGCAGCCTGGAGTCTGCCCAGCACCTCCTCAAGATCCACTAAGTGCTGTTCAAAGGTAGGTGAGGCGATAACAATGTCATCCAGGTAGACTGTGCACGTTTTGTAAATGAAGCCAGCAAGCACAGAGTTCATGAGTCTCTGAAAAGTTGCAGGTGCGTTGCAGAGCCCAAAGGGCAGCACCCGAAACTGGAAGAGACCGCAGTGAGAGATGAAGGCAGTTTTAGGCTTCGAGTCCTCTGCTACAGCAATCTGCCAATAGCCTCGCGCTAAGTCCAATGTCGAGACAAACTTTCCTCTTGCCAGAAAGTCCAAAGACTCATCTACACGAGGCAGGGGATAAGAGTCTTTTCGGGTAACTTGGTTGAGCCCTCAAAAGTCCACGCCAAGTGAACTCCAGGAAGCCCTGATAAGTATGCCCAATAATAAGGCCCCAGGTCCAGACGGTTTCCCTGCAGAATTCTACAAAGAATTCTGGACAATTTTGGCACCAGTATTCCACGGCATGTTGCAGGAAATCGAGGAAAATGGCAGACTACCACCAAATATGAATTCTGCCAACATTAGTCTCCTGCTAAAACCAGGCAAAGACCCTTTATTTCCCTCAAGCTATCGTCCAATCTCTCTTTTAAATGTAGACCTTAAAATAATCTGCAAAGCTCTCTCAAAGAGATTAGAGAAAATGACCCCCCTCTTAATTCATCCTGACCAAACTGGTTTCATAAAAGGTCGGCACTCCTCAACAAACACTCGTAGATTACTTAATTTAATAGACTACTCATACGATAAAAACATCGAAACCATAATATTATCTCTAGATGCAGAAAAAGCATTTGACAGAGTTAACTGGAATTTTTTATTCGCAACTTTACACAAATTTGGTTTTGGAAACTCTTTCATAAACTGGATAAGAATATTATACAATTCCCCAACAGCTCGTATCAGAACAAATGACCAGACATCCTCCAGCTTCTGTCTCCTGAGGGGCACCAGACAGGGATGCCCACTCTCCCCTTCACTTTTTGCAATTTTTATCGAACCTCTAGCAGCAACATTTAGACAGGCTACAACAATTAAGGGCATAAAATGTAAGAACATAGAACATAAAATCAGTCTCTATGCGGATGATGTGTTGCTTTTTCTGCAAAACACACAAACCAACCTCTCTGAGGTAATTACTTTAATAAACTGGTTTTCAAGAGTTTCAGATTATTCAATTAACTGGCCAAAATCTACAGTTCTCCCCATTAACTGCTCCTTCCATAATTCTTCCTCTGCCCCACTGCAATCCGGAAATATTAAATATTTAGGTATTAATGTCTCTCCTAAGCTTTCAGACTTAACTAAATTAAACCACATCCCACTTCTAAAGAAAGTAGAAGGCGATCTGACTGGATGGAAATCTTTACCCATATCACTCATGGGAAGGGTCGCCACTATAAAAATGATGATCTTGCCAAAAATAAATTACTTATTTTTGATGATCCCTAACAAACCATCACAAGATTGGTTCAGATCTCTGGATTCATATATTTCCAAATTCCTTTGGAAAGATAAACCCCCGCGTATCAGCTTAAAAACGCTACAAAGAACCAAGGATAGAGGAGGATTAGATCTGCCTAATTTTTACCAATACTTCTTAGCCAACAGGCTTCAGTTCATCTCAGAATGGTTAAAACATACCTTCTTAGTTGAGCCCTGGCTAGATGTTGAACAGGCACTATGCAAGGATCTAGAGATTTCAGACCTACCATTTATTAGCTCAAACATCAAAAGACATGAATGCTTTAAAAGTATCAACATCAGCTTTTCTCTGACAGCATGGTGGGAGTTTCTAAAAATAACGGAGTCTTCATTAATTCCATGCAAACGTACACCTATCTGGAATAACCCTGACATATTACAAAACAATAATATGATTAATTTCCCAGAATGGAGTTGTAAAGGAATTAAATACTTAGAACATATATTAGAGGGAACAGAATTTATTCCATTTGACAGACTAGTTGCACAATATGGGATCAACAAGACAAGATTTTTAGAATATCAACAAATTAAATCCATAGTAAAAAAGAAATTTAACCTCAGTCAAGTTGAATTACAAACACCACTAAGTGCGGCACATTTTCTTACTCTTAAATCCCCCAAATTATTATCTAAAATATACAGAACACTTTCTAAATTAGATGAATCAATATCCCTTCCTATTGCAAAGTGGGAAGCAGATTTATCAGTCAACCTAGACCAAAACTTCTGGTCTGAGATTTGCTTAAAAACCTTTAAATTAATTAAAAATCCCAGTCTGCAATTAATACAATACAAAATACTACATAGAGTGCACTATACAGGTCATCGGATGTTCAAGATGGGCTTTACATCCTCCAACAACTGCTCACACTGTCAAGGCAATACACCAGACAATTACATCCACGCTCTTTGGTTCTGTCCACCAGTGCAAAAGTTTTGGCGCGAGATATGTGAAGACTTATCAAAGTGTCTGAAATGTAACATTCCAACTTCCCCCTTAGTGTGTTTGTTGGGCAGCTTAGATAATGTCACTTCAGAAAAGAATATAGCCCATATGGTTTTCACTGCCCTATGCATAGCCAAGAAAACAGTCCTCATGAACTGGAAAAATAAAAATAATCTTAATTCTAACCAATATAGAAATTATCTATTAGATTACATTAGTCTTGATACAGCCTCTGCCACCACATCAGATCAATTGCTCTGGGCTCCTTTTATCAGCTCCATCACCTAGTGGGGGTGGGGGGTCATAGTTTGGTCCCGCCTTCACTGTTGTGATTGGTGTGGGGGTAGGGACAGGCTTAGGGCGTCGGGGGGTTCCCCGGAGGCATCTTCCTTGGGGGGCTCAACCCGGGGTAGCGGTCATGTCCGGTTGGGGGCGTGAGGTTCTGGGGGCGCTCCGTCTCCGGGCTGGGGCCCGGGCCGGGCCTCGGGGGCTTGGGTCCTGGTTGGTGTGTTGCCGGGGTTGTGGGCGGGTGGGTGCATGGGGGCCCATCCCTGGAGCAGGGTGCCGCCGGTGCGTCGAGCCACCTGGGGGGCTCTTCAACTGGTGGGGGAGATGGTCACATCTGCAGGAGCTTTCCTCTCTTCAGGGACTCTCTCTGCAGGAGGGGGAGATACAGGAGAGGTGGAGGAAGATCTCAGCCTGGGCGTTTACTGTCTTATGTAGTCTGGAAGATGAGTGGATGGTGGGGTGGGTGCAGTTTTCTCTGTGGTGGGGTTGGGTGAACTGTCCCGGGCTCTGTGGGGCCGGGAGGCGCTGCTGCACTGGGCCCCGGTCTGGATGGGCCTGGGCCCTCTTTCCCTGGCGGGTCGCGGAGTGTGGGAGTGCCTACTGGGGTCAGCGGGGGAGCTGGCCCCAGGGAGGGGTTACCTGCCCCTCCCTTCCTTCCCTCCCCATCTCCAGCTGCCTCCCTCTTCCCGCTCCACCACAACCACCCACACATGCAGGGCCTTGGAGTAGGGGTATGTCACCAGGGTGCAGAGGAGGCTACCCCCCCCCCCCCCCCTCTGTCCCCTTCCGGCTGCCTCTGTCATGGTCCTGGGTCGGTGACCCAGCGCTTTTAGTTATCATTTTCTAGTTTATGATGATGATTATTATTGTTTGAGTTCTGTGTGTTATATTTGGTCTGCCTTTGAGTCTGTCTCTGTCTATGGTGTCACCCCATCTGTTTGTGAATCTGTCTGTTTAGTTCAATGTCTTGCCTGGTTCCATGTGTCTGAGTTTCCTGTTTTATTGTGAAGGTTTGTGTCATATGCGAGTATGCTCAGTTACGTTTCCCCTGTCTCGTCAGCTGTGATTTCTCCCAGGTGTGTTCCCCTTCTGTCTCTCATCCCTTGATTACTGCCGTCTGTGTATTTAAGCCCTGTGTTTCTCTGTGTCAGTGTCGCGTCGTACCCTCAACTAGCTGTGTGTTCTGCTTCTATGTTCCTAGTGTTTGGTCTCCCGCTCCAGTTTAGTGTTTCTTTCCAGTGTTTCAGTCCTTGGTTCCGCTGTTCTGACTTTTGGTTTTCTTTTGGTGAGTTTAGTTGTACGAGGTTTTTCCCAGCAATAAAGCTGCGCCTTAAGTTTCACTTCCGTGTCTGAGTTCTGCATTTTGGGTCCACCACTCCTGCTTGCCTGCCACACAGCGATTCATGACAGAACGACGCGACCAGTAATGGACCCAGCAAACTCCGTACGGAACCGGCAGCGTGCAGACTCCGCCTTCCCTAACGAGAGAAGGCAGGAGGCTCGGCATGCCCGGGAGCGCGAGTCTGCCTTCTATGGGACTCGATTGGCTCTAGGTGGGCCGCGCAGCCTCCAAACTGCAAACGCTGCTGCCTTTTCCCCACATCGTCCCACGGTGATAAGAGTTGGAGGATTCAGCCTATCGCCTGCCTCAACTCCTCCGGCCTTCTCAACTTCCGGTTCACCTCCCCAGTCGCCGCCCACGTCCTGCGCAAAGAAGAGGGTTACTCGGCGGCCGAGGAGAGATTTCGTGCCTCCGACAAGCAGCCTATCTCCGCTGCAGTCCTTTGCGCTCTTCCTGGGACTTCCACGCTCGGAGCTGCACAAGCTCCCCGTCTCTCCGGCGCAGCCCGGTTCGTCATCGGCTCAGCCAGCCGACATCACCGAAGTGCCTGCGCCCACTGCCTCGGGAACTCACGGCACAGTTCCCAGGAATAAACGGCGCTCACGCCGTCGCCACCCTAAAGTCACTCACCAACTCCGTTGGTGAGTGACTCTGACAGTTTTTTCCATGCCACTTCCAAGTCGGACCGACTCGGACAATATTCTGCTCCTGAGTCCGCTGTTTTTCAGGTCCGTAACACATCAGAAATGAATAGTGAGTTTGAATATGACTGTGTTTCCAGGGCTCATAATGTTTCTAAGTTCACCTCCGCACCTTTTAAGCACGAGACTGAGTTCATTACCCCCCCAGAGACTGCTGTTCATGCTGAATTAAAGAATCCTGGCACTGTAAGCTCCATGCGCGTCATCCCAGAGGCCATTAACTCCGTGTCTGGTAATTCTGGGTCGGTTAATCCTGAACCTGCATTACCTACCCTCACGCCCATGTTTCAGAGTGACTATTTTTCCTGTGCTCCTCCCAGGTCAGCAGCAATTAACACACAGACTGATAATCTCACCTTAGAGAAGCAAAAGACTATTGTTGAGCTGCATACTCATGAACAACACCGTGAAGTTAACAGTTCTGAGGTCCCTGTACCTGCTGAGTATAAGACTGTGAATGGTGTTTCTTCACTCCTGGACTATGCTGCTCTCCAACCTATATATTTAGAAACCGTTTGTGTGAATGCTCCTGTGTCCGCAACGGATCCCTTTGTGCTCGGTATTACTGACTCTGACTCTGCTAAACCTGGATCTTCCTGTGCTATGACTGTTTTAGAGACTGCTACTCCTAACATGGACAGCTTAAGGCCTACAGAGTTGCCAGGAGTGACTCGCCATGAATCTCTGTTATCCGCCCGGCCCGAAGCTCAGTCGCCACCTCCACCACATTCAGTCTCGCTTCCCATAGCACAGTCACATCCACAGCCTGACTTACTACAAACCTTATTTCAATCCTTAGCCCAGTCAATAGCTCAGTTGGTAGAGGAATCATCAGCCTTATCGTCAGCTCGGTTTCCAACTTCACAACCATCATTTTCCCGACCTTTTCTTCAGTTGCCCTCAGCTCAGCCACCTATACAGCCATCATCTTCACCTACACCTCCGGTACAGCAAGCTATGTCTATCCAACCCTTACAGAACTGTTCCACAACCTTGAATCCTAATCAGAGAGACAAACCAAACAATATTGTTATCAGTCCTCAAAAGCTGGCCAGTTCTGAGACTGAGATTCACTCCAGGGCCTCCCCAGAGGCTGGGTTTCAGCCCCCAGCAGACTCTGGACCCCTGGCGGTTAAGAAGCCAGCTGAGGACCGCACCCGGCCGTTGCTGCCTGAGCAGACTCAATGCTCTGTGCAGCTGCAGTCTGCCATGTGTTTGCCAGAGGCCCGTGTGCCTGCTGGTCCTGTTCTGTCCCTGCCAGAGGCCCGTGTGCCTGCTGGTCCTGTTCTGTCCCTGCCAGAGGCCCGTGTGCCTGCTGGTCCTGTTGCGTTCCTGCCAGAGGTCTCCGCGCCTGCTGGTCCTGTTGCGTTCCTGCCAGAGGTCTCCGCGCCTGCTGGTTCTGTTGCGTTCCTGCCAGAGGTCTCCGCACCTGCTGGTTCTGTTGCGTTCCTGCCAGAAGTCTCCGCACCTGCTGGTTCTGTTCTGTGTGTGCCAGGGGCTCCAGTGCCCACTGGTTCTGAGACTGTTTTTGCTGGGGGGCCCGAGGAGCCCGTCCAGCCTCCTTTCTCGTCAGTTGGGGGGCCCGAGGAGCCCATCCAGCCTCCAGCTGCTCCACCAGCAGCCTCATCCATGCTTGCAGCAGCGGTTTCATCCATGCCGCCACCTGCTGCAGCGCCTCCGTCTGCATCCTCCACGCCGTTGCCTGGTCCGGCCTCTGCTTCAGCCTCGCCTGGTCCGGCCTCTGCATCAGCCTCGCCTGGTCCGGCCTCTGCATCAGCCTCGCCTGGTCCGGCCTCTGCATCAGCCTCGCCTGGTCCGGCCTCTGCATCCTCGTCATCCCCGTCTGGTCCGGCCTCTGCATCCTCGTCATCCCCGTCTGGTCCGGCCTCCGCTTCGCCTGGGGCTGCAGGGGCCACGCAGCCTTCAGGTCCCCAGGCCGCTTGTTGGGCATCTCCGCCACCGTGGACGCCCTCCTGAACACCCTCCTGAACGCCGCCGCTGCCTTCCGCGTGGCCGGCCCCCGGATCTGCTCTGTCGCCGCCACTGCCTTCCGCGTGGCCGGCCCCCGGAACTGTTTGCCCATCGTCGCGGTTGCCGTCCACACGGTCGGCCCCCGGAACTGAACCGTTTTGGCCTCCTGTGCTGTCGGCCTCCGGGTCGGCCCCCTGAACTTGACCTTCTGGGTCTTTCTGGGCTCTGTCCCTCCTTCCTGGTCCCCCGCCGCCCACCCTGGTGGGGTTGTTTTCTGTTTTTGGCTGTTTTTTGTGCTTCTGTTGGGCGGTCTGGAGCCCGCCCTTGAGGGGGGGGGTACTGTCATGGTCCTGGGTCGGTGACCCAGCGCTTTTAGTTATCATTTTCTAGTTTATGATGATGATTATTATTGTTTGAGTTCTGTGTGTTATATTTGGTCTGCCTTTGAGTCTGTCTCTGTCTATGGTGTCACCCCATCTGTTTGTGAATCTGTCTGTTTAGTTCAATGTCTTGCCTGGTTCCATGTGTCTGAGTTTCCTGTTTTATTGTGAAGGTTTGTGTCATATGTGAGTGTGCTCAGTTACGTTTCCCCTGTCTCGTCAGCTGTGATTTCTCCCAGGTGTGTTCCCCTTCTGTCTCTCATCCCTTGATTACTGCCGTCTGTGTATTTAAGCCCTGTGTTTCTCTGTGTCAGTGTCGCGTCGTACCCTCAACTAGCTGTGTGTTCTGCTTCTATGTTCCTAGTGTTTGGTCTCCCGCTCCAGTTTAGTGTTTCTTTCCAGTGTTTCAGTCCTTGGTTCCGCTGTTCTGACTTTTGGTTTTCTTTTGGTGAGTTTAGTTGTACGAGGTTTTTCCCAGCAATAAAGCTGCGCCTTAAGTTTCACTTCCGTGTCTGAGTTCTGCATTTTGGGTCCACCACTCCTGCTTGCCTGCCACACAGCGATTCATGACAGCCTCTGCCTCAATTTTTTCCCACAACTTAGACATTCACATTATTCACACTCTCATTACACATACATATAGGATCTTGGGGGTGGGCACAATCACGGAGTCCATATTACCATCAGGGTGTACACCTCACCCCTGGCGTCGTTGCCCACCTCTCAATTTTAAATACACTTAGACATTGAGGGCTATCAGGAGGGACTATGCGCTTACCTGCTGCTCTCTGGCAGGTAGCTCCATGCCCTCCTGGGTTTTAATTGCACCTTAGAACACACATGCATCAACACTACAATGAGCGGGTGGAGGGAGGTTTGGAGTCTTCTCCCACCCCCATTCTCTGCAGCCTGCTGGAGCGGGAGGGCTAGGAGGAGTTGGCCGTCCGACTGCGGTCTGGAGTGTGGGGCCTCCCTGCTGCTACGGAGTCGGGGTGGTCTGCCTCTCCCCACCGCAGGGAAAAGGGTAACACCACCTGGGTCTGGGTGCAGTTCCCCCCTCCAGGGGCAAGGGTACCTAGACCCGGTTTGTAGAGTACGCTTGGGGAGTGTGATCGTGTGTACAGCGTCTCTTTATGTCTGTCTCCACGTTGGTTGAGTGTGGAGTGAGTGCACATGAGAGCATGAGGGGGGGAATGGATGTTTGTGTCTGTGTGTGCCTGTATGTCTGTGTCTATATGTCAGGTTGGGTATCAGACACCACCTCTCTGGGGACACCTCAGGCCCTCCAAGGTTTGGAGGCCTATCTCCACCCACCACCACTTCCCCTGCCGGTGGCGGACTCCCTCAGGTGTCGGTGCGTTGGTGGTTCTTTGTGTCTGGGGGTGGGCGTCCAGGTACACACCGGCTCACTCCTTGGCGGCCACTTATCGGGGCCTGGAACCTGGGGCTCGCTCGGACCATTTCGGAGGTGGGGTGCCCCCGGCCTCTCGGCCTGGGGCTCGGTCACTCAGGCACAGCTGGCTGCCGGCGGAGCTCACGGGCGCGTCACTGCAACTCCCCCTGGCTTCTGCTCCGCGGCTGCTGAGTGAACCCTCATCTGGGACTCTCCTCAGCTCTTGCTGGGACAGTGGCGCGGCTGCCCCTCTGTTGGTTTTCCATGGTCTCTTGTGTTCTGGGGGCCTATGGATGTCTGGAGTTTTGATCTCCTCCATACCTGCTTCATACCCTGGAGGACGGGGCTGTGGCCCCCCCCACACTCCCTAGCAGATCGTTACATGGAGAAACCTTTGGAATACAAGCACGCTGATCCACACAGGTATGCACACGGGTGTTCACTGCTCGTAGACTTAAATTACACCCTTCTTGGCTACTACTTCGAAGCACATCTGTCCTGCGTGCTGCACAACAACATTGAATATTTAGTATTTACTGCTGTTTACACTTAGCTAGATTAATGCAATGGTATTGTGTTTAGTATGTTGCTTTGTTTTTTTGCTTGTTTTCTATTCTTCTCTCAACAGGTGATCCAGGAGATTTTTATTTTTTTTCTCCCCCCCTTTCTCACTGTCCCTCTCCCCTTCTGTTTTTCCTTTCCTTCCTCTTTCTTTCTCCCTTTCCTATCCCTCACTGATGTCTGTCCCGTCTGTAACATCTGAAAATAAAATATAATAAATAATAAAAACAAAGATCGACCAAATGGACCAATACGGCAATGCCACGAAGATCCATTTGGCAAAGTAAATCCATTGGGTATCCTTGTTGGTCTTCAGACAACAATTCTGATGGCTAAAGAACCAAATGGGACAGGCAAAAAAAAAAAAAAAGTCCACACAAAACCTTGGTTCCGTGGCCGCTCTATTTACAATGACTACAGGAGCTGCCCAAGGGCTTGTGGAAGGTTCAATGATGTTGTCCTTCAACATTTGTTGCACTTGTTCTTCAATCACACGTTTCTTAGCAGGTGACGTGCGATAGGGTGGGAGATTGACAGGTGTTGCATTGCCAGTCTCTATGGCGTGCTGTGAGAGCCGTTCGACCAAGTTGACCATCAAACAAGGAGCTAAACTTGCTGAGCAGATTTAGTAAAGCATCCTTGTTGTTCTCTGAGAGACTTGCTTCAGACAGTTTGGCTGTTAAGTCTGAGCGAACCAAGTCCAAAGACATCAGTGTTCCAGGTGAATGTGAGTAATCATTTTGAAGGTCCTCTTCATTGTCTGCGAGTGGGCAGGGGATGTCCTCAATGTAGACTGTTCTAGTGGGAATGTGAATAGAAACAGAAGCTCTTGCCATAAAATCCATTCCCAGAATGAAAGGAGAGGACAAATCTGGTATTATGGCAAAAAGCTGGTAAAAGTTCTTGTTCATGAATCCAATATCCAATATCCAAAATTCCTCTCAGGATGCGTTCTTGGTTGTCGGAGGGCAGAAAAACTGTCTTAAACAGTTGACAGAATTGAGCCCATGATGTGATGTGGGAGCTCAGTGCCTTGAACCATTTCCCGGGCTCTTTTGCAAGAAAGTGTGGCAGTTCGTTTAGCAATTGCCCATCAGTTAGGTTCAATGAGGCTTTGTATGTGCCAACTGCATTTAACCATTCCTCAGGTTGCACTTTTCCGTCCCCAGCATACACAGGAGGCTCCAGCTTTGCGTGATGTAAAGCTGCCGCAATCACTCTGGAAGTGCTGCTGAGTTCAAGTGAGTGAGATGGGAGGAAAGGATTTGTAGGTTGAAATGGGTTGCTGGGCAGGAACGGATTGGTACTGTTGGTGGGTTCAGTTTTGTCCATCACATGAACATGAGGTGTCGATGTGGCCATTGGGAAAACAGGAGACTGTGGGACTGCAGGAGGGGGAGAGTTCCCCGTTGTGAGTTGGTCCCACTGCCTTAGTAAACTCTGCTGTATGTTCAGTGAGTCACGTAAACAATCACTAAGCTTACTCACCTCAGTTCTTAACTCCACCACTTGTTGGCTAAGGCTAGGATTCACATTTTCAACTATCTGGCACATAGGTAACGAGGTAAGTTCCATGTCTGAGTCAGAGTCGTCTGGGCAGTGTGCCATTGCGATTTCAAAAAAATTAAGCCGCTCCAGGGCACAGCGCAGTTATTGATTTAGCAGTAAAAGAGTCAGTTAGGTCAGACTAGAAAGACAAAACTGCAAAAATGCGTTCAAGATTAAATTTAGAAAAACCACATATAAAATTTCGCCCAACAACTGAAATTAGACTGGAGTGATCAGAACCATGTTATTACAATAGCATGTCTGCAACACTAGAGCTCAATGCAAGATTAGTTTTAAGTCGTTTCGTTATACTGAGCCGAAGACCAGCACCAACGGTTGTAGTCGGCCAAGCTATCACTTGTGCTACAGTCAGTCTCAGCAGAGGGAAAGGGGAGAGAAAAGGCAGCAGAAATGTTCATGTCCAGGCTCTCCACAGAAGAATTAATCCTTAGAAGACGAAACCAACAACAAATAACAAATCCACGGAGTCCATTCGCGTCACGGAGTCAGCTTCTCTTTTTCTTTCTCCCAAGCGGAGCAGCGGCACACCACGGTATCCAGAAATTAGTCGGGTCCCACCTGAGCTGAGGCTGCGGCCATGGCTGGAGAAAACGTCCGAGCGTCCGCAAAACTGGGGGGATTTCCGAGACAGTTCACGTGCTAGAAGAGAAGAATCCTCGGCGGGATGCAAAAGTCGAGGCGCCGCCATGTGGTGATACACTGCATTACAATAGCAACTGTTACAATATAAATATTGTTCTGAGAGGCTTTTTGTTGGTTGAGTCTGAAATTGATTGTATGTACAATTCATATCCTTATAAAAAGGCAGAAATATGGTGTTTTATTAATAAACTTACATTTATGGATATAAAATAGCTAAAAGTATTAACAAATTTTTTATAAAAAAACATTTATCATTCTTCCTGGGGAACTTAAAGAAACAGAATAAAACATTTTGCCATCGTAAAGAAAACTCCCTTAAACTATAGACAATAACAAAACTGCTAAATTCTTCCAGAATCTCTGTGTAGAGGAACCAAAAGAGATGTGCCACAGTTTCTGGATGATCCCCACAGAAAGTTCAATTAGTATTTATGTCTCTTTTAAATGTTACCATATAGTGACTGGCTGGGTAACATTTATGAAGAATTTTATATGAGATTTCCTTCACCTTGTTCACAATTAGATATTTATGGGATCATCCAGACTGTCTTCCAGGTGATATCTGGAACATGTCGGTTCCAGTAAGATATTCTATATATGGGAGAGACATGATATCTTCTTGGAATAAACTACGCATTCTCTTATTGCTGTTACCAAGTTCCTGTGACATTAAAGTCCCTTAGGGTATGGCACCAAGCACCATTGAGAATTCCCCAACACTGTTTGACAAGTTTGACGAGCATCTTGACTTTTGGTCTTTGGATATTAACAGTCCTGGATATGTGACTTCTTGTTTAACAGAAATGTTACAGAGAGCATTTGCAGTGCAGCCTTTAATTGCTAGTAATTCACATTTTTTAGATTTCGACATAAAGCAGATGCCTCAGAGAAATCACTAATAACACTAAGGGCTGGACGGATTTGATTTGCATTCTTCAAGAAGAGTGTGGTGTCATCAGCTAGCTGGCTGATGATGAGCTCCTTATCAGCTGTGCTGATTCCTTGTATAACAGGTCAAATCTCGGGGTGGAGTCTTAATCATTTTAATTGAGCTATTGCCATTCGTGTACAAGGTTTTGATAGCTTTACAGAAAAATGCCAATTTTTTCCAAAGAGTGGAAAATAAATTGATGTTCAATTGTATCAAAAGCCTTTTAAAAATCCAGGAAGAGAATGAAGCTATAGTCAGATACCAAATCAGAGTAATCAAGTAGATCTAAAACCAGTCTCATGTTCTTAGAAAGGTGTCTGTTTCTCATAAAGCCTGATTGTGTCTCATCGATAATTGTGTCCAAGAACTCTTTCATTCTGTTAGCAAGTACTAAAGCCATAATCTCATAGTCATCATTGAGCAGACAGATGGGTCTCCAATTATCAATAAGAAGTAAGTCTTTGTTTGGCTTTGGAATAAGTGTTATGAGACCCTGAGTAAGAGTAGGAGGGAGGATGTTATTCTCTACACTTCCTATGAAAAGCTGCAGTAAGAACGGAGCCAGGAGATTCGAAAATGATTCATAAAACTCTGCAGTTAAACCATCTGTGCCGGGAGATTTGTTGGCCTTAAGTGCAGAAATAGGATTACAAACGTCCTCCACAGTCAGAGGGCTGTCACAGTGACTTCTATCTTCCACAACAATAGTTTTTAGGTTTTTAATATTATTGAGAAACAGCGTTGAGACATATATATATATATTCTACTTTTCTAAATGATTGACTATTTCAATGGAGAACCTAAATGACACGGACCCGTGTTTGTTATTACATATCTCTATTTTGAATGTGACAAGTCTATCATTGCCTGTTATTCATAGGTATTAACAGAGTTTTTGGCCTTTTTTTCCTCTATAACAGTTAATTGACTCTTTACAGTGGCCTGCTATGGTTAATAATAACATGTTCAGTCATGAGTGAAATCAAAGCTTTTCTTCACTTTAGCATTTAACATTCCCAACAATATAATGTGATACCTTAATTAAAACACAGCTAATAAAACACAATTTTCTTAATGCAAACATCAGTGACTCAACATTAGCAACCAAAGGGTTCAGTCTGCAGCTCACACTCATGTGAAGCTACAGCCTCCCCCTTTAGTCTCTGTCATCCTTCTACTCCTGCAACAACAAAACAAGACAAAACCTCCACCCTTCTTCTACAGGCTGGGTGAATTGTTGTGGACATTCACTAATCCTAAAGTCGGCACCGTTTTTGTCTCAGTATCAAGTCAGTTAAACTTTTAGTCGTCAGTCCGTCACAGTCCAGTCACATGCATACATCCACACACATTCATACCAGATATTGCTGATAATGGAGTCTCACGCGCAGCCTATTCGAGCCTCCATCACCAGCAAGATGACGTCATCATTTTAAAGGAAAACAGCTCCTTGTTTTTGGACTGGATTGACTCGCTGCAATCCTTTTAGGCTCAGGACTTCTCATGTGATCAATGTCACATATAAGTGAATTTCTCCCAAGCCCATTATAATCATGGAGAAAAACACTTTGCCACTGTTTCCAGTAAGAATATTTTATAGCGCTTTAAAGTTCAACCTCTCAGGTCTGGATTAAAGAGCTGATTTGTTAAATCGGGAACTCACAAAATACCAAAATATCACCACCGGTGGATCACACCTCTCAGATGTTCTTATCTCAGTGCACTGTAACAAAAGCACAAACAAACGCAACCAATAAAATACTAATAAAGTAACAAATACTGGGGCCCATTGCAAACATGTCCAAGCATAAAACCATCTTTCTCTCTCTTAGAGAAAGAAAACAATCCAAACCTCACTGATAAAATCAACCTAGTGTCAAGCAAAACCCAAAAATCAACCAAAACTTCACCAGAAAGTTTTCCTCCCTCCCGGGACAATATTGTGCAGGAATACAGGCACCGTAACTCCTTTTGCACTGACAAAAACATGTTGGATTGACTTGATTCAATAGTGGACACTGGTTGCACACAAAGGTTTTGCTTTGGCAGAAACTTAAACAACTGAGTTAAATCAACACAACCTTTTCATATTCAGTAAACCTGCATGTTGTGTTCATAAAACACGATTGAAACATGTTCAGATGGAGTAAGTTGAGCTCCTGGAACATTTTAATCCTTCAATTGAAATTGAATGGGTCTACAACAACTACCATCCTCCTATCTCTATCCTGGTTGCAGCAGGGCTGGGAAATAACCCTGAAGTGATAGGTTACCAGGCAGGGTACACCCTGGACAGCTCACCAGTCTATCAGATAGAAACACACAGCCGTTTACATTCATGGATAATTTAGCCCAGGACCTTCTTACTGTGGAGCAACAGCACTAACCAGCATGCCAACAATGGAGGAAATACAGGAAAGCTATGATTTCCTGTATTTGAGGCAGAATTCTTTTGTTCTTGCCCTTGACAGGTTAATCCACAATAAATAGCAACAGCATGCATGTGGTGTGTGTGTCGTTGTCTGCCTCTTATAACTCCAGTGATTTTCCTGTAGTTTGAAATCTTATGCGGTGTTGACACAATAATTTGTTGTAAACCAGGAAATTCCCAACTGTGGTAGAAAGCACAGCTTAGCCTTAGCAAATGTTCAAAGAAAAGTCGTCACTTCCTGATTTCTGCTTCACTGATAAATATTGTCACACTGGGGTTTTTGCAAATGATATCAGTGAGCACTGTGTGGCAGCTGGAGTCAGACAACTGAAGCTCCCACAATCAAGACCACAAACAGCTTTCAAAGGAGATTTGAAGCTTTTCTGGCAGCAAGCTTCATGATTTATGGGACTGGAACTGGAACAGAAACTACCTGATCACCAATGGTGAGCTGGCATGGAATTATTTTTATGACATTTTATCAAAGTTATAAATAAGCAGAGGTGGGACCAAGTCATTGTTTTGCAAGTCTCGAGTAAGTCTCAAGTCTTTATCCTCAAGTCTCAAGTCAAGTCTCAAGTAATGTCAGGCAAGTCAGAGTCGAGTCTCAAGTCACTGGTGTAAAAGTCCGAGTCAAGTCACAAGTCTGAAATTTTGAATTTCAAGTCCTTTCGAGTCTTTAAAAAAAAAAACGAAAAAAAGCATGTTGCAGTTATGCTAAATGTAAATATTAGACCATGTAATTTTTAAATCTGTTTTTCTCAACACATGACAAAATAGTGAACTTAGAAAATATACACAAATTGTGAAATTGCACCTCTTTAAAATGCAGCTCAATTAAACCTAGCTCCAAGAATAGTTTTCACCGACAGTTCTGAGATAAGCTGCATGTTATTCTTGGATGCGGTTGTAGGACCGTCTTTAAAATCGCATGACAAAAATATCATACATATAAAAAAAAAACTGCATCACCAACGTAGCCTGGACAGCATTTGCTAGTTAGATGAAGTCAGCTCTCTCATTGTAGCATATTTATATGCATATTTATAATCATACGGTTCTTGGAGTGAGTGCATACACTCATGAAGTTTAGTAACTTCAGGTCACTGCAACAAGCCCAGGTACAGTTTACCGACGGATGGGTGCAGGACCTTGAAATGCACCGTGTAGAACGAAAGACCATCGTACGTATCATAAGTTTACCAGTCTCACAAATTGTCGTCATAAATACACATTCGTTAACCGTTTATTAATAGGACCTTTGAGCTAAACGGTAATTAATTAGTAGTGGAAATAATTTCTGGTACGCGTTACAGAAATGTAGCAGTGACAATAATACTGTATGCTGTAATCGTACTGGACAATTAGTGATACAAAACAACTGTTTTATCCTGTGAATAAAAGTATATGTTTTTGTCAATGTGCCATAATAACAGAAGCGAAACGCAATATTGTGTCAGGACAATTCACTATTTATGCACAATAAACAAAGGAGCATAGCGCGACAATTTCTGTTCAGCGCCAGACTTGCTTGTAACCTATATCACCAATTATGTTATGAAAATGACGCATTAACTACAACAGCAGACTGACCTTTGTGGAAATGCTTGGAGCAGACTAACCTGTGAGCTGGAGTGTTCTGGGACGTTATATTTGGTCTTTGAATGGCTGCAATCCAGGCCACCCGTCGCCTGTTTGTCACTTCGGAAACATGGCTCGAACAATTTCTCTTCAACGACGTAATCCGATAACAACCGATCTCTTTACCCGTCGGCTTCCCGTGGCTGTCATGCGACCGGCTATTGCAGTTAATAATACAACAGCTTCTTGACATTTTTGTGTTTCTTTTTATCGCTGTGTGACTGATTTCAATTGAAAGCCTGCGTGCGCTAGTACTTCTTGCCACGAGTTCCCAGAATCCTTTGCGGTTCTACCCGTGAATGACGTCACATTTTCAATCTCTATATAATATGCATGTTAAATTTTATATTTGGGGTGAAATATCAAGTCTTTTCAAGTAAACCGGTTCAAGTCCAATTCAAGTCCCAGGTCATTGGTGTAAAAGTCCAAGTCAAGTCACAAGTCTTAGAACATTTTTTCAAGTCAAGTCTAAAGTCATAAAATTAATGACTCGAGTCTGACTCGAGTCCAAGTCATGTGACTCGAGTCCACACCTCTGTAAATAAGCATGCCCATTAACACATAGTGAGTGAGCATGTTGTCTTCCCACGCAGTGAACAGCGGATGCTAATGTTTCTGTCACTTTTTACAGAGTCAAACTCAAAGTAAGGTCAGTGCTTCCACGCTTTAAACGCTGCACGCTCACACTCTCTCCACACTCGATAGATTATCCATTGTTCATCTGCACACAGCTGCGGTTTTAGTAACGCAGTAACGCAGCGTGCTTACGGGAAAGTAACAGTAATCTAATTACCTTTTTTGCAATAGTAATCCCTCACTTTACTCGTTTCTTGGAAAACGTAATCGGATTACTGCCCATCTCTGGTTGGAGCTGTGCACTTGTGGGTTCCACCTTGTGTACACGTTTATCTTTGCTGTGTGTACTTGTACCTCTGAGTGGAAGCTGAACTCTTGAGTTCGAGTATCGAAGCATCAGCTGTGACGTTAAAGTCCAAACAGCTCGTTCATTTGACGTGCAAATGAACGAAGGTAACGCCGTTTTCATGTGGATGTGTCACTGAGACACTTTCCACATCCACAGCTCACAAAATGGGAAAACTATAGAAGTATAACAATGAAGAAGTTACTATGTTACGGGTCCCAAGGATGAAGACCTCGATGACAAATATGTTACCTGTAAAAGCAGGTGAAGAGCAGAGTAAGGAAGACACGATGCGTCTCTGCTTTCCTCCAGAACGTGTCTGAGTCTGATTTATTTCACACAAATAAATGCTATAAAACACTAAACATGAGCTTTCAATATACTGTTCAGCTGGTTCCTCATTCACATCAATTACATTTACTTATTTCACAACATCAGTGAAATATACTCTTTTTAACTGGTTCAGTTTCTCAAGTTCACACTTCTTTCCATAACAGCTACATCCTTTTATCATATCAATAAACACATCACATTGTCTTCTGCAGTGTCTTACTGGCTAAACAGTTCTATTCAATAACAGCATTGGTAAATACATTACATTTGTTCCCTCCAGTAATTTACTGGCAAAATCACTATTTAGTGCATCATGAAACACAGCTTGTTGAATCAACCCATGAATGCCTCTGTTAGCTACACAGAGTTGCTCAGAGTGCTTGTGTTACACTAGCTAATCTACTCAGTCACTTTAACAGAACTATTAACATTCACATCTCACAGAACTGATTTGATTGGAGCATTACAACACGTTTGCACAGAGCATAGGAGCGCACTGACTCTGCTTCACGAGCGCTCCACCTAACGAGCGGGCTCGCGGTGCGGTCGCGCGGGACACTCCTCTGGTTTTCTCCCGTGTTTACATATAAATAACTTTGGCGGACCGCCTTAACTCTCCCATTCACATTAACGTGGGTAACCATGGTGACAATAAACAACATTTTCGGTGCGAGCACCGTGTACCGACCTGTAAAAGCAGGTGAAGAGCAGAGTAAGGAAGACACGATGCGTCTCTGCTTTCCTCCAGAACGTGTCTGAGGAAGCAGCGGAAGGTGGGCTCCACTTACTGCTCCCCGAAACCCCGGAGCAAGCACCAAAGTTCCGCCCTCACTGCTTTCTAACATAAAATGAATCCCTGTTACATGGATTTTCTATCCTCTTAAAGAAACTGAAAATAAATACATATAGCAATGAAAAATGTCCCGTTACATGAGTGTTTTACACAAAATAATATTCATGTGGTCATTCCCTCACAGGGGTGCCACAACTACACTGCTGTTTTGACAGAGACACAGTGTGTTTATCTAACTTGGCTGAAGCCAAAGTTCTCCAGACAAATTCAGTCTGTTTCTGCCAAGTGTGAACTCACTGGATGAGCGCCAGATACACAGAATCAAAAAGGGATAAATGAGTTTTCTTATGTCATGTTCCCGTCACAAACTGGCTCAAGGAGAGGGGAAGCAGGAGTCCACAGATGAAATGTTCCTATAAATAAAGTGGAATTTATTCAAACTTTACCAAAACTTCAACACATCAAATACAAGCAGTTCAGCAGGGAGTGGATGTGTGTTGCATGTGCCAGGTGGATGCAGAGAGAGGCCAGGGCCACGTTCAAACCTGAACACGCTGCACAGTGTTTTCTTCCATTTGTTAGGGATGAATGAAATGCTTCCTTGAAAGGATGTGTGCAGTCACCAGTGGGCGTGGAAGCATGTGCGCCCTCATTTGGTGGGTGTGCAAGAAAAGTCATCCTGTCACACAGCAATGCCTACATAAATCACACCACTCTGCTTAAAATAATAATGTTTAGTGAAGCAGGTGAAGCAAAGGGCTGCTTTTAATAGGCTGGGAGACCCAGGTGTGCTGCTTTAGCTGCTGAGCCTCTTATGACAGAACAGCGGAGAGTGGTAAGAAGGGAGGAGGGGGTCTGGCTGTGTTTGTGAACGATAGATGGTGTAACTCTGGGCATTTCTCTATCAAAGAGACGCTATGCTGTAAGGACATTGAGCTGCTAGCGGTTAGCATGAGACCGTACTATCTACCACGAGAGTTTACACACGTGATTATGATAGCTGTGTATGTCCCGCCCTCTGCTAACGCTGCAGCAGCCTGTGAGGTCCTGCACACTGTAACCAGCAGACTCCAAACACAGCACCCTCAGGCCCTTTTCCTGATCTCTGGGGACTTTAAAGATGATGTAACCATTTAATTATGGTTACATAATTAATTATGTAATTAATTATGCAAAATGCAAAACGCTCAGCTGTGTCTCCAATCAAAGCTCTGTAACTTCAGAGGTGATGTTCATATGTTGACTAATGGTTTTCTTTCATTTTTGATGTACTGCAGAATATTTGTATAAAATCCAGGCCAGGAAAATCTCCTTCATGTGTTTCTGTGTTTTGTCTTCAGCTACGTTGACACAAAGGCCTCTGCTGTGACGCTCACACCTTTGATAAAGTCTGGAGAGTGTCAGCTTCCTGTTTATAGATACAAAAATATGTAATGTTGTGAACTCTGGCCGCAGCGGCGCAAGAAAAAGGAGAATTACGGGAAGCACTCACAACAGGTAAAATCCAAATAACAAAGTAAAGTAGGATAAAATAAAAACCAACAAAAGAACAACACAATATACTTCCCCGTACTGTTACTGCTAACCTCTGTTAACCTAGTAACTCTTACCTTCTAACTGACAGCTGGTCAATAAATGAGCTCCATAAACGCTCCATATTCACCTTTACATGGAACATAAAGGGAAAAGAAGAAACACAGTGCTGTGTCAGCGTTAGACATATAGATATATCCTTGCTTTTAATACATTTGAAGGTGGGTGGGAGAGGTGCTTCTCCGCGTAGTCTACGGTCTCTTTGGGATCGCTAAAGCTTTTCCTCACATCACCATGGGTCACTAACAGCTTTGCAGGGTATAGCAGTCTGTACCTGACGCCGGTCATCCCACGTAGTCTTCCTCTCATATTTGCAAATGCGGCTCTGCGTTTCCAACAGAGGGAGGGAAATCTGGGAGGATGTTTATTTTAAAAACCCTTATACATCAGGTTCTTGTTCTCTGCAGCTTTCAGCAGAATTTCCTCACCAATGTGGTACACTCAAAAAAATGAATGAGGTGGATTGTTCAGTGTATATTAATTATTTATTTTCATTTTACTTAAAATATATGTTTTTGTTAAGTTAACATATGTTTTTCTAATCAAGTCTATGTAATTGTGTCTATTATTCAACGTACATAATACTAATGTGTTACTTGATGGCATAACATTTAAGTCAAGTCAATTAGGATCGATATACCTTGTATATCCACAAGGTGGCAGTAATGCAAAAACAGTTGTAATGAACCGCGAAGAACAAGAAGGTTTCACGGCTTGGGCCTGCTCATGCGCAAGACTTCAAATTTAACTTAAAAACGTTGTTTTGGCGCCAAGCTGCTGTTTCTTTGAGAGGTAAGACCATTTTTTTCTTTGACTATGTTGTGTAGTATCTATATGTCGAGCATGGTTATATTTTGCATTTGTCTTACAAGACATGTTATATCGTTTGCGTGCGCTTGTTCTACATTAGTTTTACTGGGTCCTGGACATGTTTTTTTTGTTTTATTAAGGGATTAGCTACAGGGGTTCATGGGTTTATTTTTTCAAGGGGTTATTTTTTCATTTGCTTTCTTGGGATTCCTTTACTGTAATCCAAGAGTCGTAAATATCGAATAGGATAGCAAGGATAGCATAAAGTGACATTTAAAATCCAAAAAGTCAAGGGCGAAAGCCACTGTGACACCATTGTTATGCTCTATCAGTAATCTGTATTATGTAAAAATGGTCTGTAAATACAGCATGTTTCCTAGCGGAGTTATACATATCAACATAGTTATAAATTACAGTTTGTTAAATCACACACTTAAGTTTTTAAATAAAATTATTCACGACATATGAGTGGACAGACCTGGTGATAATTGCTTCTATAGAAAGTTAGCACATGGCAGTGTCAATCTCTTGCTTTTCTTCTGAGTAGTATTTTATTTAGTTGTAATTCAAACAATAATTTGCTTCTTGAAATTAAGTAATGAATTTCTTGTTTTACTTTATAAATCTCAGATCCTGCCTTCACCTGCTCCCTCCTATACTGATGTGGTGTATGTGGTACTGCTGAGCTTGTATGTGGTATGTGAACTTTTAAAAACAAAACTGTTTTATAAGTTAAGTTTTCTTTAGTGACCCATCCCATGCCCCTGTTATTTCGTCTCCAGATCTGAACCACTGTAAAGGTTGCAGTTCAAGGGCCTGAGGTATGAAATTCTTTTCAGATCAGCTGTGATCAATATTTTTTGGAACTTGATAAATAACAATAAAAGCTGTAATGGCTCCATTAGCATTTTGTGTAAATGTTTGTGTTAAAATTATAGCTTTAATGAGGTCTTACTACATTAGTTTTAGTTTGTATATGTGTACATATAGTATGTATATTTACAGTACAGTATGTTGTGTTTGTTGATATGTTTTCAGGTGGAAGCAGAATATGTGAGGATTACTACTGCTCCACTTGTTCCAAGGCTTTTTACACAACTTGACCAATACACTGACCAGCTCATAAAAGTCTTCAAGAAAAAAGGAGGCGTTGCAGGGAAGAAAATTAGACAAACTTTGGCCCCAGCCACACAGGTGCGTTATTCTGTTGGTAGCAAAATATTATGGCTAATAAGATCATTTTCAAATTTAAACAGCTAGTGTATGGTAGCTGCACAGTGCACTTACATTTATATTAAGCAAGACAAAGTTTGGTACTCAAAACGTTGGAAAACTTAAATTACCTAAACATATGTAAAATTTGATCCCTCAATTTCGGGTTAAACCAGAAGTGAATGTTTTTATGTTAAAGATCAGTTTTTGAATGCAAAAAAAGATGATGTATTAGTTTGTCTTTACCTCCATTATGGACATATATATTGTGGTGGAAACCCTGCCCAACAGGTTAACTATTCATGTCCATGTGATGATTAGTTGGTCTTGTGTTCATGTCTATCTGTGCAGTGGATATGTCATTCATTTTGTGTATAATGTGAGTTTGTGTCATCCTAAAGTATTTCTGTTCTCTCTTCCTGTATCTCTGCCACTCTCTGCAGAAGGAAACTATTGAAAAGGGGAGGGAGTGTGTCCTCAGGGCACTACCTTTTTACCTGAATGAAGACCCAAGCATCCTCTTCAAAGAATAATTGGTTGGTAATTTTAGTTTAGTTTTTTATCTGTATTAAACCAAATTTTGAATAACTTATGTTGTTGCATGTTGTAATGTTGTTGTTGTAATTTGCATGGAACCTGTTTAAATGTTTTGGGAAATCTTCTTGTATACCCAAACTATTTCTATTTATTGTTGAATCTGTAGTCTAAAATAGTGGCCCACTGGGGTGCATGTTCCTAATATTGTGTTTACTTCATTAAACTGGATGCCATTTTTCTATGTTTTTGTGTCTAAGCTACAGCTGTTCAGAGGGAGCTGGAACAAATTACCCTTGCTATCTTTACCATCGAAAGAGCTGATGCCAGCACTGCTCCAGCCGATGTGGGTATAACCATCTAGTGTGTCCTGCATGACCTGGAAGACCTGGCCTCTGCATGTGCACTCTTAATGGGTGGGATATATGCACTGAATCTCAGTTAACCTCGAGACTGAAAGCTTTCTTTGAAGTACTTCAGAAGCTCTTCCTTCATCTGTATGTCAGCATACTCTTGACCAAGGTACAGATGCTCAAGAATAAACTGAATGAATAAGCCAACCCTTAATTTGGTTGATGAATGTTCTGTCAGATGGACAGAAGTTTTTCGGAGGCTGAATGGGAATAAAATGGTAATTTGTAAATGACAGATAAAGGGAAAATTACATTTAAGAGAAATTTAGAACATTTTGAAAAGTTTGTAAACTACTACAATTTAAGAGATTTTACTCTTGGGGGGGGGGGGGGGGGGGATTTAATTGAGAGATGATACTGCACCATTGTGCTACATTGTGTGCATTGTAAAGGTAATTGCAATACATATTAAGAATAAGGGTAAGTTAGGAATACAGGATGAATGTATATTTTGCGGACTTTTAAAGACGAACAATTGTTTCCATGTTAAAATGTTTACAACTCAAGCTTTTTGCCCAAACACTGGTAAAATAAACGTTGACAGTGGCAAGTGTTAAATGGTTACTGCTGTGCTGTTGCAACAAAACTGAACGCTGACAAGCTGTTTTATTGTTAGACCATAATGTTGGCATGTTTTATTAAAGTTTTATTTGGGATGGTGATGTAATTTTCTTTGGTTGCTAATATCAGTGGACTATTTATTATTATTATTGTTATTATTATTACATTAATTTTTTTAATTGTGGCTGTTGAGGTGGACACTTCACTTTGCATTGTTAAAGGAAAGCACTTCATTGGCGTTGTGTTACTGGACTGACCCTAAGCAATCATTGCAAATAGCTACTTTGCTATCCATTTTAGACACTAAAAGAAAAAACACTCCAGACCTTACTAGCATCACATGTGCATAACTCAAGTGTCATCTTATCTTTTTTTTTTTTTTTTTTTGCCTGTCCCGTTTGGCTCTTTTGCCATCAGAATTATTGTCTAAAGGCAAAGAAAGATGCCCAACGGATTTACTTTACCAAATTGAGTGTCATCTTATCAATGTGTTATGTGGTCTTCAATGTTTTTTTTCTTCTATTTCTGGCAGATACAGACATTTAATTTAAAATCTTGATGTTGCATCTGTCTACATACTGTTAATTACTAACCCTAATGAGCTGTTGTGTTTTATTTTGGACTGGGTTTACACAAATGCTCACTGAATGTGTTGGCAATAAAAGAAATTTAAAAAAATAAGTTGGATGTACTTAATTCATTTGTGTGGAACCTGTTGACAAAATAGATTTATGTAAAACTAATTAGTAAAGCACAAGGTGGCTGAAAATATAATATTTGAATTAATATAACTTAAATTTAACATTTTACTGCCACAAATAAGAAATGTGTTGAAGTAACTAATCTAAACTATCTAACCTGTAAATATATCATTGTTAAGGTTCAAAATATTTGGGGATGGAGACAAGAGAAAAACCACAATAACAACACTGGTCCGGTCGGGTTGAGTCAAACGATGATTTTAATGATCACACACGTGGGAGATGGACACTGATGCAGACAGCCTCAGATCTCAAAATGGTGGAGCATTGCTCAAACTCTTATAGCCTCTCGTGCCTCCACCTTATCATAAAAGCCTAAACATTCACATGCTCTCTCTCACACAGCGCCTAAGCTACGACCTTGGCTCCCTGTTTATCTGCTCCTGCTGAGATGGGGCAGAAAACTCCAGCATGTTCTCTTCTAATCAGACAAATAAGGCGATGACTTTCTGCAAACAGTATTTCTTATAACTCAGCAGTATAATGCATCATAAAACAATATCATTCATTCACAATAAGTCAACAGTTTAATATAATGCACATCAGTTTAACTAATGCAATAGTTATCAGCTTCTTCTAATTCAGGAGAATAATGCAAACTAAAACTACATAATAATTCACAATCTTTAATTAGGGGTATAGCATGGCATAAATAATATTATAATCTAACAAAACCCAGCTTCCTCCAGCCGAGTGATGTGTGGATTCATCACTCTCTGTGGATCAGTGTAAGTCTGTGTGTGGGTCAGCTGCAGGACTTGTTTGACCTTTGACCCTGGCAGACAGAGCTGGTTACTGCTGTGTGACTCCTGCCGTCGCTCCACTTTAAATTTTACTTAAAATAAGTCCTGACATGGCCCCGCCCCCTCTGACCTGCTGCTCCTGGATGTGCTGAGGACACAGCGGAGGCTCAGAGGGGGCGGGGCTTTTCCCGTGGCGGTAACCAAACTGCATTAGGTCACTGCACTGCCAGTGTTTAACCACACCTCTTCTGACTGACCTTTGACCTCTGACATGTTGATTTGATCCTTATTTAATGACGTCTTTTATCTAGTGATTTAATTCTGTGTATTTATATGTGATGGTGTTCCTGCGTTCAGCCTCAGCTGATATCCACAGACGCTCCTATTGGCTGGTTTTAAAAACACATTTTTCCATTAAAGAGACTCTTTTAAAAACACGTCTGCCTGAAATTCACATTTCATTGATTTTGGGGGATTTTAACAGAGAGATAGAACTTTATGAATCCCTCATGTTTATCCTCCAGGAAATCCAGTTTGTAGCAGCAGAACACCGACAAACTTTTACACAGCACAGAATTAGGATATCAAATAAAGGGGAATAAGAGAATATGAATATAAGCATAAATATGTACATATATACACAGACCTCACACAGAGACAGCAGCTACACTGTGTGTGGATGTGATCCACAGTCACAGCTGTGGGTTTCAGTCAGTGTGTCTCTAACTTCATGGTCACATTTCAAAGCTTATTGGAGCCAGAAGATGTTCAAGTAAAAGATTTATTGCTGTACTCGTCTACCAGGATAACAGGAGGTTCATAAAGCTGTGTAATACTTCAGCTTTACATCATGCAGTAGTAGTTTATTAAACCCCCCAAAATATGACTATCCAGAGTTGGGACCAGGAAGCAGAGTTGCAGTCTTACACGCCTCTCTGCAGCTTCTCTCCTCCTGCTACCCCCCCAAAAACCCATCTCCATAGAGACTGTGTCAGCTTCCAAACAGACAAAAAACAAACTAAAAACCAGCAACAAACAACTTAAACATAAACAATCACAAAGAAAGAACAATACAGTATCCACATCTGAACCAAAGAGTAACACAGTGAAATGTGGATTATTAAACATTAGGTCTCTCTCCTCCAAGTCTCTGTTAGTACATGTTAGTAAAAACATTTCTGCATTTTACCCATATTTTATTTTTAACTCAAAATCAAAGATTCCAGATTCTCCTACATGTTGGTTTTGAATCAGATAGGACGACAGATTTCAGGTGGCCCTGTGTCTTTCTCTATTACATTTGCCACTGTGTAACTCAAAGTTATTTAAGGACTAGTTTATTTCAATGGATGAGTTTACTGACTGACGCGCAGAAGAAATAGTTCTTTATGGAGCCGAGATGGTGTGAATGATGAGACCAAAGACTGCAATATCTTGTACCAAAAATATATTGAATAAATGGAGGAAAGGGGAAATGGAACAAAATAATTAACACAACACACAACATAAATGCCCACAATTAAATAATAAATCAATGCTGTGATCTTTCTGTGCAAAAGTCCTTTTTGGTCCTTTTCTTTTTAAAGTTCACTTTTAAGGTATTCCTCCTTAGAGTCCAGCTTCATACAAATGGGGAAATATGTCCGTAATCCAAAGACGGCTAAGTGGGGGAAAGAGGGGAAACAAAGAATGGTCCTACCGGCTCGCCACTTCAATATGAAGAAGATTAATTCAAAGGGAGGGAACAAAACCTGACCTGTAGGTCAGAAAAACGTCCATTAGCACATCAAGTTCGATTCAGTTTACCGGTAAACAAATATATTTTTCTGCAAGCCTATGTAACAATGCAAATCATCATCAACCAATGTACAACAGTTAAATTATTAATTATCTTGGCTACGTAGCTTAATCTATACATTCCAGTAGCGTTCGCTACAAACAATACAAAAACAACAATAAAGGAAAACAGCTGTCTAACAGACAGCATAGCCGAATTCAAGGCAACACATAACAATAATCATTCAATCGCACTTTGTTTCAAAGTAAGCCCATTAAAGTGCTTAAGTAAATAAAAGTGTTCAAAAACAGCGGTTTTTGAGCCGGAGTTCTGCTCGCGGTGGGAACGCCGCCGCAAAAAGCCACTTTTTAATCGCGAAAACGATCGGCTGGTTACTGACAACCAAAAGGTTGTTTTTGGTAGATATTAAAGATCATGGGTGGGCGGGGCAAATGGAGCAGTTTTCTACAGTCGAGTAAAATTCCAGGAAAGAGCTGGGTGTGGCTTTCCTTTAAATCACATGATCAACAGCTTTAAGATGGAGGCAACTCGCTCAGTGTTTCCTGTTTCATTCTTAGACTGTGGCGATGGTAAGTAGCAGCTTTTCACTTGTTACCTGGCATCTTTTCAGCCACCAATGATAGTCATTGTATGTTATCAACATTTCACTAACTATGTTTTCTCTCATGTTTAAAATAGGCCGACCAAGAGCAAAATAGGTATGTCTGCAGACTCTGCTGTAGCCAAAGTTATCAGATCTTCTGTGTTTTTAAATCCCTAACTGCTCGATCATTATCATTTTAGAAGACAACAATTTCTCAAAGGAGGTTCAAAACTAATGCCTACAAGATTACCAAGAGGATGGTTCGGGGCTCTTACATGACTCCGGGAAGTCAACACTTGGTGGATGAGGTGTGTTACCTTTGACACTTTTAAGACAGTCCTGTTTATCACTACTAACAATAAGCAAATATGTTTTCACTCAACAGATCCTTCACAGCATGTTGTTTCTGGGCAAAATCAACAACATCCCCTTTTCTCCAGAAGAAATCTTCCCTAATCCTTTTGTTTTGGGTTCTTTAATGAGAAGATATCCCAGGCCTTTAAAGTTGTATTCGACTCAGCTTCCCAGGCGAAGTCCCTTCTCCTGTGTGCTCGACATGGTAAGATAACTCTTCTCACATTGTCAGTCAATCTGACAAACTTCCAGTTTTTAGGAAAGTATAATGCAAAGTGCTTTTTTACTGAGAAATCCAAAGAAAATCCATACTGTACCTTATACTTCAACATATGCTTCTAGCTATACTTCTCCACCAAACACAGAGACTGCAGGAGAGCTGGAGACTTGCTTCAGAATTTGTTAGTTCTAAATAATGTCTAACAGACTCATTATTGGAGATGCTTACAGTCTTCAAGGCGTATATGATGCTGTCACTGTGTAGCTGCTGGATCTGTTAAGCTCAAAGACTCTAAATTCAGCGTGTTTTGACAGCCCGGCATAGCAAAATAGAAAAAAAAAGGTCAATTAGCAAATTTAATTATAAATTAGTGAGAACAAAGATGGATTTTTGCTTATTGATTTAAAATTAAATAGGGGGTGAAACATGTCACAAAAATCTATCTTAAAATGTCTAAATCAAAAGCATCCAATGGTCCTGCATAGTTAAATAAGTCAAGCAGCGAAACAAACATGTTGATCAACTTTCTATGAAAAACAACTATATAATCAGGTGCAACACTTTGACCAGATCTGTAACTGTTTTCAGATCATCCTGCAAAATAACTCAGAGAATGAAGAGCAAATAAAGCAGAGTCTGCAAGATCTCCTCACAGACTTGGACTTAGAAGAGAATAATAAAAAAACAGCTTTCGTCTCGTCCACCATCTGCATTTCTCAAAAATCCCAAACCAACAAATCAGAAAGGTACTACGGAGTCTCCATGTCCACCAAAGGTCCTAACGCTGGGAAAATTATGATTGCTGCCTCCTGTCTTAGCAAATGGCATAAATATGTATCTGGTGCGGTGATGACCTATTATCCAAACACAGTCCAGAAAGATTACTTTGATGGAACAATTGAAGTACCTGGAAATATCAGGTGTGAGGCTTTTTGTCTCCGTGATGGTGCCAGAATGAAGCCTTGCAGATCATGTAAGAATTTGTTTGGCTTGAACACAGAAGACCTCAGAGAGTGGCCATATGGTAACTGTGCTGAAGCTGAGAGCCTGAGCAATTTGCTTGAAAATGAGAGAGAAGTTGAAACACATGTGGATGAATACTCAGCTGAAAAGGATAACAGGCAGAGAGCTGAGGATGAGGTTGGTAGGGTTCTTAGAACTGTGTTGCAAAGGATTCGGTTTAACTGGACAGGTGAATTTTACAACCCAGAACAAGAGTGAGATTTCATGAAATCATTTGCATTCATCATTCTGATAAATCAAAGATTCTCTGCTCTGACAGCATCTGTGTGGATTTTCTGTAATCACAGAGACGTGTATAAGCATGTTTACTTTCCATCTCCATGTAATTGTCACATTTAATAATTAAAACTGGCTTCTATGGGTTTTTGTTTGTTTGCTTACATATCTAGTGTTTAATGCAATATGAAGCATTATCAGACAGCATTTATTGGGAAGAATCCCATTTTTATACTGGTCTGTACCCAGGGTACACAGAAAATAAAAACACATGTTTTCTTATTATGATCCCAACTATAATTTACTTAAGCAAAAGCACTACATGTGTAGTTATAATATTTATAGCAGTTACTGTTGAGCTTTAAATTTATCATCTTAAATGTTTATATGCTGATTATATTGCTTTATATAAGAAAGGCCTAACTCTGAGTACACTCTGTGCCAAAAAGTGCTGACAGGAAACTGCATGCTTTTGCAGAAACGTGCTTTTGCAGCTAGAAAGTGAAGCTGATATATATCAGTTTTAATTAGTTTTTACCAACTGCTTGCTAGGGCAATCCCACGAGTTTGCTGTTTTTGTATTGAACATGATTCCAAGTGCTTTCTATAACACATAGCAGAGGTGCCACAACAAAGACTGAGAAGAGGACAGGAAGAGACAGTGAAAGAGATGCACTCCTTCGCCATTCATGTTAAAGCGTTGCATAGCTTTAATTTTAGAGAGTGTTGCATAACTTTAGTCATTTTTCTACCACAGGTGAAGCCAAGAATTGTGAAGCTCTCTTTTGGCCAAATACCAGAATCTGTAAGAAGAAGAAAAAACAAACAATCAAATAGGTCATTATTAAGAGGACAACAATCTCTTGATGATTATCCACAGTGTCTTTGATAACTCTGAGATACAAACTGTCAAGTATATACACATCCCAGCAAACAATAGCTGTGTTTGACTAAAGCGATTAATAACAAGGACAGAGCTACAATCACTACAGTCAAACATAAAGGGCTTAATCCTGAATCCAAGTCTGAGCTGTGATGCCGTTGGTGCTGAAAGCTGCTCAGATCCTGAAGCTGCACGTTTTGTCTCTCTCTAACCAAACCAGCAGCAAAAGAAGACACATTTCGCTTGACATAAACATTGTCATGAATTCCCTCTTACTTTTGCTGGTTTGCTTCCACCACCATTAAAACACACACAGAAAAACAACACAGCACAGCTCTCTGCCTCTCTCAGTGTACTTTAAGAACACCGTTTCCCATCTCAAATCTCTGTTTTTGGCATTATTCGCTTGCTTGTTATGAAGCAGTCTACCGTTGTTTACAGCCATTTTTTTTTAATGACTTCCGACAAGACAGCCTCATTTCTGCTGTTCAATACCAAATTTTATTTATTTTTTTCAAATTAAGTGAAACTGCAAAATGCTCTGCTGTGTCTCTATTAAAACCTCTTATTAAAACCTCTGAATCACTTCAGCAGCATCAGCCAATGTACATTTGTTGAGTCGTGGTTCTCGTCTGCTTTTGTTCTACTGCAGAATAATATTTTTAAGGTTATCTACTGTAAAAAGCTAGGCCAGGAAAATCTGCGTCATGGTTTTGTGTTTTATCCTCAGTTACTTTGACACAAAAGCATCTGCTGTGATGCTCACACCTCTGATGAAGTTTCACAAGTGTCAGTACTGATAAATGATCAGAATTATAATGTTTCTGACTCTCTGAGTAAGAATTAAATGGAATCTAATTGGGACCTTGTGAATTGGAATTGAACAGGTTCTAGAAATCAGTGATGATACTCAGCTCCAATACCCACCTATGATATTAGGCTGACGAACGCTGACTGGGTTTCATTTACCAGCTTTTTATGTTCTTCCTGCAGTTTCCTCCCCACATCACTCATCTTAACTTTTTTCCAGTCCTCCTCAGTCTAAACAGAACACACAACAATACAAAGAAAAGCTCAGGTGATTGATCTCTAACACTAGGCATCCCCAGTCTTATTCTTAGCAGTCTAACTTCTCACCATATCTTTGAAGGCTTCTCCATTGTAGTAGCGCTTGGATGCTGGATACTCTATCGTTTTGTCACATAGTTCCAGGAAACTGGAAGCCACCAGATGCAGCTCCTCTCCGTCATAGCCGTACAGCTTTTTGTCCTCACGCGTCATCAGCACAAGCTCGTCACATGGACATGAGGTGCCCTTTACCACACCAATAACCTGCATTTTTACAATCTCGGGAAGGTAGAATTTTCCCCAGGCGTTAACTTCATCATCATCCCCGTTGTATTTGGTGTTCTCAAGCTCTTCTATCCACAGGTCAGCACCACTTGGCTTCTTCAGGTGAACGCACATGCTTTTGTTTTTGGAAACAAAATCTTTCACCCATTTCAGGTACTTTTCACCTGGAAAGAAGCAGACAAGGAAATATGGATGAATGTAGAAGTGTTGGAAAAGACAAATAGCAAGGTTATCCTACAGCAGTTTGTGAAAATGTTGTATCTTGAAATAAGCAGGCAAAATGAGGATCTCACTTATCTCATATGTTCTGACTACCGACTTTCTTCAGTTAAAGGACAAAAAAAGGGCACACTGGAGGCTGACAGAGTGTGCAATGGTGGGAATCATTTTGCAGAACTCACTAAAGTTTGTTTCTCCTGGAACAAGCTTTTTACACTTCGGCAAATGAAAATACTGTGTTAAACTAAAAAAAGAGCACCAGACCAAGGTCTACAGTACTAACAGAAAAGCATGCCGTTACCTGTTGCCTGTCGACACAGCTGCTGATCTTCCTTACCAAAAAAATGAGGATCCCTGAAAGGAATAGAAAGGTTATGTTAAAATGAATGACTGTCACGGTGATCATGGGAAGCTCCGAAATATCACAACAATAGCTACGAAATCACAAAATGCAGTGTGATGTCTGTAAGCACCAAACATGACATCTCTGCAAATTCATCTTGAAACATGTAGGTACCTCACACGTACAGCTGCAGCCATCTCAGCCATTTATCACCTAGAAAAATATGTCATTGTTAAAACGGTTATGGAAAATCCAACTTGAGATGAAATCTACTTAAACAAGTTTGTGACTTTCAAAAACAAACAAAACATAAATTTAAAAAAATCTTTGCTGTTAAAATAGAATTAATGTTGTCTGTAGCAACTAACCGGAAATATAATGGTCTTTATCTGTTATTTGCTTGCCACTCAGTATATTTATTCTAAGCCTAAACACTATATGATAGTGTTGAGTTTAAAAACGAAACTAAGGTGAATGTGACAAACAAAGCGCCTTCTTGTTCTCTGTGATAATGTAAAGTTATTAATGAAAAAACAAACGAGTAAAAAACGGACTGGAAACATGTCTTCAATCAAAACTCGACAAAAACAAAGAAACAGCCTCACTTCTCTGCGACGCTCCCTAAAAATGACGTTACGTGTTACGTACCAGAGATTTCTATACAGCCCTTTATCAAGCCGAGAGAAAGTGACGCAAAACCCTCCGACTAATAACGACTAGCAGAGAGGCTCAGCTGAGTGTAGTTACCTGGTTTGCAGACGCATACAGACGTTTCCTGTCCTCTCGGACGCAGCTGTGATAGAACATGTGGTGCATTACCGCCACCAACTGGCTTGGAGTGAGGACCGGAAATCGCTCATGCCAAATCAAAAAAAAAAAACATAAAGAAAGATTAAGTGAAGAGATAAATGAATACATTAAATCAAGAAGAAAAAAACCCACCACCGGACATATACATCCTCATATCCTTCTGTACAAATGAGTTTGTTTTAGAAACTGAAAAAAGCCACAAAACCTTCACATCTAGAAATCCTTTGCAGTAAAACTTGTTTTTTGGCAGGTTCCACAGGTTTTGAATCAGTTTTCTTCTTTATTCCTGATAATTTTGACAATGAAAAAGAACATGTTCTATAGGGCTTTGGAGTTGACGTCACGCCGCAATGCATTGTGGGAGCGCGGCACCATTTTCGAGGTCTACGAATCAAAACAAACACACTGTGTTGGAACGACGATTACAAGATGCTTAAAAGCAGCTCAAAAGAGAACGGACTGTATAGAGACCGATTGCGTCCAGAGGCGAAGCGGCGGTACTTGCAGAAAATAGCGTGCAGTGGAAATGTGGACCCGTATGAAATACGGCCGTGGAGTAGAAACCCTGAAGACGTAGCCTGATATATTTTCGTACCTTATCTGTGGAGTCAGCGCGTACAAGTCGTCATTCAAACAAAGGTAAGTCAGCTCGAGTACTGCGTGTGAAATGCGTTTGATTTCCCTGCAAACATTCACATTAGTGCAGCATAAATTCATTCATGAGGGGAAATTACAGTGAGAACATGTGGAGGCTGTTAGAGGGAGAAGATAGTGAGTTCAGTGCAGGGCTGTGCAGAGAGGTTTAAAGGGGTGGGTGCTCAAAGTTAAAAAGGGGCACATTGAACCAGGCTGAATAACAACAACACACATTCATCAAGAATCTAATATGGGAAGGGCAGGGCTGTGTTGGTCTGAGACTGTAGACATTAAAAAGTCCACAGGAGAGATGGTAGCTGATTAAACAAGTGTCATGAGATAATAACAAAATGCAAAGATTGGTGACAGCGCTTGGAACCATAAGGCAAAGAAAAACTATGTATGTAAAAAAAAAAAAAAAATATATATATATATATATATATATATATACATACATACATACAGTGGGGCAAAAAAGTATTTAGTCAGCCACCGATTGTGCAAGTTCCCCCACTTAAAATGATGACAGAGGTCAGTAATTTGCACCAGAGGTACACTTCAACTGTGAGAGACAGAATGTGAAAAAAAAATCCATGAATCCACATGGTAGGATTTGTAAAGAATTTATCCGTAAATCAGGGTGGAAAATAAGTATTTGGTCACCTCAAACAAGGAAAATCTCTGGCTCTCACAGACCTGTAACGTCTTCTGTAAGAAGCTTTTCTGTCCCCCACTCGTTACCTGTATGAATGGCACCTGTTTGAACTCATCATCTGTATAAAAGACACCTGTCCACAGCCTCAAACAGTCAGACTCCAAACTCCGCCATGGCCAAGACCAAAGAGCTTTCGAAGGACACCAGGAAAAGTATTGTAGACCTGCACCAGACTGGGAAGAGTGAATCTACAATAGGCAAGCAGCTTGGTGTGAAAAAATCAACTGTGGGAGCAATCATCAGAAAATGGAAGACATACAAGACCACTGATAATCTCCCTCGATCTGGGGCTCCACGCAAGATCTCATCCCGTGGGGTCAAAATGATCATGAGAACGGTGAGCAAAGATCCCAGAACCACACGGGGGGACCTGGTGAATGACCTGCAGAGAGCTGGGACCAAAGTAACAAAGGTCACCATCAGTAACACACTACAACGGCAGGGAATCAAATCCCGCAGTGCCAGACGTGTTCGCTGCTGAAGCCAGTGCATGTCCAGGCCCGTCTGAAGTTTGCCAGAGAGCACATGGATGATACAGCAGAGGATTGGGAGAATGTCATGTGGTCAGATGAAACCAAAGTAGAACTTTTTGGTATTTTGGTATCCTGTATTTGTTGTTGAAGACTTCTTCAGCTTCTTCTCAAGGACATCAGCTGCTTGTTTGGCAGCAGAGGCAGTTAAGAAGCTTCCTGAAAAACACTGAACAGTGAGTTCACTGTGGCATATGACAGATTCAGCTTTCTGTGTGCAAATGTGTCTGTGTCGACCTTTCAAATGCTGTTGAATCCAAAACATCAGCGGCTCCTCGGCTGCTCACTTCATGCACTTCTGTCTGTGTGACAGTCCAATGACATCACAGCTGTTTCCAGCCCCAGTGTCTCAGGACTGGACACCTTTAAACATGTCGAGGATCAAACAGCGTCCAGCTAAACACACATGAAACTATCAGAGCTGACAATCATTCCAATAACATCTAATGGTTCATGTATGTAGACACAGGACTACAAGGAAATGGCTCTCAGCATCTGGCTGTGGGAACACATGAGTCCCTGTTTGTGTTCAGATTGTGTGCATGTTTTAGACGTGTGTCACATGTAGAAACACAACAATCCCACAATGACACACAGATGTGTTTGACACAGCTGTGCAGCTGTAAGTTGTTTCTAATGATTCATTGAAGCTCTTCTAACATTCTGGAGACGATCAGTACATGAATCTGTTCAACACGACAACAATTTGACTTCAGTGTGAACGTTTGCATTAAATAACCTTCTTCATCCAGCTGACAGCATCTTCATCCTATGATGTGAACAGTTCCTCCTGTTGATGACAAACCTCTGACAGGATCTGCTTGAGGAGCTTTTTCATGTGCAGCTCTCTGAGCTCAGGGCTGAGCTGCTGTTTCATCTTTAAGAGCTGCTGCCTCCTCGCCGGACTTGTTCTCCTCTTCTTCTCCTAATGACACCATTTCTGCTTCATATTAAATTCAATAAAGATGCTGACATGTATCTGTAGCAACAACATCATTGAATCTAGAACAACTGGAGCCAAACCAGTGGCTCTGCTGGGATCACTGGTGAGCCAACACTTCCTTGTTGATGCAGATTTCAGGGCTTCCTTTTGCTCCTCCGTTATAACTGTTCTCTCTTCTCAACACATGATGACACAAAGGAATCAGCAGTGACAAAGATGATGCTGAAGAGAAGCACACACTTCACACATATAACAGAGCAGTGCAGTTACACACACCTCTGCTCGACATCAGGCCTCAAACAAAGACACAAAACACTAACTTGACTCTAAACAGAAGAAACGAGCAGCTGTTTCTGTTCTGTGCTTATTTATATTTGACACACATGCTTCTCTTTGTGCAAACACACATCGCACTATAAGGGTAACCTCGCACACAATGATTGGACAGCACAGTGATGATGCTGGGAGATCCTATACGCAGCAACACAGAAACACTGAGAACTTTAAACAATGATGGAAAGTGTTATAAATGACTTGTTGGCCTCTGATCTGTCACAAACAGCTGAAACGTGTCTCTCATGAGTCACATGAAGGTTTTTGACAGAAAGGACAAAAAGTAGCTGCAGTCAGTTTGTGTCATTTTTATATTTATTCATCTGGGAGAAAAATCTGAGGGACATTAAAATGTGTTTTCAACAGAGACAAGAACATGAATATAACAGAACAGGTAAATGAACATGTTTCAAGTAAACAGCTGGACTGATCAGGTCCAAACACAGAGTGATAAACTTGTCAAACAGCTGTCATATCTTTATATAGAAGCTCTTTATAAATGCTGCTCACTGCAGTCTGTTTACTAATAATGTCAAAGTGTTAGAAACACAGAAACATCAGAATGGTCTTTGTTCACAGAAACCTGTCTGGGATCCTTTGTTGTTCTTTTGATGCAGAGTTACATTATAAATATAAAGAGTTATTTCAGAGTCTCATCAGTTTTCCTGCATGTCTTTATTTAACACATCAGCAGGGCTGAAGCTCTCATGTTAAACACACACTGATCTATGGACACGTTCATGTGTTTCTAACAGAACCAGGCTGTTATCAGCCTGCACTAACATTATGTCACACACACTGAATGTAACAGTGACAGTTTACATCATCACACAATCAGCTGTGATTGTTTCACTGTCATCAAACGAGTCAACAGGAAGTAGAATCAATAGAAACCAATCATTTCCTGACAGCATGTCTGATGGAAATAAGTGCAGATTATGTATGAAGTCTAACTGCACACAGTAACTGTGTTACAATAAGGACTTAACAGCGCCCTCTGCTGGAGTGTTTCAGTACTGCGTTAACTACAATACACCACCTCCTCCTCACACCACCTGCTACAGCTCTACTCTTCTATGACTACAGTCATCCACAGCACTGATGTGAGGTCACATGGTTCATATGTAAGGAGCACAGCTGACCTCAGGTCAGTTTAATGACTGTGAGCAGCAGCTGTGTTATTGTCACTGTGACAGGGAGACACTCTCAGACACAGCGCTCATGTCAGCTTGTTCTCATGCAGGAGGATCAGGAGCTCCATGTTTGTCTTTCTGTTTGAATCATGATGTGTTTGTGCCATCAGAGTCTGTCATGAGTACTCAGGGTTTCACAGCAGCTCTTCTGGATGCTGACGAGGACTCCAACCTCATGTTTCACCTCTCTGAGCTTCTGATGTCTGTGAACACTCGTGTTTCTTCTCTGGGCTCATCTGGACAAAAACACCTTTCTGTGTTTGGCTGCAGCCTCATTCTGACTGACAGGAAGTGTGTTATCCATGAGCTGCACTTCTGTGAGGAAGTTTCCTGCTGTGTTTCCTGTCTGTGGACAAACACGAGTGTTCCAGCTGAGGACTTGCTTCCTTCCACCTGTCCATACAGGACATCACGCTGTCTGCAGCTCTGTAAATGCAGCTCCAGGTCCTTCCACGTGCTGCTCTGTATTTGTGCAGTTTGTAGTGTGTCCTGGGAAACGTAGCACACATGGTGTTCTTCTGCTGTTTCCTCCTTTCACTGAGTGTGAAACACTGACGCTGTGCTGTTGTTCACAGAGGGGAGCTGATTCTAGCTGCAGCTGGACTCTGTCATCTAACTGAATGTGTTGGTGCTGATCACGGGGCTCTGAGGGGGGAGCAGCAGGAGGACTCTGGATGCTGACGTCAGTGTATCTGTGGAAGCTCCCACAGCGTGTCTGTCATTCAATATTGTGCTGTATATTGTATCTATGCAAAGATGAACAGACTGTGTGTTCACTGGTCTCTGTGCTGCAGCTCTGATGTCATCATCACTCCCTCCTCCACCCTCAGCAGTCCCAGCATGCTGCTGTGGTGCACCCCACCCTCACTCTACACCTGAGCCACAGACCACACCCTCCACCTCAATATACACCACAGTTTTCTCTGCTGTGGAAATGAGATCAGGAGGAAATCATCATTATTATTATTTAATAAACGCTCACATTAATGTGGGCTTATTTGTTTCATATTAGAAACATTAGTTGAGTGTTTTTAGTATAAAATGGTCAAAGTCCCTCTTTTTGCTCCTCCCCTCACCTGTGGATGGGCGGTGCTGTTACCGTGGTGACAGCTTGGATCTCTTTCAGTCCTGCCTGGTTATCACTGCAGGAATCTTTCACATTTATTACAGGTAATAACTCTGATTTTTCTGTGTATTATGAACCAAATGTATCCTGATACACACAGAGATGGATGAGCAGAGGTTTTTTTTGCAGTTTATGTAGTTACTATGGACTTAATGCAGACATATTATTAAAATTAGGGCTATAACAGTTGTATTGATGTATAGCAACTTGAAATGCTCCCACAAATGGCTCCACAGCATGTAAAAATATAACAAAAGCTCTGGCGGACTTGGTTCTGTGGTCAGTCTTAAAGGGTGAAGTTAAACTCTGTAATCTTCACTGTGTCACAGAGTTCAGTGAGTCCCGTTATTCACAGTATCAATCAGATCATCAGAGAACAGCTGATCAGCAATCAGTGGTGCCAACAGCGCCTCCTGTGGTGAGAGGATGCAATAATGCAATGTAGCATTTTTCCACTCAACACTTGCAGTCATGGAAACTGTCTGTTGGATCTGTGTGACGTTGCTTTCTTGGTTAGAGTTCCTCACAAATGTCCAGATGATTCTTCTAATGAGGCGTCGACCATGTTTGCAGCTCTTTGGAAGAAAACGTCGCCCTTTGCCATCCTTACTTTTCTTTGACTTCTTCAAATGCAGCTGAACTCCAGCTGGTATTTTCTTGGACTTTGCAGCTGTTTCTGGTCATCAGTTCATTCCTGCAAACCTCTGAAGCTGAACAACAATGATGCTGCATTGCTGGCTGATCCCAAAAGGTTGATTCTGTTCATCTGGACGTTTTCAGAAACGTTTGCTCACTGATCAGGTGACTTCTTCAGTCTCAGCTGACTGCAGCTTTACAAGCTTACAAACAGCACATTTGCACAATGACTGAAAGCAGCAGCACCTGATATATATGATACTAATATAATACATATACATATATAATCCATACTAATGATGAAGGAACTGAGCTCACAGTCCATTGTTCATTCAGTGAACTACTCAGTTTATTTTGGGCCTCAGAAATGCTCACTCTGTTTGTACATCACTGTCAGCAATAGACTCATTCTGCTGTGTGGACAGGAACACATGTGACATCACTTCCTGTTTGTTTGTGACTGAAGAAGTTTACAAGGAATCATTTAGAAGAGTTTCAAACATCAACTGATTGAATCCATGAATCTGAAAACGTGTTTGTGAGTGAAAGAGACAGACATGTACAGACTGAACTATCTGTTCAACAGTCAGAGTGTTTCTGTAACAGGAGACACTCTTTACACTCCACTCAGCACAGGGACACTGAGTCACCAGGATACCTGAACAGAAACCCAAACCCAGGATAAAGAGTTTGAGTGAATGTGGTGTTGAAGGTGTGGAGGTGGATCAGAGTGTCAGAGGAGACTCTGTAGAAGGACAGAGTGCCAGCAGGACAGTCCACATACACTGCTGCTCTGTTAGAGACAGAGGAGGAGGAGGAGGAGATGGATGTGTCTCTGTAATTGTGCCAGACAGAATCAGGACCATCATCAGTGCACTCCAGACTCCAGGACTGATCATTGCATCCAAACAAACAGTCATCACTGCGTCCTTTCCTTCTGATGCTTCTGTAACTCACTGATATAAAAACTCTTCCTCTCCACTCGACCTCCCAGTAACAGCGACCAGTCAGACCATTTCTACACAGCAGCTGAGTATTAAAACCATCAAATCTGTCTGGATGATCAGGATATGACTGAACCTCCTCCACACGTGTCACCTTCCTGTTGTTGTCAGACAGTTGGAGCTTTGTGTTCACTGTGTTTGTGTCGATTGTGAGTTGACAGGAATCTGATGGAGAGAACAAACACAATCCAGCTGCAGTTATTGATCCATCATCTGTTCATTGATTGACACTTTGATGATGACTCCTGACATGATGAAGATGGTTGAATGTGTGCTGCTTTGTTTTCATGAATCCCATTAAAAACACACTTACACTTCCTCAGACCTGGTCTCAACCATCGGACTCCAGCAGGCTCCACCCTGAAAGGAGGAGGGGGGTCAGAGCAGCACAGTCAGCATGCACACATGGACATTACATGGCTCTCACACACACACTGTTACACACTGAGCTCAAAGCTCGGCTCCACTGTTTTATTCAAAGAAATCTACATTTATTTATCAGCACATTTAAAAACAGCTTGAGCCAAAGTGCTGCACAGAGTAGAGAGAAAATAGGAAACATACACAGTAATGACTATAAAGACTGGTCAGGATTGAAAGCTACAGAGTACAAATGTGTTTCCAACCGGCTTTTAAAAATGTCCAGTGTTGGTGACGACCTGATGTGAAGGGCGACTGTTCCAGAGTTTGGCTGCAGCCATCGATAAAGCTCACCTCTGTTTTTACGTCTAGTTCTGGTCAGAAGCTGCTTATCTGCAGACCTGAGGGCTCCACTTGGATTCTTTTGTTAAAGAGAGATAAGATGGAGCCAATCCATTCACAGATTTAAAGACAACCAGATCTGGAAGTGGATTCTACCACGTACTGGTAACCAGTGGAAAAAGCTGGTGATGGGTCGTCTAGCACAGACCCACCGCTGGAACCAGACAATTGATGAGGGAGAGAACTGTGACAGCGCCGTTCCTTCACTTGACCTCAGTCGCTCTCGTCTGCTCCCTCGTAACACTGCTCTTTATTGAGCTTACATGAATATGCACAAGTTCATTATGACGTCTTACACAGGTATGAACAAAGAGTACCAGTCTGTGCATAGTGTGTGTGTGTGTGTGTGTGTCTGTGTGTGCGTGTGTGTGTGTGCGTGTGTGTGTGTGCGCGTGTGTGTGTCTGTGTGTGTGTGTCTGTGTGTGTGTGTGTGTGTGTGTGTGTGTCTGTGTGTCTGTGTGTGTGTGTGTGTGCGTGTGTGTCTGTGCGTGTGTGTGTGTGTCTGTGTGTGTCTGTGTGTCTGTGTGTGCATAGTGTGTGTGCATAGTGTGTGTGTGTGTGTGTGTGTGTGTGTCTGTGTGTGTGTGTGTGTGTCTGTGTGCGTGTGTGTGTGTGTGTCTGTGTGTCTGTGCGTGTGTGTGTGTGCATAGTGTGTGTGTGTGTGTCTGTGTGTGTGTGTGTGTGTGTCTGTGTGTGTGTGTGTGTGTGTGTGTCTGTGTGTGTGTGTCTGTGTGTGTGTCTGTGTGTGTCTGTGTGTGTCTGTGTGTGTGTCTGTGTGTGTCTGTGCGTGTGTGTGTGTGCATAGTGTGTGTGTGTGTGTGTGTGTGTGTGTGTGTGCGTGTCTGTGCGTGTGTGTGTGTGTGTGTGTGTGCGTGTGTGCGCGTGTGTGTGCTTGTTCTGCTATACTTGCGAGGACCATCGCGGGTTTTAGACCTTACGAGTGAGGACCTTTTGGGAAAGTGAGGACATTTAATATGGTCCTCACTTGTTTTTCACTGTAATGGCTTCTAGAGGCCATTTTTATGCTTCTCTCAAAGTTTGAGCGAGGTCCTCAGAAAGATAGAAATACGAGAAAAAATACACACTTCTATACACACTGCTATTCTTTTCATACACACACTTTTGCTCTCTACTGGCTACTAGTGGTTATGAAAAATCACTGCTCCTGAGCCTTTTTGCTCTCTACTGCCCTTCTGCCCCTTATGGTTGTGGATAGTCACTGCACCCAAGTACTTTTTGCTCTCTACTGCCCCTACTGCTTTTGGACAGTCACTGCACCCAAGAACTTTTTTGCACTCTACTGCCAACTACTGTCTTTGCCCATTCACTACAAATGAAGATAATGACAGTTTATCTAATGAAGGAGAAATAAATAGTGCTCTATCGCCTTGAAGTTCAATTCAATTTTATTTCTATAGCACCAAAGCACAACAAAGGTCACCTGAGGGCACTTTATACTTTAGGGTAAAGACCCTACAAGGTAAGTTAAACATATTATTATGTCTTACTTTTAATATCTGGTCTTGGTCTACCCAAATTGGAAAGCACACCAATACAATTTTTGAAATTAAATGCTGAAATAGAAATATTGAATATGGACTGGCCTAAACTGGGCTATGAGACAGTGCTTCAGTTCCTGAAAAATTACGACTGGATTTTCAATTTAAACTAAACAGTGTGCTAGTTAACATGGGTTTGATCAGTTAATGTGAGACAGGTTTAGAAATTATTAATGCAGCTCATCATTTCTGCCTTCTGGTTCTCATTTTAGGCGTCTCTTTTTAAACCATACTTTTATCTCTGCTATAGAAATGGCATATAAGTAACTTTTTTAGACCATTCAGTTAAAAAAAAAAAATCATTTAACGTCTTGAGGGGCTGCTTTCGATTTAGTGTTACCAGCATATTTTACCAAAATATCTCCACAAATAGGAGACTGAATCTGAAAAACCACCTTGACCCTGCTTTAGTAGTGAGCTACAAATTGTGTCTACATAACATAAATATAGACAATGTGCAAGAAACTGTAGTTTTGTTTCAAGTATTTTTCAAACTATTATAAATCATACTGGTGAATTTTGATAGATTATATTAAAGCATGGGCTTCCGTACAAAGGATACATATATTGCTGTGTTCCCTTTTATATTAAAACCTGGTTCCTCTACTGTAAGCTTCTATTAGTGAAAATCTACCATTAATATATAATCTGTAATGCAATATAATATTGACTCATGTGTTCTGTAATACTTTATAAAAATTAAATATGTCCCATCCATCAGAAGTGCCCATCTCATTATGGCTGCTTCCAGGAGGATAATAACCAGTGTCAAGAAGCTCAAATGATGTCAAATTGCACTCTTAAACATAACAGTTCAGTTCACTGTACTCAAATGGCCTCTACAGTCACCAGATCTCAATCCAAAAGAGGACCTCTATGATCTCTATGGTGGATCAGGTGATCACATTACATGTTATGTGATCACCTGATCCATCATTCATTTACACACACACATATATATATATATATATATATATATATATATATATATATATATATATGAGAGAGAAATGCTCTCTTTAGGGGTCACAACACCAGAGGCTCTGGTGTTGACCTCTGAGGTCATGCTGTTTTCTCCCTCCTTTGTCCAGTATTTCCTCTATCCCTCTTCTGCATATGTCTGAATCATCTCAGCCTTGTCTCTAACTTTCTCTCCATACCATTCAGCATGAGCTGTCCTTCTTGTATACTCATTTCTGTTTCCTGTCCCTCCTCCTGACTCCAGATCCCTGATGTAATCCCACCCTCACCTTGAACACATCCTGCACCACCCTCACATCCAGACTTACCTCATGCAGTACCACAGTTCCTCTCTTAGCATCCCATCATATTCTTTTGCCAGATCCACAAAGACACAGTGCAACTCTTTCTGACCTTCACTATACTTCTGCATCAACACACTCAAAGCAAACATCACATCTGCACTGCTCTTTTTCAGTGAGAAGCCATGCTGCTGCTCATGGATCATCACCTCTCTTCTTAACCTAGCTTCAACAACTCTTTCTTGGTGTGTCTCAGCTTTATCGCTCTGTAGTTACTACAGCTCTGCATATCACCCTTGGTCTTGAAAACTGGTATCAGTACACTTATTCATTCCTCACTCTCCAAACTTGTGTTAAACAATCTGGTTAAAAAGTCCTCTCTGGGAGTGGGCACGATACACGGAATCCAAATTACCATCAGGGTGTACACCTCACCCCTCGCGTGGTTGCCCACCTCTCAATTTTAAATACACGTAGACATTGAGGGCTAGCAGGAGGGACTATGCGCTTACCTGCTGCTCTCTGGCAGGTAGCTCCATGCCCTCCTGGGTTTTAAATGCACCTTAGAACACACATGCATCAACACTACAATAAGCGGGTGGAAGGAGGTTTGGAGTCTTCTCTCACCCCCGTTATCTGCGGCCTGCTGGAGCGGGGGGGCTAGGAGGAGGAGTTGGCCATCTGGAGTGTGGGGCCTCCCTGCTGCTGCGGAGTCGGTCTGCCTCTCCCCACCGCAGGGAAAAGGGTAACACCACCTGGGTCTGGGTGCAGTTCCCCCCTCCAGGGGCAAGGGTACCTAGACCCGGTTCGTTGAGTACGCTTGGGGAGTGTGATCGTGTGTACAGCGTCTCTTTATGTCTGTCTCCACGTTGGTTGAGTGTGAAGTGCATATGAGAGGATGAGGGGATGGGCGTCCAGGTACACACCGGCTCACTCCTTGGCGGCCGCTTATCGGGGCCTGGATCCTGGGGCTCGCTCGGGCCACTTCGGTGGGGTGCCCCCGGCCTCTCAGCCTGGGGCTCGGTCACTCAGGCACAGCTGGCTGCCGGCGGAGCTCACGGGCGCGTCACTGCAACTCCCCCTGGCTTCTGCTCCGCGGCTGCTGAGTGAGCCCTCATCTGGGACTCTCCTCAGCTCTTACTGGGACAGTGGCGCGGCTGCCCCTCTGTTGGTCTTCCTTGGTCTCTTGTGTTCTGGGGGCCTCTGGATGTCTGGAGTTTTGATCTCCTCCATACCTGCTTCATGCCCTGGAGGACGGGGCTGTGGCCCCCCCACACCCTCTAGCAGATCATTACATGAAGGAACCTTTTAAAAAAACAAGCGCGTCCATTTACCGGTCGATCTACGTCCCTACCCTCACCTATGGTCACGAGCTGTGGGTAGTGACCGAAAGAACGAGATCGCGGATACAAGCGGCAGAAATGAGCTTCCTCCGAAGGGTGGCTGGCCTCTCCCTTAGAGATAGGGTGAGAAGTTCGGCCATCCGGGAGGGGCTCAGAGTAGAGCAGCTGCTGCTCCACATCGAAAGGAGCCAGCTGAGGTGGTTCGGGCATCTGACAAGGATGCCCCCTGGGCGCCTCCTGGGTGAGGTGTTCCAGGCATGTCCCACCGGGAGGAGGCCCCGGGGCAGACCCAGGACACGCTGGAGAGATTATATCTCTCGGCTGGCCTGGGAACGCCTTGGTGTTCCCCCGGATAAGCTGGAGGAGGTGGCTGGGGAGAGGGAGGTCTGGGCCTCTTTGCTTAGGCTGCTGCCCCCGCGACCCGGCTCCGGATAAAGCGGATGAAGATGGATGGATGGAAGCGCGTCCATGCTCACAGGTGTACACACGGGTGATCACACCCACAAACTACACCCTTTTTGGCTCCTACCTCAAAGCACACTGTGTTCTGTTGATCCTATGTGCTGCACAATAATGTTTAATATTTAGTATTTACTGTCATATTCCCATATATCATTGTGATGTTGTTTATTCTATTACTCTTGTTCTCTTCTGCTTGTTTTCTTTTTTCTTTCTCAACAGGTGATCCAGGTGATCGATAGATGCATTTTTTTTTCTTTTTCTGCCCATTCTGTTGGTTTTTGTTTTTTTGCCCTTCTCCCCTATCCCTCTTCTCAGCTCTTTCTCTTTCTTTCTCCCCTTCTTTCCCCCAGTCAAGTCTGTCCCGTATTCAACAAGTGAAAATAAAATAAACAATAAAAGGTGAATCAAATGGACCATTACGGCAAGGCTGGGATGGTCAATTTGGTAAAGTAAATCCGTTGGGCATCTTTCTTTGCCTTTAGACAATAATTCTGATGGCAAAAGAGCCAAACGGGACAGGCAAAAAAAAAAAAGTCCTCTCTCCTCAACATCTCTATACAACCACAGATATGTCATGTGGACCAACTGCCTTTCCTCTCTTCATAGCTGCCTTCACTTCCTCCTTACTTATCCCCTGCGCTTCCTGATTCACTAACTTTCCTCCATCTGTCCTCAGTTTCTGTCTTTATTAATGTCTTCATTAATGAAGACAGTGAGAGAATACTTCTATCTTCCATCTTCTCAACACACTCTCTTCACCATCTTTATCCTTAATCACTCTAACCTGCTGCACATCCTTTTCAGCTCAATCTCTGTATAGCTAATTCATGCAAGTACTGTTCTCCTTCCTTAGTACCCAGCCTCACGTACAACTCAGTATAAGCTTTTTCCTTTGCCACCTCTATCTTTGCAGTTGGCCTGGCCTCCCAGTATTCCTGTCTACTTTTATCCATCTCCCCTGACTATCGCACTTTCTCTTAGCTATTCCTTTGAGGAACTACAGGAAAGTGTCCAATCCACCACCAAGTCTCCTTGTCCTCTTTTCTCTCTCCAAAAGATACACCAAACACCTTCTTTGCCTTTCTCTCACCATTTCAGTTGTATTTTTCCAGTCATCTGGTAACACTTCCCTTCCACCCAGAGAATGTCTACTCCTCCCTGAACTAACAACTGCACAACATTCTTCCTTCTTCAGCTTCCACCATTTAGTTCTTGTCTCTGCCTTCATTCTCTTCCTCTTCTTGACGTCCAAAGTCATCCTATAGACTAGTGTCCAATGCTGCATGGCTACATTCTCTCCTGACACCACCTTGCAGTCTCCTATCTCTTTCAGACTGACCCTTCTGTTTAGGATGTAAGCCACCTGTGTACACTTTCTTCCACTCTTCTACGTCACCTTCTGTTCCTCCTTCTTCTTGAAGTATGAGTTCACCCCAGCCATTTCCATCTTCCTAATTTTGACCTTGTGCATTTCTCTGCTTAACACTATACCTATCTAACACCTCATTATCTCTCTTTCCTTCACCTACATGGCTACTGAAGTCTGCTCCAATCAACACTCTCTACCACTTTATCAAACTAACTGCAGAATTCCTCTTTCTCTTCTAACTGACATCCAACCTTCAACCTGGTCTCCTGCACACACAGTAAATCTACCTTCCTTCTCTCCAGTCATATCAGCCAGCTCTCTCCCTTTGCCAGTCATAGTACCTCCACGCTCCTGCCTGTCCTTCTCTTCGACTCCTAACATGCTTCTCCCCTATATGCAGAAAAAATAATGTTTGATCATCATCAAAAGCCAGATATTTCAAAGTTTCATCTATGAAATATCTGGCTTTCCCATCATAGCAGATGAAATACGTATTTTGCATTAAATTGCATCATTTCGCCTCCTGAAGGGCTCGCAATGAGTCCACTGTGTGTATATATATGTATTTCTTTTCCCTATGGTAATAATACTTTTAGATAAATACTAAGTACTTTTCCACTACTGATGTATATAAAGTAAAATTAGGCTGTAAAGTTAAATCTTACTTTAGATAAATCTTGGTATGTGCTTTTATAATGTGTACTAAATTGTTGTAAAACATGTCAGGGTTCCTTTGTTTCATGTGTTCTGGCCAGTACACTAAGCCTGAGCCTGAGTGAGAGCTGAGCAGAGAATTGTAGCTCACTCTGCTCCCAACTTAACTGATGCCCTGCACCTCCCCCATAGCTGCTGCAGTGGGGGAGGGGCAGGTAAATGTTTCCAGCACTTTGGCAGGTCTGAAGGCAAAAGAGAGTCCAAACCAGGACTAGCAAAGTGTACCTAATATAGCTGTTTAGTGTGTGTAAAATAAATAAATAATATGGTAATGGCTCTTTCCACTACTGATATATATAAAGTTTAATTAGACTGTAAAACTAAATCTTACTTTAGATAAATTTTATTTTGTGATTTCATAATGTGTACTAAACTGTAGTTAAAATAAATGTCAGGATTCCTTTATTTCACATATTGTAGCCTGTAAATCAGGTTTGAGAGTCAGAGCTGAGGAGAAAACTTTGGCTCTCTCTGCTCCTCCATCAGTGACCCTCCCCCCGCGCACCTGCACTGCAGCTCTCAAACTTTTGCAGGGCATGTGACGTCATTCAGTCCACAGTCGGAGTAGCCGTTTAAGTGGAGCTCTGAAGACTGCAAAGCACGCTTTCTGCAGGTAAGATTTCACATTTTTGCTATATGAAAACTGTGCAAATGTTGTCTTTCTAAGAAACGAAAGAAAAAGGTATCTTACATTAAGTTTAATTTTTTTTTAACTTAATGACACGGCAGTAAATATACTTTTTTTTAATTGAACAATGCATAAAGTTCGTCTCAATCTATATTTTATTACAATTAACTATGCATAATTTTTCTTATAATTGAACATAGGAACAAAAACCGATTCCTTCGTGATATATTTAACACTAAATTTTATGCCAAACCTACCGTCCCCTCCCCCTCAATTTCTGGCAATTTCTATCTGTATTTCTCTTCAGTCTCGCTCTTAGAAATATAAAATTAACGTAAGAAATAATTATCGGATCTGGTTTTCAGTTTAAAGGGGAAAAATGTACGCTTAATTACAGTAAAAACATGATTTTTGCAAGAAAACATGAAGTTAGAGATTTTTCACGGTTTCAGTGAGTAAAAGTCTAAAATGAAAAATCCTATGCAGTGTTTTGGTTGCAGACCTGTGTGAGTTCCAGCCTTTTAACAAGACAGCTTGTTGTAACTTTAGTGCAGTTTGTTTGATAACAGCATTTGGATTATTTTGTAAGTGATTTAAGTGTTAGTCACATGTTTAGTGAGAGCTGTTAATTATAGATTTAATTTATTTAACAGGTATTTTCATTAGAAAACTGCGTTTCCCAGAATCCTTTGTGGTAGACAAAAGTTACTCTGGGTTTTTAGCTAGCAAAGAAAGTTTTGGGAAGCCATTATATGTTGCTCTGATGTCGAGCAGTTTATTTGTTGTACATTCCCCCTTTTGAAGCCTTATATAAAGACTATCGTTTCTCCAATTGATGTCCGATCCATTTTTTTGGCTAAGTGGATTCGCCACAACACAGCTTAGTGGAATGCTTTTTAATTCTTCACAAACTTTATTAAAGATAACAAGCGGCCAAACTGTGGTTTGTACCGTTTTATTTAGGGTATCTCTTTAAGGCATTTTATAGCTTGACTGGGTTTTGTCCCCTTCTTTTTAAGTCACAATTTTAGCCTAGATTTAGTCGAAAGGCACTTTTATTCCGAGCGCTTTAATCTTTTGTTAAAACCCAACCTCAGTTGCCCAGCTATAACATCTATCAAGTTAGCATTTCAAAATATGTAAAGGAAACGACTGAAGTGTGACGCATGCGCGTAGCAATGCTTTAACTTTTGTTGTCTTAAAGTGTTTACAATCCAAAATGCTTGAAATCATTGTCCTCCTTTATCCATCAAATATAAACGTTCCCACGTGTTTACGCCAACATGGAGTTTTATGTTGGTGTCGATGTTTCAGTGACTGAGCAGCGTCTGTCCGTCCAGTATATTTACTGACGTAGCCGCACATCAGCATGACCCAGCTGAGCAGCGTGCTCCGTTTAGCCTCGTTTGTCTTATTCCTCTCATTTGTTTTTCACCGTCAAACATAACTGGACAGAAGGCCTGGTGTTCTGTTGCTGAAGTGGGCTTCAGATAGTGTTTTTCTGTGGAACATCAAGGCTGTCATGTAGTATTAATTTGGCTATTCAAAGCAAATAATGTACATGCTTATATAAAATATAAGCCTTTTGTATAGTGTGTTATAATTGTGCCTTCCAACAATTGAAAGTGTGTTTATGTGTTGTCTCTTTGGCTGCTATGTTTTAGTGTTATAATAAGACTCACCTTGGAGGAAACAATAACATGCTGTCCTAATATTGCTTTATGTACAGAGAGTAATTAATAAAAGTATGTTAAAAAAGGAAATGATGTCACTCTAACAGTGTAGCCATCAGAAGGCATATAAGCTTTCCTATATGACACTCTGTTTTTTAAATGCCTAATACTACTATATCTAAAACGGGTGAAACGTTGTGATGCTCCATGTTTTTTTTTTTTTGTTTTACTTTAAATTTGATAGAGTTGTAGGTCACAATTTTTACAGCAGGTTCACCTGCATGAGCGCTCACTGCTAAGACACCTGTATATTTATTGAGGTGAGCTACTGTAAATGAATGGGTAATGGGCTGCATCAAAACTGTTGGTGCACTTTTACTGTATCACCTCCAAGTCATTATTGACTGTAACTGGATTATTTAACTGTAACTGAGAAGTAACTTTGACTTTTGTCTTTGGTATTAGGTGAAGGAAGCCACGGCAGCAAGCCAAATACAGGTATGTGCCTTCTTATCGAATATTTGAACATGTAGTCTTTAATCGTTACTGAATCGTACGTAGGAGTGTCAAACAACAGACCAAACAACAGATACTACAAACTATAATATGCATTAAGAATCATTATCAGTTAAGGTGGGAATAGGTGATTCTTAGATCAGACGTGATTGTTTTCTAAATGTGATTCTTTGTTGCTTATAATATGAACAACTGCTGCTAGAACAATACTCATGTGCATCACATCGGCCCCACGTTCTGCATAAAATGTAAATAAAATAGGCATTGATCAGAAAATCATTTGAAGCCTCTTTACCTGAAAATGGCACAAGGACAACACATGGTTGAAACTCAGCATTTTATAATATAAATGATGTAAGCCAGATATGAGAAACAGTCCCAAACAGACAACAGAAACAGGAGACAAAGACAAAAAGTTGTTGAACGTAACTTTTGTTTGCAGCCTGTGTCCTCATTGCAGACCTGTGCAGTCCTCTGCAGTCTGATACCACGGTCATACCACAACATCTTATTTTACTTACAGCCAGGAATACACGAGCTCAGTGAAGTCTTATAACTTTAAAAACATATCTTTTCACATGTGAAAATTTTTGTTATTAAGCAGGTTGAAATGATGAGCAGATTTTCAAATGACAAATTTATTTGGATATATTCAATTTATTTATGCAACAGATAGTTTGATCCACTGAGAATTTATTTTACATTTAATTTCATGTATAACGTGTTTACAAACACCGTCTCATGGTATATAATCAAGCAATAGGACAAAGTCAGCATCACAGCAGTGGTATGTTTTAAAGAAATTTTTGGTTGATGATTTTAATAAATGTATTTTTCTGAAACAAATTTAAAAAAATGCTTATTAACCAGGTTTCCCACATGCTCAGTGATCTTATGGTCGTATTTAGTTTTTGGCTTTGTTAGCTTCCAGCTGGAAGCTGATGTCACTTAAATCCCTGTTTGGAGAAACAGCTTTTCCTGTTCAGGAGAGAACATGTAGAATTCCTTGCTAGAGGACCTCAAACTGAATCCTGACTGGCATAATCTTAAATTTAAATGGGCACTGGTTTTAAAATAAGATTAGTCTTCTATTCATGATCTCCTGCTTGTTGTTTTATGGTGCATTGTTAGTGTTGTGTACTTTAACCTCCTTGGACCTGATGTCCACATATGTGGACATCACATTTTGGGTTGTCTCGACCAAAATACTAAATTTTGCTCTACAAGGACATTATACTGCCACTGTTCTATCGAAATTTAAAACAAATGCCCTCGTATGTGGATCTCACTCCTCTCAGAAACAAGAGAGGTAAAAAAAATTCAGATAATTCTTTGTTTTTACATCAGGTCCCAATCAGCCCAAATAGCAAAGAGAAATTAAAAATGGCATGAAAGAGTTCAGGTCATAGGAGGTTAAAGCTCATGACAATAGAAATTAGCTTAGGTTATACATTTTACAGTAATGTCATGTTATAGACTTCTCTCTTCATAAAAAATGTCCAAATATAATTGTATCCTTTCAATATTTATTTCTTACATTGCAGACGATAACGTGGCGCTCGCATGCAGTGATAATGGCTGTTCTGATAGTGGTGGTAAGTGTTACCTGCTCACTAGTACAGCTGTTGGTATACTGCCTCATGAATAAGCTGCATTTTTGATAAACTGCTATGCAACTGCAAGTTATGTATGTGACATTGACTAATATTAGAGAGTGACGTTAACCTGTTAGCTTGGGTTCCTAATGGTAAAATGAACTGGGTGGCATGTTACAGCCAAAGAAACACACTGTTGGCCTAGTTCAGTGCTCAGTAGTCTATACAACAGATAACACTTGATCATGTACACTCACTCTATAGTGAGCTCTTTTATTACAGCAAGAACTAGACTCACAACACATGAAAAAAGGACATCTCAGAGATTTGTGGTTTTATCACCACGACCCAGATTCTAAATTAAAAACTGTTACATTTGTCCAGTGCATGTTTACACAAATGGCACCTTTGAATGGTTGTGCTGCATTGTTTTAATTATCTTAACTAAAAGAAGAGTAATTTCATTTCTAGGATGACATAGTGACACTTGGAGAAGTTAAGATTGCTCCTTTGCACGTTGTTGTTGCATCTTTGTTTTTTGTCATATTTGTCAACAATACTGTTTGTGTTTGAAGTTTTTTGTGACTCCAGATGGCTAATATTTGACATAGCAGCTACTCCGTGTCCCCCAGAGAAATGAAAAAGGAGGAGGCAGTGAGATGGATGAAGGTCAGGTTTTTTACAGAGTCATTCAGTACAAAAACACAGTGAATTAGGAAGATGTGGCACATGAATGTTTCTGTTTTTCAGGTGGAAGTTCTGAGCATTTCTCCTCTCAAAAGAGACCGGAGCCCACCAGTGAAGAGAGTTCAGATGTAGATGGTGAGTTTAAGCTTTTGTCTGAAATGTAGTGACACTGTTGTATGTATTCTACTCAAATTCTATTCCAGTACAATCTGCTTTGTACAATAACAGCTACCATTGTTTGTGTGTTTCTGTTTTAGAAGAGAGCAAGGAAGCAAGACTGGCTTTGAGGAAAAGGCGAAAAACCAAAGTGGCCAAAGCAAAGGGTGAGATGTTTTAAGCTTTAAATGTATTTAAAATTTTCTGTTTGCAGTATATGAATCAGGTTGTAGACATGACTTTATTTCCTTATAGTTTTGTCCTCTGTGGCAGAATATATGCCTACACAAACACAAAATTCTTGATAATATTGATCCAGAATTATTTTGTTGGTAATTAGAAAAATTATTGAAAATGTTTAAGTATTGCTTTACAGTAAGTTGAAGAGGAGAATTCAGAGGGGGTGGAGATGGGTGTCAGGGGTGATGTGTTATAAAAGGAAAGCAGCAAGAGGGAAAAGAAAGGTTTACAAAATGGTAGTGAGGAAAGCTATGACGATTTTCATTGGGAATGACCAGGATGGACAGGATTAGAAATGACTACATCATAGGGACAGCTCAGGTCAGAGGTTTGGAGACAAAGAGAGACAAGGCTGAGATGGTTTGGACATGTGCAGAGGAGGCTGCCAAGGGATGTTGATGATGGAGCTGCCAGGCAGGACGAGAAGAGGAAGACCTCAGAGGAGGTTCATGGATGTGAAGGAGGACAGGCAGAAGGTTGGTGTGACAGAGGAGGATGCTGGTATAGGAGGAGGTTGAGGAGATGATCCGCTGTGATGACCCCTAAAGAGTTCAGCTGAAAGAATGATTGCTTCACTTTTATTGTTACATTTATGATTTGTTAGGCTACCTATTCTGGTGAGTGACTAGTTTAACCTGCTGTGTTGCGTGAGTTCACACTTTGCAAGAACAGCACTACAAAACACATGGCAGGGTTCTGCAGGTCATTTCACAAGTCTGGAATTAAAAAAAAAAAATGCAGGCTGAAAATGTCTTGTTATATTATCATAGAAAATACCTGTTTAAGGTCCAATGATTTACCAATTAAAGACAACTACTTTATCTCAATGTTATTTTTTTTTACAATGCGTATTTTAGTTTCCACCAATTACACACACAGATGTTGTGTTTTAAAATCAAAATTTGTAAAGTGAACTAGATTGACAGTATGGACCATCATTTTCAGTGTGAGGTTTGTGAAAAGACAGCAAGAAACGGCAAGTACAAGCAACAAAGCTCATCGAGTAGACTACATTAGGCTTCAAACTTTCCTTTTTGCTAAAGCATATATTTCAGGCTGGACCAGGTGACCCTGAATCCTCCCTTAGTTATGCTGCAGTCTGTTTTAATATCTTCATATTTGCCTAATACTATACTTTTATCTTTTGAAAAATCAGCTTCTGTTTCCAGTACGCTTTTCAATAATCATTAGTGAACAGATGCTCACAATGCCACCCCTTTCATGCGACCATGCAGGTTAAGCTTTTTGTGACCACTTATCCAGATCGCCACTTTCAGGTTAAGTGAATCCAGATTATGGAAAGATAGCCTTGATGTGTTGAATGTGCTTTGTAGTACAGGCCTTATGACTAATGATAGACAAAACTTAATTCTGCTCTTTGGTATTGTATCTGTGCGCCAGTCGCAAAACTGTGACAGTTTGTCAAATAAAACGCATAAATTCAGATAAAAATGAAAAGATCATGTCAATCAGTTATGTTTGGTTCTGAATCATGATCTAGGTAATTTGTTACATTGTCAAGGATATTAGCAATTGTATTTCATAATAAAAAAAAAATTGACTTAAAATATGTGATGTCAGTTAACTAGATTAGAACTACTACCAACAGCACAGGTTTTTTTTATTACTAGTACATCAGAAATATTTGCCTTATTTAAAACAATAGCAAATTATTAAAGTCTGACAGTTTTTTTTGTTTTTTTACAAGAATATTGTTATGATGAATGATTTTAACAGGACTAATAACTAGTTAGCATCTTATTTTAAAAGGCTAGATGCAACATGTACCTTTGAAAACAAAATGTATAAAAGTAAATTGGCTGCTGTTTCACTCTGTAGGTATATTACTCAATAACTGATCTCATGTTTCTGTGAACTCAAAATACTTAATTTAAAAGTGCTTACTACATATCTTGGGTACAAAATGTTGAGTAAATTGTTGAACCTACAGTTTGGTTTGGCATTTTCTGTAAATATACACAAGCAGAACCCCATTTCAAAATCAAAACAAAAACAAAAAAACTACGGTTACATACATGTTGTAAAGTTAACAGTCCATGTTGTCTTTTGTGTTATTTGTAGAGATCCCCCGTGCGAAGGTCAAGAGGCCATGGAGTGAAGCAGAGAAGACGGCAGTGCAAAGACGGCTGGGAATTATGTAGGAAGCAGGAAGGTCATACTGGTACAGTTGTAGCCATCCTAAGCTTTTCTTTTTGGCAGAAGTCAAAACAAACTGATCAAAGTTATTGATCACTATTTTAGTTGTAAGTCATTAGACTTAATAGTTGTCTTCATTGTTATAATAGCAATTATTATTCCTCTGGAAGGATGTTACATTGTGAAATAAACTGAATTTGCTCTTGTTGCAGCATTGTGGGAATTTCCTTGGTAATTATTAATAAAATCTACAGCGGTATTTGAAATGTAATACTACCTTTTGTTATGTAGGGTTGTCTTGATAGATTATCAGAACTTTTTAGTTATTCTATTTATGTATAAAGTTGAGACTGTTTAACTTTAACATTATTTGGTTGCACTAAAATAGAAAATGTCAAGGAGTAAATGCAAACAGAAAAAAACATATAGACAGAAACGAACACAAAAGCACCCCCTGGTGGAAAATCACCTGAATAGCACTCAATGACAAGGTCCTCATTCTGATAGTAGAATGAGATTTTTTTTTTACTTGAGTGTTTTAAGATTTTGAGGTGATTTTTGGTGTTAGAGAGCCACCCAGTGTTCAAAAATGGCAAAGGTTTGTCTGCAAGTGTAGCAGAAATGGTGGTCCTCACTTTGATAGTACACTTACCTGGTCCTCAGTCGTTATGCAAGACAGGAATGTGTGTGTCTGTGTGTGTGTGTGTCTGTGTGTGTGTGTCTGTGTGTGTGTGTGTGTGCGTGTGTGTGTGTGTCTGCGTGTGTGTGTGTGTCTGTGTGTGTGTGTGTGTCTGTGTGTGTGCGTGTGTGTCTGTGTGTGTCTGTGTGTGTGTGTGTGTCTGTGTGTGTGTCTGTGTGTGTCTGTGTGTGTGTGTGTGTGTCTGTGTGTTCCAGATGTGACCCTGTGACCCCAAAGCTGGTGCTAAGAGTCCAGCGGTCCCCCTAACAAAGGGCTCTTATACTTAACCAGACACAGAGCAGGTGTCCTCCTACACCAGGGGTCTCAAACTCGCGGCCCGCGGGCCAATTGCGGCCCGCAGGACGATAGTTTTTGGCCCCACCTTAATATGAAAATGTAATGTTAGTTTGATAATGTATGACACTTTACAGTGTTGTGGGCGGAGCTGAATTAACCCACCAATCAGGGTGGGATATGGATCTCAGGGGACACCAGCCGGGCTTGATGCAAGCAGGGAAACATTTCTCAATGAGTCAAAGTTCCAGCAGCGTTGCCCTGGAGTGTTTCTTTCTTTCTGTGCCTGGCTGGCTTCCTCCTTTCTATTGGGCAAACGCCGACATTCGCCCCAGCGCGCTGCGTTCACAACACTTCAAAAAAAGTTGTTTTTTTAAGTTGCTGCCCAGCGGGACATTATACGTATATAGATTTATACACACGTCAGTGGGATTTAAAGTTATTTTTCCACAGAGAGAGATCTCATATTAACTCTCACAGTGATGCGTAGGCGGCGGGATAAAAGAAAAGTCATGAACTCAATGCAGCCCAATTTAGTCTGCAGTCACATAGCGACACCTGTTCATCGGCAACAACAGTCCCCGGTAACCCGGACTAATTATAGGGTCGCACCGTAATTTGTGGCTCCATGTTTTTATTTGCATCACTGCGTTTGCATTGCAGCAAACATGAACATTACATATATTTCAATATAATGTAAAAGCAGTCAAAACAACTAACATCAGAAACAGCTGATGTTATTTGTTATATGTCACGGTGTCATTTCCGCTTCTTTCTCCTGTAACAACAGCCCGGCGCCGTGAGCAGTCGCCTTTTTTGCGCTCGCTATCCCTGCACTTTCTACCATCTGCAAACGCCACGGTGTTCGTGTCGTCATGAAAGACATGAACATCGAGCGTAAAAACAAAGGAGACTGCTACCGGCTTTATATCTGCCGATCGCCGTGCTACGGTTGCAAGAAAAAGAAGCAGAAATGACGTTCTCTACGCGTTGAGACGTTCCCCGTCCGTCGGCTAAACGCTTGATTGAAACTTCAATGCGACAGTGACACCAAGTAGAATTATAAATGTCACATAGCCCCAAACATGTCTTTTTCAAAGCCTGCGGTGAAGAGAAAGGTTGGTGATGAGCACCGACAATTTCAGGAAAAGTGGGAAATGCAATATTTCTTTGTTGAGCACAGGGGCACCCCGACCTGTCTTATTTGCACAGAGAAAGTTGCGCTGCACAAGGAATACAATTTGAAACGTCATTACACAACTAGACATGCTGAGCTGGATGCAGAATACCAGGGAGACGAGAGAGCGAACCGGGTTGCCAGTCTTAAAACAGATCTACTGAGGCAGCAAGATTTCTCCAAGAAAGCAACCAAAGAGAATAATTTTTAGAGGAAATGGAGTCAGAATATGGGGATGTGCTCGACTTCACTGAGGTACGTTGGCTCAGCAGGTGAAATGTATTAAAGAGACTTTTTGAGTTGAGAGCAGAAGTGAAGCCTTCATGGAGAAGGATGGAGTTAGTGTTCCTGTGCTAACTGATCCCAAATGGCTCATGGACTTAGCTTTTCTTGTTGATATGACACATGAGCTTAATGTACTGAACAAGACGTTACAAGGCCAGGGGCAACTTGTCAGTGCTGCCTATGACAACGTGAGAGCATTCTCCACAAAACTGGCGCTCTGGAAAGCTCAGCTCTCTCAGACAAACCTTTGCTATTTCCCAGCATGCAAGGCACTCGTGGATGCAGGCACACCATTCAGTGCTGACGAGTATGTTGATGCCATTTTGAGGCTACAGGAGGAATTTGATCACAGATTTGCTGACTTCAAGACACACAGAGCCACCTTTCACATTTTTGCGGACCCCTTCTCCTTTGATGTGCAAGATGCCCCTTCTGTGCTTCAAATGGAGCTCATTGAGCTGCAGTGCAACTCTGAACTCAAAGCAAAGTTCAGGGAGGTGAGTGGAAAAGCAGACAAGCTTGGACAATTTTTGAGAGACTTGAGCCCTAGTTTCCCTCGGCTTTCCCGAATGTTCAAGCGGACCATGTGCCTTTTTGGTAGCACATACTTGTGCCAAAAGCTCTTCTCCACTTTGAACTTCAATAAGTCCAAGTACAGGTCCAGACTTACGGATGATCATCTTCAAGACATACTGAGGGTCGCAACTGCTTCCTCCCTCAGGCCAAATCTGGCTCGGCTATGCGAGAGGAAACGCTGCCAGGTCTCTAGCAGCAAGGAGTAGGCAAGAGAAGCCATGTTCAGAAGAACAGTTCATTTTCTACAGTGTTCCATTCATGTTCAGAAGAAGGTTATAGAACTGTTAATACAGACATTTCAATCTAAACACAGCAGATATAGAAGACTGAAAAAAACACACAAGTTCACTGACTAAAAATATCTTATTATTGTTTTATTTATGTTTTACAGATTGATTTATTTTCTTATTAATTCTTAATTTGTTTATTTATTTTTCATATTTTCTGTTAAAAAATAAAAATAAAGAGATTTGAGAAGATTGGAATTTTTTAACCATGCCTTTCTTGTGGAAAACCTAATGCGGCCCAGCCTCACCCAGACTCTGCCTGCAGCGGCCCCCAGCTAAATTGAGTTTGAGACCCCTGTCCTACACCATAAATCAGTAAGAGAGGGTACGACCTCTCTCATGGCCCCAAGTGGTGTGTGCATGCCAGAGCACTCTGGAAGGCACACAGAGTCTTTACAGACTTCTAAGGATCGAACCTCTATCATCATGCAATCGATTATACAACTCTAAGCATATATGAGTAAATATTTCTAAGCATCAATCAACAATATAAACCTTACAGCTGGTTTTAATAACAGAATTCATTTGTTTCTCAAATGAGAAAGAGCTATCGAGAAACACTCCTAAATCTTTAGTTCTGAACTTTTCCAGTGGGCCAAGGTCAACATTATTAGATAATGCTAATTCTTTTCCCTTACATTATAACAATGTGAGGAGTTAATGCTAAGTATACTGCCATTAGCGGCTAATTCTAATTAGGGGTGAATAATTATTAGTAGCTAATGCTAATATCGTTTTCTCTTCCCTTTTAACAATGTGAACAACTAGTGCTAGGTAGGCTGATGCTAGCAGCTAATGCTAATTTGACGTGAATTAGCATTATATTAGTGAGGAGTTAATGCTAAGTAGGCTGCCATTAGTGGCTAATGCTAATTTTAGATGAAAAAGCATTAGCAGCTAATGCTCATATTGTTTTCCTTTGCTTTGTAAGAATGACAGCAGCTAATGATACGAAGTCTACCATTATTAACAATTGTTAATTTGATGTAAATTAGCATTATCTGATAATGGTAACCCTTTTCCCCTGCATTATAACTATGTCAGGAGTTAATGCTAACTAGGCTTCCATTAGGGGCTAACTCTAATTAGGTGAATAATTATTAGCAGCTAATGCTAATATTGTTTTCCCTTCCCTTTTAACAATGTGAGCAGCTAATTCTAATTTGATGTGAATTAGCATTATATTAGTGAGCAGTTAATGCTAAGTAGGCTGCCATTATTAACTAATGCTACTTTGACGTGAATTAGCATTATGTGCTAATACTAATACTGTTTTCCCTTACTTTTTAACAATGTGAGCGGCTAATTCTAAGTACGCTCTTGTAAATAGCTAATTCTAATTTAGTGTGAATTAGCATTATTCAATAATGCTAACACTGTTTTCTCTTACTTATTAAAAATGATAGTAGCTAATACTAATACTCTTTTCCGTTGGGTAACAACGATGTGAGGAGTTAATGCTAAGTAGGCTGCTTTTAGAGGCTTATTCTAATTAGGGCTGAATAATTATTAGTAGCTAATGCTAATACCGTTTTCTCTTTCCTTATAACAATATGAGCAGCTAATGCTAATTTGATGTGAATTAGCATTATATTAGTGAGGAGTTAATGCTAAGTAGGCTACCATTAGCAGCTAAAGCTAATTTGAGGTGAATAAGCATTAGTAGCTAACGCTAATACCCTTTTCCCTTGTGTTATAATGATGTGAGACGTTAATGCTAAATAGGCTTCCATGAGTGACTCCTTTCCCTTGCATTATAAAGATGTGAAGAGTTTATGCTAAGTAAGCTGCCATTAGCAGCTAATGCTAATACTGTTTTCCCTTTCTTTATACAACTTGAGCAGCTATTGCTAAGTAGGCCACTTTTCTCTGCTAAGGATTTGTGTGACCATGATGGAAACTCTGATAAGCTAATGCTGTTTATGGGCCCTGTTAGAATCAATATTTCATTCTCATACTGTAGTTTGAGAACAATAACAGAAAAATGTGCACTTGAGAACAAATTTATTGTGAATTCAGCTGTGAATGTACAGTTTGTCATTATTTAAGCTTCCATTTCCAAATGTTAGCTGACACTTTATTAGGTACACTGGTATCTATATCAGGTACACCTGTGACCTAAATGTTCCCGCAAACAGACTCCTTGGAGACCCCTACATAAATATCCATGAACTATCCAGCTAGACTAGTGTGTCTGTCCCTGAAAATATTCCTGCATGTGTGATTGTTCATGTGTCATCTGCCCGAAACAAACAGGAAGTGAGTGAAAGACACAGGAAATGTTTCCAGCTCTTCCTCCTCTATCAGATTTTCTCTCCATACCTGAGAGTGTCCAGTCTCCAGCCTGGATCCTTCAGTCCAGCCGAGAGCAGCTTCATTCCTGAGGGACCTGGATGATTGTAGCTCAGGTCCAGCTCTCTCAGATGGGAGGGGTTGGAGCTCAGAGCTGAGGCCAGAGAAGTACAGCCTTCCTCTGTGATCAGACATCCTGACAGACTGCAAACACACAAAACAACAATCTATCTGTCAACAGTTGTTTTCTCTTTGTCACAATAACATCTATCCATTTACATCCATTCAATGTAACTTTATTTATAAGTGACAATACCCAACAGACAGCAACAGTCATCTGAAGCTGTTTAACAGTGTAAGGTAACCGCCTCCACTGTGAGCAGCACTTGGTGATGGTGGGAAGAAGAACTCCCTTTGACACAAAGATCCTCCCAGTGAAAACAGGCTCCAGGAGGAGCATCTACCATGACTGGTTGCAGGGTGAGGGGAAAGGGAAGAGATGAGCTCAGAGAGACAAGAACAAAACAGAGAGACAAAAGTTAAGGACATGCAGTAGTGACATATAAAAGCATCAGGAGTGAAAAGAGGGGAGAAGAAAGCAGAGCATCATGGGAAGTCCACCAACAGCCTGAGCCTATAGCAGCATAACTAAGGGATGGTTCAGGGTCACCTGATCCAGCTCGAACTATAAGCTTTATCAAAAAGGAAAGTTTGAAGCTGATCTTCAAAGTAGAGAGGGTGTCTGTCTCCTGAACTCAAACTGGGAGCTGCTGCCACACCCAGTCCAACATAGCCAGGCTTTCTTTGCTGCTTTGACAAAACCTCAAATCCCAGTCAGAGATGATGAGCATCATCACAGTGATGATCATTTCTCTGTTAACCCAGGCTTTCTGCTTCAGGATCTGTGCACGCTCACAGAACAAGGAGACCTTTAAACATCATTTCACTAAATGGATGGACTGAGCTCAGCCTACAGATGAACTGGTGCCAGAGATCATAAAGAACATCAAACAGTCAAATTCAACACTTTTAATGGAAATATGAGATTAATGCTGCAGACAATCATGAAGCTGCTGAATTCATGAACATCAAGAATGCAGCGAGTGGTAAAATAAAGATTTGACCTCAGTGTGCTCAGTGTTCCTGTCTATTCCTAACATATTCCTAACATGATAGCTGCACTTTAGAGCTCTAAAACTGGAACTGACACATGTTTAAACTCTACATGTTACTCAGTACATCCAGTTCTGACACTCGCCCACAGTCCAACAAAGGAAACATGGAGATCACATCAGTTTGTCACCAAAGTCTAATTATTAGGGCAACTTAACCTGTTATTATCTCGTTAACTCATTAACTGATTAACGTCAGCAATTATTTTAATCACAGTTTTTAAAATCATGATTATTGTGAAAGTGCTCACTGGCTCTGAATATAAAAGCCATGGGTCACAGGAGGGATGTTGATCAGTGCTGGCTTGAAATGGGCGTCATTATGCATCTCAGCCAATGGGAGCATTGAGGGTGGGCCTAATACTACTGCAGCGCTCACATGACCCAGGACAGAAAGAGAGGGGCGGGGACAGAAACATGGAGACAGGTACAGATCTTTGACATGTTCATTTTAAACTGTTCCAGGAGGCAGTGTTGATACAACTAAAGTTATCTGTTGTTGAAGAAGTCGGTCTGAGGAACGTTCTTAGGATCAACAAATGACGGCATGTATGAGCCTCAAGACGCAGCATCACAAGAAGAACACATGAGCTGTAGAAAAAGGAGAGACTACGAAAGCCACGGCGTTACAACATGAACCAGCTGTTACAGATGTAACACATGAGCTGCTATTAAACATGATGTATTTCTCAGTGTCCTGTCTGTGTGTGAGAGACAAACAGCCTCTGTATGTGTGTGTAAATACAGCATGAATATGTAGAGGACATGTTTGTGGATATAAGTAAATGAAAGCTCTGCGTCATTTGAATCTTCTTGTTTCTGTTGCAGGTCTGTGACTGAACTTCTGGGAGGAGAAACGTTGGTTTCATGCTCTGTGATTCTGTGTTTTGTCATCTCTCTCAGGTGATGGACAGCTCAGATGATGACCCCGCCTACGTGGTCAAATTCAAGTCTACATTCAGAACAGACCTGGAGACACGCAAGCAAAATGCCAACATTGTATATGTGAAAACTGCTGCTGGAGCCAGATTCAAGGAGCTCAAGTGTTTACCCAGATCTTACTGAACTTACTGCAGGAACAGAGGGTTGTTGGAGGGAAACCTGTGGAAGCAACAACATCCGAGCCACCAGAGAAGAAGTTGGCCCTGTTGGTGCTTCATCAGAGTGTGAACAGGAGGAAGACTCAGCTGAGAACAGTGTGGTGGATACAGAGCAGAGCCCACCATCAGTACAGAGGCCTGTCCATTAGAATTAGAATTAGAATTAGAATTCAACTTTATTGTCATTGCACATGCACAGGTACAGGGCAACGAAATGCAGTTTGCATCCATCCAGAAGTGCTTAGTGATATAGATATATTACAATATATATTAGCAATAATATAGATATGTAAAGTATATTACAGAAATGGGTCTATTATGGTATGTTATAATGTACACGGTATGAAGTATGTTGTGAATATTCTATAACTATAAGTATGTACAGGCTGTAGTGAGTACAGGCTATGAACAGGATATAAATATGAAAAACTATACAGAATATGAAATAAATAACTTTACAGAATCTGAGATATACAGCTGTACAGAAATGGGAACTATGCAAGTTGTAAACAGTTGTAGGATTAAAGATTATCGAATGTACAGAATGATTATTTACACAGAGCTATACAGTAGTGCAGTTAAGATAAGTGAGGGTGTGGATAATTTCTACAGAGGCTATATAAAGTGCTAGTGGTTGTGAGTGGTGGTTCACTCCATGTTATTATTGTGTGTTTGAGGGTACAGTTGTCCATTGTGGGTGTGTGTATGTTCAGTCCATGAGTTTAACGTGGGTCAGATGTCAGGAGGCAGAGTTCAGGAGTCTGACAGCTGTGGGGAAGAAGCTGTTCCGGTACCTGGTGGTCTTAGTCCGGAGGCTCCTGTGGCGCCTCCCAGAGGGCAGGAGGGTGAAGAGTCCATGTGATGGGTGACTGGGGTCTTTGATGATTTTCCCAGCCCTTTTCAGACACCGCTTCCTGTAGATGTCTTTTATGGCAGGAAGTGGTGCTCCGGCGATGCGCTGGGCAGTTTTCACGACCCTCTGCAACGCCTTCCGGTCCGAGGCAGAGCAGTTCCCGTACCAGACTGTTATACAGTTGGTCAGGATGCTCTCGATGGTGCAGCGATAGAAGTTCACCAGGATGTCTGAGGACAGGTGGTTCTTCCTCAGAGTCCTCAAGAAGAAGAGGCGCTGGTGAGCCTTCTTGACCAGCTTGGAGCAGTTGGTCGTCCAGGTGAGATCCTCGGAGATGTGGACTCCCAGGAACTTGAAGCTGCTCACACGCTCCACAGCCGTCCCCTTAATGTGGATGGGTGGATGTGGGTCAGCATTCCTCCTGTAGTCCACGATGAGCTCCTTGGTCTTCTCGGTGTTAAGCAGCAGGTTGTTTGTGTCGCACCACTCAGCCAGACGATCCACCTCCTCCCTGTCTGAGGGTGAGTGCTTAGAGTGCTGCTCCAACATGCAGCACATGTACTTGGCCACAGCTGCAACATCTGTACCTGTGAAAGCTTCTTCTCTGTTGCTGCTCATATTGTGCAGAAGAAGAGAGTTTCTTTATCATCAGAAAATGTCAATGAGCTTGTGAGTCTTAGCAGCTGGCTCGGTGCAGAGGAGGAAGAACATGTCAAGTCAGAGGAAGATAAATGCAGTTCATGTTGTCAACTCAACCTGGACTGTTGAAAGAGTTTTTCTTTGTCTGGTTTCTGACTGAGATTCTCCAAAGGAAATCCAGCACACACACTTCACATACTCAAAGTCCTGCACAGTAAATGAGCTGATGAGCGTTTGTGCTGCTGCCTGATAACAGAACAATAGTTCTGCTGCTTCCTGTTCTGCAAACACACATTTATAAATGTTCACTTGCTGTTGATCAAAGGTATGTTGGTGGCTCTGGACGCTGAGGGAACTTTGTAAAAAACTAGATCAAATGTTAACGTCCTGGCAGAGGCAAAGAACTTTGATTTGATATTTGATTAGATTCATGTTTCAGCTCAGACTGACAGAAATATTTGAACTGCTGCTGTGTTAAAGGGAACACTGCTGTTAGAAAGCACCTGATCTGTTTCTGCACACTGAATGTTGCACTTCTCATACTGCAGTACTATTAAAATAAGTACACAATGCACTACTTTTGAACTCATGATTGAATGTTGCTGTAACAAAGCCATTAATGTGATTCAAAGTGTTCATGGTTTCCCAGCACAACAAATGATTGCACAAGTGTGACTGATCCACTTTCTAATGTGTGTGTAGCCCACACTGTGTGTCACTGTGTCACAGGTGAGTCTGTGTGTCCAGGTTCTATGAGGACAACAGGATATAGTGACTGAGTCCAGCAGCTTAAAGTCTGACTCCATCCTCCATTTAAATAACTCACAGCAACAACTGAATAGCTTTGCCTTTGTGTAGCTGACACTTCATTTTAATGTCCTTCTATTCTGGTTCATCTGGTCTCAGTTTCTATAAGCACACAGGTTTCATCAGGGACTCTATGACCTCAGTAATCTTTGCTGGGCCTTAATGCTCTGAACAAAGCTGCACATCACAAGACTAAATAGAAATGAATCAGTCTTTCATTCTCACTGCTGTTTGACTTCAGCTCTCAATGTCCCACCATAACCCATGGAAAGAGTTACTGTCCATCCAGGCTGCTGAACATGAAGCTGAAGAAGGTGGAGTATTGTGAGGGCTGATGGAGATGATGATGAGAATCCAGGAGCAGTGGGTGGATGGCAGCATCAGCATGAAGGATCAGTGTGAGAACACATCATCATCCACAAAGGAAACCAGTCTGAGTGTCTGACGCTCTTGTTAGAAAGACGCAGTCCCAGCAGTTAGCTTGTCTGCTAGTTAGCTGAGAGCTAGCTCACTTGTACATTGAATACCAAACTGTGTAAACCAGGGGTGTCAAACATATGGCCCGTGGGCCAAATCCAGCCCATGAGATAATTTCATATGTCAAATATTGATGAATTTTCAGGCTTGCTGATAATCAATGTGAGCACGGCTGAGGTTTTATTCTGATGAGCAAACCATGTGGCCAAACACTTTAAGAGACAGACTGGGATCATACCATTATGTGAAAGAGGACATGTCCCATAGACAGCAAGGGTAGTGGTAGAGACCAGTACACAGAGAAATGGGAGCTGTATTGAAATGCAAGCGTGTCAGGAAAGAGTGAAAAGGCAAAATGAGCAGCATCTGGCTGCATTTCAGTGATATTGGAGACCACAAAGCTGAGTGCAACATTTATACAGGAGATATACAGGAGACGCTGAGAGCAGAACTGATAAAATTAGGAGCTGGCTAAAGTCAGACCCATTTTTATTTCCACCCATTTTCCACTGTGGAGGACAAAAGGTTTCAAACTGGTCCAGGTCTTAAACCTCACGTGTTCTTCCTAAGAGCAGTAAATGGATAGAAATAAGGCTTTTATGAAAACACTGAATAAAACTTGCTGCCTTTAAAACGACTAAATGTACAGTTCAGTATTCAATACTACATAAAATAAACTATATATAAAGTGTGTCTGAATGGCAGAGATGCAGAACTATGTGCATGTAGCACAGAGCCACGGCTCAGTGTCTGAATGAGTCTCACAGACCTGAATGTGCTGTTGAAGCCATTTATAATTATAACGTAATTCTTTACTCGTTTGATCTGCTCCTTACCACAAGCCACCAGACGTAGAAGGTTTTGGACTTTTAACTATATTTTCTGAAGTTTTACAACTTTTCTTACTGTTAAAAACCTCGTTATGGCCATTCATGCTGTACAAAGTAATTAGACATGTGTGGTATCTACAGAAACATCAGAATCTCAGCTAAAAGTTCACAAAACCATCTCAACAACCACCAAACAGCTGAAACAGCAGGTGAACAGATCACACAAAAAAGATGTAAACACAAATCCCCCTGATCATCTGTTTTTTAAACATGAAGTGTAGTTTTGGACGTTCATTTACTGCTGGTTCAGTGAATTTTGGTTGGACAGTGATGAAACCTGCAGCCTCAGAATCTGTGAGAAGTCTGCTTTCAGCACGCAACAGCATTGTTGTGTTGTGTGGATCCACCTCTGCAAACTCATCACTGTTTCACCATCATGTTTCTACTTAGACAACAACAAAGGAAGCAGTTCCCAGGAACTACTTCCTGTCTTGTTAACATAAGAGTATGTTGCCCTTCAAAACACCTCCACTTCTCCTCTTATTAGAGGACTGCCTTATTATTAATCTGCTAATTCTGTCAGTTGATGAAAGAAAAATGCTTGATCTCACCTGAGAGTTTCCAGTGTACAGTGTGGACTCTTCAGTCCAGCAGACAGAAGCTTCACGCCTGAATCCTTCAGGTTAATGTTACTCAGGTCCAGCTGTCTCAGATTAGAGGTCTGAGAGCTGAGACCTGAGGCCAGAGCTTCACAGCTTCTCTCTGACAGGTCACAGTGACTCAGTCTGAAAAATAACAGATAAACAATTACAAAAATAAAACACTTATGTTGAAGTGTAATGAGATACTATTATATTTAGCAATATTTCATCTTGTTTTGTCAGGAAACTGAGCACTGATGCAGAGCAACATGTGGAGAGAATCAGAGGAGAAGAAGTGAAGAGAGAACAGCAGTAAAACAACACTGAATTGTTCAGTGTGCTTTTGATATCAACAGAATGTGTCAAATTTCTTTATTTTGTATTTGTTTTAGTAGAATTGATGATTATCACTTAGATAACAACCACAGGCCAGGTCTAAATTGCACTTTGGTGACAGTTACACCCAGAAATATTTCAGAAACGTGGACAATTTGTGCTCCATTGTATTCAGTATTGAACAAACTGAGTACAGATGACCACTTAATATTTTTGATATTTTATTTGAGTTGTTCCACCTGATCTGTGTTAACTAGAATAAACATTTAAAAGCTAAAGCTATGATCACATATGTACTTACAGAGCTTTGTTGGAGGCTTTGACCACTGGCAGCAGCCTCAGAAGAGCCTTTTTAAAGGCTCATGTTCTCACTTAGATCATTTATTTCTACTTACATTTCATTCTGGGAAAAATGGAGATTACTTTGAAAATGGGAACTATTTTCCCCCAAAAATCAGCCCTGGATTAGTAAATCACTCCAACATGTTCTCAGGCAGAAGAAGCTGTCTTGTTATGAGGGAGAGAAGAAAAGCAGCTAAAATCAGGTGTAAAAGTAAAGCAGAGGATGAGCTGAATAAAGGACACTCAAGGCTGGCTTGGAAAGGAATGAAGTCCATGGTGGGGATGCAGAACAAGGAGCAAAGATGAATGTGATGCTGAATCAGCAGAAGACTTGGACTCATTTGATTCCAGCTTCTTTTTTTTTTATTGACATTTTAGAATCACTATACAATACCATCAACTTCAGCTATCTTTCAGTACATATATTTTTTTCTTTTTTTCTATATTTAAACAACTAAAATATCCATACAATAAGAATGAAAGAAGAAGAAGAAAAGAAAAAGAAGCAAAACAGGAAACAACAAACAACATAAATAAAAAATGCATAAGGAAAAAGAAAAAGGAAAGAAAAATAAATAAATAAATATAGGGAGTGTGTTTTTGTTTCCATTAATGAAACTAATTTTTCCTCTAGTCTTCTAGTAGTTAACAAAGTCAAAATCTAATGCAAAAGCAAAAACTGGCCTGCGTTTTCTAATGTAGTCCATCCATTTGGGCGACCGTGGCTCAGGGGGTTGGGAATCGCATCTGTAACCGGAAGGTCGCCGGTTCGATCCCTGGGCTCTCTGTCCTGGTCGTTGTGTCCCTGGGCACGACACTTTACCCTACTTGCCTACTGGTGTTGGCGCGATATGGCAGCCTCGCTTCTGTCAGTCTGCCCCAGGGCAGCTGTGGCTACAACTGTAGCTTGCCTCCACCAGTGTGTGAATGTGAGAGTGAATGAATAGTGGAATTGTAAAGCGCTTTGAGGGTCTCGAAAAGCGCTATATAAATGCAACCCATTATTATTATTATTATTTCTTCCATCGTGATACAAACAGGTCCCTCTTGTAGTTCACATCTGCTGTCATTTTCTCCATTCTGTAAATGTCCAGTGTGATGTTCATCCACGTGTTCATAGCTGGGCTCTCTGAAGAAAGCCATTTTTTTGTGATGGCTTTTTTGCCTGCTGCCAGTAAAATATTAAACAAGTATTTATCGTTCTTTGTCCATCCTTCTGGCATAAGTCCAAAACGTAGAGTTTTACTTTCCAAAGGTAAATATCTTCCAAATGTCTCTTGTATTGCTGCATGTATTCCCTTCCAATAAGTTTTAATAACATGACAGTCCCAGAAAATATGATAGTGATTTGCATTCGTATTTCCACAATTTCTCCAGCAAGCGGGAGGGTTACCTTCATAGTGAGATTTTTGGTGAGGTGTAATAAAATATCTTATCAGGCATCCATCCATCCATTCATTCGCTTCCACTTATCCTTTTCAGGGTCGCGGGGGGCGCTGGAGCCTATCCCAGCTGTCATAGGGCGAGAGGCGGGGTACACCCTGGACAGTTCGCCAGTCTGTCGCAGGGCCAACACACAGGGACAGACAACCATTCACACTCACATTCACTCGCACATTCACACCTAGTGGCAATTTGGATTATCCAATTAACCTATCCCCACAAGCTGCATGTCTTTGGACGGTGGGAGGAAGGCGGAGTACCCGGAGAGAACCCACGCAAACACGGGGAGAACATGCAAACTCCACACAGAAAGACCCCGGCCTGATGGTGGAATTGAACTCAGGACCTTCTTGCTGTGCGGCAACAGTGCTAACCACTGTGCCACCGTGCTGCATCAGGCATTTCCACCCAAATTCCCGCCAGCTCTGTGAGCTGCTACATTTCCATTGATATGCCCATATTGTTGTCCATTCTTCCTCCTTTATCTCTATTCCTCCCTCCATTTCCCATTTTGTTTTGATATACAAGGTTGAGTGTAATTTCATATTTGTTAATCCTTTATAGAGGTCACCTATAATACCTCTATTTTTATTTGAACTGCCCTTTTAAATACGTCTAGCAGCTGTTTACTCAATTCAGCCTTAGCTTTTATCGTTTTATTGACAAAATGCCTCATCTGTAGACATCTATAAAAATCCTGTGTTTCTAATGAATATTTATCTTTCATTTTATCAAAACTAATTAGTCTGCCTTCCTCCATTACCATACATAAAGCTGTTAATCCTTTATATGTCCAATCTTTGAATCTGGTGTCCAATTTATTTGGAGCAAAATGTGTGTCATATGCACACCACTTAAGAACTGCTATATCCTCTTCTAGTTTATATTCTTTTATTACTGTTTCCCAAATTTTAAAAGTCAACTTGATCCATGATTTTCAATAGTTTTTATTAAATTTTGCAAGCTTCTGTCTGCTATAATTGTCATGATCCTGGGTCCTTTTGACCCAGCGTTTTGTGTTTTCTCTTCGCGATTTTGGTTCTGTTCTTCCTCTGGTTAGTGTTTACTCTGTTCTGCCCGTGTGTTCCTGTATCCAGTCTGCGTTTCTTAGTTTGTGTCCTTTCATGTGCAAGTTCCTGTTTTATTGTGAAGGTCGGCGTCTTATGTGAGTGTTTTCAGTTTGCCTCCCTAGTCTCGTCATGTTTATCACTCCCAGCTGTGTCTCCCACCTGTGTGTAATCTCCCTGTGTTCTGAGTATATTTAAGTTGTATTTTCTGTCTTAGTAGTTGCTGGTTCGTCTGTGTTGTTTCCCCTCGGTCTCCCTGCGTCTCTCCGTATGTATTTCCCCGGACCTCTGCATCTTCGTTTCTGGTTTGTTTTGTTAGTTTTACCCAGTTTAGGTTTTCCTGTTTCACCTTCACCCACGCCATTGCTGTTTGTATTTTCTTTTGTTAAATAAACACTCACCTGCTCCAGAGCTGCTGCCTTTTGGGTCCTTTTCTACATTCCACACGGCTTGCCCCGGCAATCCGTGACAGTAATAGCTTATATGGGGATGGAGGTCAGACTCTCCTCAATAACTTTCCATTGAGCGTCATATGAAGGATTACATCAGCATATCATAGGCCTTAATTGTGCTGCCCAATAATATTCCCTAAGAGAAGGTAAGCCCCACCCCCTTTTCCTTTGTTAAGTTGTAGGGTTTTAAATCTAATTCGGGGCCTTTTTCCTTGCCATATGTATCTTGACAAAATTTTATCCCATTCATTAAACTGTTTCTGGTTAATTTCTATTGGTAATGTTTGAAATAAATATAATAATTTAGGAAGAATATTAATTTTAATTGAGTCTATTCTCGAATATAAACTTAAATATGGAATTAGATTCCATCTCGCTATATGTTCCTTAATTTTTTTCTGTATTGGTAAATAATTTCGTTCTAATAGTTCTGTAAGATCCTTAGGTATTATGACTCCTAGATATTTAAAGTACTCTGTTTGCCATGCTAATTGATACTTATATTTAATTTCTTCTGATGGAATATAGTTGTACTTAAGCAGTTGTGTTTTACTCATATTAACCCTATATCCAGATAGTCGACCAAAGTATTCAAATGATTGCATTCATTTAGGTAAAGAGTTTGATGGTTGACCCAAAAATATTAAAATATCATCTGCATAGCAGGCTAATTTATGCTCCTTTTCATGGATATTAATACCTTCTACTTCTTTATTTTGTCTTATATATTGAGCCAATGGTTCCAGATATAACGCAAATAATAATGGTGAGCACGCACAGCCCTGCCTTGTTCCTCTTTGCAGCTTAATACTATTTGATAGGTAGCCATTAATTTTAATCCTTGCCGTAGGGTTATCATAAAGTGCCTGTATTGTCTTAATTATATTTTCGTGAAAGCCAAATGTATGCAAGACTCGGTAAAGAAAGTTCCAATTAACTGAATCGAATGATTTTTCTGCATCGATACTGATTACCATTGCTTCTATTTTATTCTTTTGAATATGATTAATAACGTACATTATCTTGTATTTGGCGCTCTCGAATAAAACCTGTTTGATCATTATGAATTAGATTAGGTAAGAACTTTTCTAATCGTCGAGCCATGATAGATGTAAACAGCTTGTAATCTGTATTAAGAACAGATATTGGTCTATATGACACACATTCTAATTTATCCTTGTTTTCTTTTGGGATGGCAGAGATAATTGCTTCTTTCCAGCTAGAAGGTACTTGAGCCTTCTTTAGGATCCAATTCATTGTTAGAAGCATCACTGGTATTAATTCTTCTTTTAGCTCCTTGTACCATTCTGCCGTATATCCATCTGATCCTGGAGATTTATTTATTTTAACTTTACTTATTGCTATTCTTAGTTCCTTTTCTGTTATATCTTCAAAGTTTTATTCTGTTCTTCATTCAGTACTGGTAAATCAAGAGAATCTAAAAAACTGTTAATTTCAACTATACTACTCTCTGTGTTATTAGCATACAGAGTCTTATAAAATGTTTCAAATGCACTCTGAACTTCTATTGGTTTATTTTTTATTAGTTTTGTCACTGGATGTTTAATTTTGTGAACTGTATTATCTGCTATTTTCTTTTTTAGTTTCCAGGCTAATACATTCATTGCTTTTGATCCTCCCTCATAATACCTTTGTTTAAGAAACATTGATTTTTTTTAAATTTCATATGTGGTCAAATCATTTATTTCATTTCTTGCTTTCCTAATTTCCTCCAATATATCCTGAGATGTTTTTCTTTCATGCCTTTTCTCTAATTCTTATTTTGTAGCTCTTCTAATTTCTTATTTCTCATCTTTTTCTTATAAGAGGATATTGCTATAATTTTCCCTCTCATGACAGCTTTTAAGGCATCCCACAGTATAGGAGGAGACACCTCACCATTGTCATTAGTTTCCATATAGAAGTGAATCTCTTCCTTAATTTGTCCTTTAAAGTGAGGATCATTCAGTAAGCTTGAATTTAATTTCCAATTATTGAGTTTTGGTTGCACGTTTAAATCAACAGACACGTATACTGGTGCATGATCGCTTAACTCTATTGCTCCAATTGCACAAGTGTTTATTTTATCTTTATTTTTCCCAAAAGTTATGAAATAATCTATTCTTGTGTATAACGAGTGCGGTGAGGAAAAATAAGTATAATCCCTTTGGTAGGGATGCAAGTCTCTCCATATATCAATTAGTCCCACCTCCTTCATCAATGTATTTATATTCTTAATTAATGTTTTAGTATTCTGTGCTTTTCTATTGGAAATATCTAGCTTTGGTTGTAGATGTATATTTAAATCTCCTCCGCAAATTAGGAAACCTACTGTCTCTGTTACCATCACATCTATAATTTTCTTAAAGAAATAAATATCGCTTCCAGGGGGTGCATATATATTTAACAACGTGACTGGGTTCCCCTCAATGTTTCCCCTTACCAAAATATAACGTCCCTCTTTATCACTTATCTCGGATATTTTTTCAAAGAGTAATTTGCTTGATAACAGGATAGCCACTCCTCTCCTTCGTCCAGTTTTATAGGAAGAGGAGAAAACTGTTGTATAACCCATTCTTTTCAGTTTTTCATGCTCCTTACAGTCTAGATGGGTTTCCTGTAGATACACTATTTGTACTTGTTCTTTCTTCATTTTAGTTAAAATTTTATTACGTTTAATTGGATTCGACAGGCCATTTACATTATATGATATGATTTTTACCTTATCTTTAAGCATACCCTTACTATTTGAATATTATTAATGTAACAACGACATGTACCATCAGACCACTCCCTGAACATACATAAGCAAATGTTAATATTAACATTAAAGCTGTATAAAACAACAGCTACAGAAATAAGCTTTATTTGGTCAAAGAAAAAAAAAAAGAAAAAAAAAAGACTTCCAACTGTGGGGTCCCCGATATGACCCTAAGTAAGCTGTGGAGCAGGGAAATTATTTTACTGCTATTGTTAAATAATTGTCATCATTACCATTGCATTAATAATATAATCTGGAGTTTATATTGCATTCAGGGGTTAAACAGTGTGTCTTTCAGAAAGGCTAAAAGTAACAGGACAGGAAACCGGCTTGGAGAGTTTTGCAGAAGTGAAAGCAAAGTCTAAGTTATTCTGAGGAGCAGGCCAGACGAGGCCATTTGAATCACTAGGTTATTTAAAATGATCATTGCTTTAACAAAGTAACAGATAGCTTTAAGAAGGCCTTAAGATGCTTATGCACACAGTTATTATGTTTAGTAGAGGTTCCTGATTAAAACATTTATTTAGTAGAAGACATACACATAGTCTCAGTGAGCCTCCGTTCTGGTGAAAGGTCAGAAGTGCAACAGGTGACACAGAGAGCATGTGAGGTCAACACACACACACACACATTAGTTAGATTTATTTAGAGAAGAGGTTACTCATGTCTGGCTGTAACTGCAAAAGTGTCTCGGTAAAAGAGGAACCGTTCCTTGTTGTCTCGGCAAGAAAGAGGAACAAGACAAGAACTGAAAGGTAGACAGGAAGGGCCAGCCATGAAAATAGAAGATGATCTTCTGGGGTAAAAGCCAGAAGATCATCTTGTATAAATCTATGTATAAAATGTATCTGTGACGCATGAAGGGGCGTCAGTAAATCAAACCCTGATGCTATAAAATATCTGTTCATGCTTTGATTAAGTCGAGGACTACTGGCTGTCTGCGTACAGAGTGTCTTCCCACACGTGTGTTCATTAAAATCATTGTTTGACCAAAGAGCTTCTGGACCAAGAGTGGTTTGTACTCTCCCTCCTCAATTTTGAACCTTAACAAAGCCCCGATAAAAGAGGGGGCTTCGAGGGGGGCCTCTCTCACCTCTATGTGAGACAGGGCCTTCCTTAGCCAGCAGGCCAATGTCCATTCTACTAATAGCATAGGTAGCACGTCCGCCTATTTTCAATTTCTGCATTGCCACTTCAGTATATTATTTCGAGATACGAAGTCTTTACCAGTGTATATGGCTATAGCTTGATTCCAGCTTTGATATCATTGATTTCAATGAAGAGCTTTGTGATTGTAGCAAAGGGCTGGTAGCTCTGAGAGTCCCACTGATGAGGCGTTTGTGAAGGTTCGCAGTTATCTAACGAGCTTAGAAAAAAAGGCATCTGGACATCTTTAAGTTTCTTGAAGTCGTTTCGCCTTTCACCTCTCATCCAAGAAGCTTCTTTATTTCTAGGGTCAAATGTTGAAGAGTCCCAGATTAGCCTGTGTACAAACAGACTTCAGCCATATGAGAGTGAGTGTGAGTGAATGAGAGCACACACAGGACACTCTGATCTCTGAATGTGTGTGACGCAGTGAAAAAGAGGATTGTACTGGATATACTGTGACTGACAAACAGAGTTTAAAGAGAAAGGTGTTTGGATTAAAATGGATTATGCTAAAGTGAACGTGCTAATGAAATCTGAACTGAATGAAATGTGAAGTGAAGATAATTCAGATGTAAAAGAGAGAGAAACTGATAATAAGGTGGGGCTGGAGATCAGTGAAGGGCATGTAAACACCTGATTGGTTGAGTAGATATCAGATCGACAGTTTCACAGTTTTCCCTGTGGATTATAACTTTAAGAAGATGTGACATTCATCAAGGAATCCTGCTCTCCGGATTATTTCCATGAACACTGATCTGGAACACATCTACAGTGCTGGAAGTGCCCGTCTCACCACCAACCTCTCTGTGCACATTCACTTTTCAACCCTTTGTGAGACACTAAAGGTGTAAATCTGAGTATTTATCTATGTTAGTGCGAACACCTCTAATAGGTTGGTTTAGTCTTTCCAAGTCATGTCTTCCCTTAGATCTGCGGTCCAGGCTCCTAAAATCATCCTAGTTTTACAAGCACTACAATCTAGAGGAGAGCTGCACTACCAGGTGTGACTGATGAGATCTGACCTGCAAGGATACTCATGTTTATGTGTGTCAGGACAAGCAGGGAAGACCTGGACATCAACTCTGTCAGGCTGCCTGAGTCCTCTCACCCACATCAGCTCAGAACTCTGCATTATCTACTGAGTCAGACTCAGAGGATCAGGGATCAGAAGTTCTACAAAGAGTAGAACCAGACTTCCTGTATAGAGGTGTGTGGGCCTACTGATCCACAGTGTCAACACAACTTTCACATCATATTCATCTCAGCACAACTAAAACATGTGACTGACCTCAGAGTTTCAAATCGACATCGTGGATTCTCCAGAAGAACACACAGTTGCTTCACTCCTGAATCCTGCAGGTTGTTGTAGGTTCCACTCAGGTCCAGCACTCTGGGATACGAGGGGTTGGACTTCAGCGCTGCTGCCAGATAATCACAGCTGATCTCTGACAAATCACAGTCCCACAATCTGTATAAAGAATGAAAGATGTAAGTTTATTAGACAAAGTGTGAGCTTGAAATCATTCAGTGTTTCATCATCTGTTCAGAGCTGAAGAAGGTTCAGAATGTAGAAGTTTAGAAAATGGAAACTCCAAACAGCTGAAGCCAACAGGAAGCAGCTTCAAACAAACAAGAGAAAAAAATGAATTTTTCACATTGAAGTCGTACATTTATCATAAAGTTGTCAAGTTTTGCCGTGTGAAATAAAAAAAAAACTGAACAGGAATCCTCAGAGTTGAACCCTCTGCACAGAGGTTCAGGTTCCTCTTCAGGTCCCAAAGTGCAGAACAACAAGGTTTCAAACAGCTTCGTTCCAGCAGCATCAGCCACAGAAATGCAGAGATAATTCTTTGGATCTCTTGGTTGTGTTGTATGATGCTGTGTTTGCATATCTGGTGTCTGTGTTGCTTTGTGAGGACGGATCATTTACTGCAGCTCCAGATAAACAGAGCTGGACCTGAACCTGGTAGCTTCACTTAGAAGACACTTGTGACGGGAACGTCAGGTCAAAAAAGTGCCCCTCCGACAGACAAACCCATCTGTTCTCTGATTGGATAGTTACATTTGTGATTGACATGACATTGACCAATCAGATGAAAGGAAGAAAAATAGGGTCAAAATTCGTACTTGTAACTTGCAGGGTTTTTTTTGGCTAAGTCCACACACAAATCTTTTTTTACACACACACACAAATTTTTTTCACGCACACACAAATCTTTTTTACACACACACAAATCTTTTTTTACACACACACACACAAATTTTTTTTCACGCACACACAAATCTTTTTTACACACACACAAATTTTTTTCACGCACACACAAATTCTTTTTACACATACAAATCCTGATTTACAATTACAAAATATTTATGACCACATTTTGAGCCCATACAAATGTTCTGCAGACGAGTCCATGCGCTCACAACAAAGCTCAGTGTGGACGACGCTGTGCACGCTCCAATGCTGATTGGTTAGAAAGTGGGCGGGAACAGGGAAGAGAGCGACAGTAGTGTTCAGCACAAACACGAAGGATCAAAGAAGAAGAACATGACAAGCTCAGATGGAGGCTGCAGTGGACACTTTTCATTGTTTTAACATTCGCTTTCACTTCAGCTTCACCAACAACAGCACAAGCAGAGCAGCCCACTGACTGCGTGGCCGTGACGGCGCCCCCTGGTGACTGTAAACCACTACAACATGTAGACGGCCGTCTGCTGCTCATTTCTTTGCCACCATCACAGGAGCTCTTTATCATGTTCTACACTCTCATTGGTTCTTTGTGTGCTTGTTTTTTAGAACAGTAGTCATTGTGATTGTTCAAAGAAGACCGTCAGCTGTGACTAAATGTAGCTCCTACAGCAGTGATTGGAATAACTACTGAAGCTAATCCAGTATCAAAGCTCAGGAATCAGCAGCTCCCACCTCGTTTTCTTTGAACAACTATTTTTAGCTGCTGTGTTTTTGTGTTTCTGCGGACCTCAGACATCCTGCTGCTCTGGAGAACTGAAGCTCTAAAGGCTTCAGCCTTTATCTCCAAGAAACAAAGCTGATCATGGAGACCCAGCAGGTCAGCTGATCTGTGGACAGCACCAGCATCTTTAAGTAAGTCTGAGAGGTGAGCAGTCTTTGGAAGCCTTTACTGTCTGATAGTCTCAGAGCAGGATTTGGATCATTATTTGGCTTTTCTTCTATTATTATGTTTAGTTTCTGCTTCACAGATATTCTCTGAGATGTTCTCTGAAATGTTTCCCACTGTTGGACAAACTTTCACAGTTTCTTCATAAAGGAGATCTCCTGTGCAGTCCATCTGTGATAATATGTTAAACACTGAATTATGATTCATATCTGAATGTACTGACTGTTAATTACTGATGAGAACATAATCAGTAAATATAAATATGTTTGAGTTTGGCTTTGATGAATCAGAATAAAAGTAATAAAATAATGATTTTAGAGACAGGCCTAACTCAGGCCAGCTGACAGCCTGTGTACAAACAGACTTCAGCCATATGAGAGTGAGTGTGAGTGAATGAGAGCACACACAGGACACTCTGATCTCTGAATGTGTGTGACGCAGTGAAAAAGAGGATTGTACTGGATATACTGTGACTGACAAACAGAGTTTAAAGAGAAAGGTGTTTGGATTAAAATGGATTATGCTAAAGTGAACGTGCTAATGAAATCTGAACTGACTGAAATGTGAAGTGAAGATAATTCAGATGTAAAAGAGAGAGAAACTGATAATAAGGTGGGGCTGGAGATCAGTGAAGGGCATGTAAACACCTGATTGGTTGACTAGATATCAGATTGACAGTTTCACAGTTTTCCCTGTGGATTATAACTTTAAGAAGATGTAACATTCATCAAGGAATCCTGCTCTCCGGATTATTTCCATGAACACTGAGCTGGATCACATCTACAGTGCTGGAAGTGCCCGTCTCACCACCAACCTCTCTGTGCACATTCACTTTTCAACCCTTTGTGAGACACTAAAGGTGTAAATCTGAGTATTTATCTATGTTAGTGCGAACACCTCTAATAGGTTGGTTTAGTCTTTCCAAGTCATATCTTCCCTTAGATCTGCGGTCCAGGCTCCTAAAATCATCCTAGTTTAACAAGCACTACAATCTAGAGGAGAGCTGCACTACCAGGTGTGACTGATGAGATCTGACCTGCAAGGATACTCATGTTTATGTGTATCAGGACAAGCAGGGAAGACCTGGACATCAACTCTGTCAGGCTGCCTGAGTCCTCTCACCCACATCAGCTCAGAACTCTGCATTATCTACTGAGTCAGACTCAGAGGATCAGGGATCAGAAGTTCTACAAAGAGTAGAACCAGACTTCCTGTATAGAGGTGTGTGGGCCTACTGATCCACAGTGTCAGCACAACTTTCACATCATATTCATCTCAGCACAACTAAAACATGAGACTGACCTCAGAGTTTCAAATCGACATCGTGGATTCTTCAGAAGAACACACAGCTGCTTCACTCCTGAATCCTGCAGCTTGTTGTAGGTTCCACTCAGGTCCAGCACTCTGGGATACGAGGGGTTGGACTTCAGCGCTGCTGCCAGATAATCACAGCTGATCTCTGACAAATCACAGTCCTTCAATCTGAATAAAAAATGAAAGATGTAAGTTTATTAGACAAAGTGTGAGCTTGAAATAATTCAATGTTTCATCATCTGTTCAGAGCTGAAGAAGGTTCAGAATGTAGAAGTTTAGAAAATGGAAACTCCAAACAGCTGAAGCCAACAGGAAGCAGCTTCAAACAAACAAGAGAAAAAAATGAATTTTTCACATTGAAGTCGTACATTTATCATAAAGTTGTCAAGTTTTGCCGTGTGAAATAAAAAAAAACTGAACAGGAATCCTCAGAGTTGAACCCTCTGCACAGAGGTTCAGGTTCCTCTTCAGGTCCCAAAGTGCAGAACAACAAGGTTTCAAACAGCTTCGTTCCAGCAGCATCAGCCACAGAAATGCAGAGATAATTCTTTGGATCTCTTGGTTGTGTTGTATGATGCTGTGTTTGCATATCTGGTGTCTGTGTTGCTTTGTGAGGACGGATCATTTACTGCAGCTCCAGATAAACAGAGCTGGACCTGAACCTGGTAGCTTCACTTAGAAGACACTTGTGACGGGAACGTCAGGTCAAAAAAGTGCCCCTCCGACAGCCAAACCCATCTGTTCTCTGATTGGATAGTTACATTTGTGATTGACATGACATTGACCAATCAGATGAAAGGAAGAAAAATAGGGTCAAAATTCGTACTTGTAACTTGCAGGGGTTTTTTTGGGCTAAGTCCACACACAAATCTTTTTTTACACACACACAAATCTTTTTTTCACACACACACACAAATCTTTTTTTACACACACACACAAATCTTTTTTTCACACACACACACAAATCTTTTTTTCACACACACACACAAATCTTTTTTACACATACAAATTTTTTTCACGCACACACAAATTCTTTTTACACATACAAATCCTGATTTACAACTACAAAATATTTATGACCACATTTTGAGCCCATACAAATGTTCTGCAGACGAGTCCATGCGCTCACAACAAAGCTCAGTGTGGACGACGCTGTGCACGCTCCAATGCTGATTGGTTAGAAAGTGGGCGGGAACAGGGAAGAGAGCGACAGTAGTGTTCAGCACAAACACGAAGGATCAAAGAAGAAGAACATGACAAGCTCAGATGGAGGCTGCAGTGGACACTTTTCATTGTTTTAACATTCGCTTTCACTTCAGCTTCACCAACAACAGCGCAAGCAGAGCAGCCCACTGACTGCGTGGCCGTGACGGCGCCCCCTGGTGACTGTAAACCACTACAACATGTAGACGGCCGTCTGCTGCTCATTTCTTTGCCACCATCACAGGAGCTCTTTATCATGTTCTACACTCTCATTGGTTCTTTGTGTGCTTGTTTTTTAGAACAGTAGTCATTGTGATTGTTCAAAGAAGACAGTCAGCTGTGACTAAATGTAGCTCCTACAGCAGTGATTGGAATAACTACTGAAGCTAATCCAGTATCAAAGCTCAGCCTTTATCTCCAAGAAACAAAGCTGATCATGGAGAGCCAGCAGGTCAGCTGATCTGTGGACAGCACCAGCATCTTTAAGTAAGTCTGAGAGGTGAGCAGTCTTTGGAAGCCTTTACTGTCTGATAGTCTCAGAGCAGGATTTGGATCATTATTTGGCTTTTCTTCTATTATTATGTTTAGTTTCTGCTTCACAGATATTCTCTGAGATGTTCTCTGAAATGTTTCCCACTGTTGGACAAACTTTCACAGTTTCTTCATAAAGGAGCTCTCCTGTGCAGTCCATCTGTGATAATATGTTAAACACTGAATTATGATTCATATCTGAATGTACTGACTGTTAATTATTGATGAGAACATAATCAGTAAATATAAAGATGTTTGAGTTTGGCTTTGATGAATCAGAATAAAAGTAATAAAATAATGATTTTAGAGACAGGCCTAACTCAGGCCAGCTGACAGCCTGTGTACAAACAGACTTCAGCCATATGAGAGTGAGTGTGAGTGAATGAGAGCACACACAGGACACTCTGATCTCTGAATGTGTGTGACGCAGTGAAAAAGAGGATTGTACTGGATATACTGTGACTGACAAACAGAGTTTAAAGAGAAAGGTGTTTGGATTAAAATGGATTATGCTAAAGTGAACGTACTAATGAAATCTGAACTGACTGAAATGTGAAGTGAAGATAATTCAGATGTAAAAGAGAGAGAAACTGATAATAAGGTGGGGCTGGAGATCAGTGAAGGGCATGTAAATACCTGATTGGTTGAGTAGATATCAGATCGACAGTTTCACAGTTTTCCCTGTGGATTATAACTTTAAGAAGATGTGACATTCATCAAGGAATCCTGCTCTCCGGATTATTTCCATGAACACTGATCTGGAACACATCTACAGTGCTGGAAGTGCCCGTCTCACCACCAACCTCTCTGTGCACATTCACTTTTCAACCCTTTGTGAGACACTAAAGGTGTAAATCTGAGTATTTATCTATGTTAGGGCAAACACCTCTAATAGGTTGGTTTAGTCTTTCCAAGTCATATCTTCCCTTAGATCTGCGGTCCAGGCTCCTAAAATCTTCCTAGTTTTACAAGCACTACAATCTAGAGGAGAGCTGCACTAACAGGTGTGACTGATGAGATCTGACCTGCAAGGATACTCATGTTTATGTATCAGGACAAGCAGGGAAGACCTGGACATCAACTCTGTCAGGCTGCCTGAGTCCTCTCACCCACATCAGCTCATCAACTCTAAACAGGAACGAGCAGCTCATTTCAAAATAAAAGGTTGGAATCGTAAAGAAAACAAACAGAGCTCATAAACTGAAACTGATTTCATTTTTCAGCTGGAACATTTTAGTTGTTCCTTTTTCAATACATACATAATTATATTTACAGTAAGTCTTATCATTCCCCTTTTCCCTGTCAGTCACCGCTAATGTTTCATGTGTCTGAGCGAACACACAAACTCCCTGAGCGTCCCTTGGACCACTGTGAGCAACAGCAGACGTGTGCACTGTGGTCACGCCAGCATCTTATCCATCCAAGTTACACGGTTTATTAAAGTAATCAAATTACAGCATTTACATTTATGTTAGACTACTTTTAATTAACTGCTTTAGCCCACTTACAATGAAAATTAAAAACAACCTTGCTCATGACCTGTAGCATGTTAACACTATTGGAAGTAAAAATAACTTGAACTCCAATTTTGAAAACACAACTTTATTTTTTCTATTTTTATAAAGCTCTGACTTGTATTATGAGTCTGTGGTCTGGGAGAGAGTCTGTAACTCTGTCTGCAAAATACAGGATATAATGACCAATGTTGGGCAATTAATTATATAGTTACTTCTTCAAAAAAGTAACTGAGTTTTGCAAACAACAAAGTTTGTTGCAATAAATACTGAATACTATCGTTGTTATAAACAACAATACTATTCAGGAAGAAAACCAAACATTGCAGATATTTTATCATAACTCTGGTTTTACGTGGCCGATCAACACAATTTAAAAACTGGTATAAAGTCCACACTTTTTCCCTCAGTTGCTCCGTCTGTCCTGCTCACATCTCCAATGGTTGTACACGTTGTCATTAACGTGGCTTCACCTCATCATCAGCCACTTTGCTCACTATAACACCGGTGTTGGCACATAAGGACGCTGTCATAGCCTGTCAGCGACGTTGATTAGTTGCGTATATACGAATGTGAATCGCGTGATTGGCTGGACTATGGGATAAGGTGGCATTGTTCTAATCCCATATGGGAGCAGCCAGTCACTGACTAACACTGCAAAACAGAATTGTTGAAGATTTAATTTTAATTTCAATTGAGATTAAATTTTTTTTTTGTGTGCAACACAGATTTTCTGTGCGCAGAGACCGTGCCAGCAGCGCGCAGTTGCACGAGCGCAGCTTAGAGGGAACATTGGGCACCACCACAGTTCACTTCAACAAAACTTTACTTCAGATTTGTTTTCATGTTTTGATCCAGTGATGAGAGCCGTTTCCCCCATGTCCAGTCCTTGTACTAAGCTAGGCTAAACATGTCCAGTGCCTGTCTCTGTGCAGCCTTTAATCTGATGTTAATAAGGTAGAAATGGAGGAAGAAGAAAATGACTTCATCAATCAACATGCAGCTACCAACCCAAATGGTGAGGTGGTGGTTAGTTATTACTGTTGTTTCTGATCCCCTACATTGTCCTACATTCAAATATATTCTCCAGCTACAATAGTGTTTGTGTTCCTAAAAGGATTTCATGAATGTGTTATTGTTCATGTCACATCTGTATGAAACAAAGAGGAAGTGAGGTTTATCCTTCATGATCACAAACTGTTCCTGCATGTAAACCTGAGATCTGTGTGGAGCAGCTGACCTGTACGATGTGCTCAACACAAACATTATTTACCATCAGTTACTGTGTGACTGAACCACGTGGGTGTATGAAACATCGCTTTCAGTGTTAATAGCACATGGCAACATTCAGATGTGAATCTATACAGTAACACTTTGATTTGTTACAGCGAGGAGACTGTTGAAGGAACGATGAGGGGAAACTGTAACAGCAGCAACAGAAACCAGGAGACAAAGCTGAGGTCTGGGTTCCTCTATGCTACACACAGCCTCCTGCTCCTGGACTTTAGTAAACACATAAATGTCTCCAAGTACACTTACTTCAGAAACTCTATTAAACTCATTACAAGTTTACTGCAGCTTTAAATTACTCACAACATCAGCACACATGAGTAAACAAAGTAACTCACAGCTACTGTTCAAGTTTAGTCATCTTTAATACAAATATACCTCATTATTATGAATCTCACAGCTACCTGCTCATTGAACTGAACAATAATTCTGTTTGACCATTAAAACAAAATATGTGACTGTAAAAAAATGTTCAGACAGTAATTAAGAATCTCCTAAGCAATCCAAAGATAAAGAAAAGTTCACCTGCCAATTCTATAAAGCTTGGTTGTTTATACAATATTATCATTTAATGATATGTTTGGATCCTGACCTGAGAGTTTCCAGTGTACAATGTGGACTCTGCAGTGCAGCAGACAGAAGCTTCACCCCTGAATCCTGCAGGTCATTGTTACTCAGGTCCAGCTCTTTCAGACTAGAGGACTGGGAGTTGAGAACTGAGGACAGAGCACCACAGCTTCTCTCTGAGAGGTTACAGCCACTCAGTCTGGAAGAAAACAAACAAACAATTAAATCAGTCAAATGAAACATTTTTAATGCCAGCATGCAATACAATTATTGGTGAACTAAATAGCTTCATTAAAACACAACTCTTCTTCTATAGCAGCACTTACTCCTTGTAAGCTCCACCTGCTCCACCATCTGAGTCAGAAGACATGAAAACAAACTGTAAATCTAGTAGAAACATGATTGGAAATCTTCTCAGATCCATTTGTACATTTAGAGCCTGATCCTGAAATATAGCAGCACGGACATTCACAGCAGCAAAGGGTTCTTGCTGATCTGAGCTGGCTTGGCCCTGGCTTATTGAAGATTAAAGAAAGCGGAATCAGCTGTTCAAACCCCCACAAGGCTGCCCGCTGTGACTGAAACAATGGGACGGGTCGTGACTTCTCAAAATGGGCTCATTGAACGCAGCACGGATAAGATCTTGAAGAAGCTCATGGAGGTCGTGAGTTCTCAGACTTTGCTCTTTGAGCGCAAAACCGATAACCTCTCGGAGAAGCTCGTGGCTCTCCAACGGGAGATTGAGAGACGAGTGACGGACTGTTAGATCAGCTGTGAAATTGACATGCAGTTGTTCGCACCAAAGAAAGCCACCATCATCTCATGCGGCTAACATACCGGCGCCAGCTGTGGTCTCAAGGCTGGAGCTGAACAAATCTCACCCTGATAACAGACGGTGTTTAGACTGTTCCTTCCCATCCTAAGCATGCTTATCCCCTCCCGGTGCAGACGGTGGGTCGAGGGGACCAGCGCAAATGCTGCAGGCCCGGGTGCGCTGTCTACACCGGCTGTCTCTCACCTTTTACCCATCCCTGTTGCTTGTCATGTGTTTCTATGGCGCATTAAGAGTTTTCATGTGCTCTGCGCTAAGGTCATTTTTTTTGTCTGTTCTCAAACTGATCTCCCTGTTGGAGCTCAGTCTGGGAGGAGTTCTTTTTTCTCCTCATCTTTCCTGATGTTGTGCATTTTCTGCTGTTCGGTTCCGGGTCGCTGCTCTAGCGGCTGACCAGCCAGCTACCTAGCCTGACCCGTATCCCCAATGTGATGTTTGTGTATTGTATGTACGGTTGGAAAGCTCAGTATCCTAATTGCCCCTTGAAAATAAATACAGTGTTCTGAATCTGAATCTGAAAAGATTACAGAAGACGACTCTGTTCAGTAAATATTACGCTCATGCTGTCAAGAAATACCAAAGGTAGGTAAAACTCTGGTTGTTGCAGCCATCCAGTATGACATGCTTTGTACTGTCCTGCTGCAGTTTGTGACACCTGGTTGATGAGTTGTGAAGGACGATGAAACAAACACTTCACTCAATGTTTGTCTTCTAAACTGGATGTAATTTGGGCAGCTGATAGTTTTTCTTAATCTATCCCAGCTGCAAATAGGAACACAGCAAATAAATAACTTTACCCACTTGGATCCTTATCATTCAAGATTGTGAAAAGATTCTCTAGTCAGAGAATACTGGAGATTTTAGATGAGAGAGATGGAAGATGATGAAGGGGAAGAGTTTTCACAACTTGAGGCCTTTTGTCTTCACTGTATAGGACAGAGAAGACAGGAAGGGAGGGAGAAGTGAGGAGAATAACACACAGGAAATGGTCTTGGGCAGACTCAAACCAGGCCCTGGAGTCACGACTCTAACCTTCAGTGCATGGGTCACCTGCTCAGCCAGGTAAGCTACAGCAGTCAGCAGTGTGTGAGTTAATTTGAAGACAATGATGACTATAAGTCAAAAAAAAAAATACTATCATCAACCAACAAGGGGAAAACAGTGAGCTTGAATGACCAAGCTTTGACCAAGGGTGGCTCACTCCTCGGTCTTCTTGCACAAGGAGTGAACCACCCTGCATGGCCATCAATGTGGTGCAACCAAGGCCATCATACAGTACAGGCCATCCAAGCTGATTTTAACTTTTCCTCCCATATACCACCTTAGAAATCATCTAGATTAGGATATGTTGGCTGTTCTAGATCCAATCACAACAAACAGAGAGCTGTTGTGTGTCCAAGGTGAACAGGAAGAATATATACATGCATAAAGTCAATAAAGTCAGAAGGTTTGCTTTAGACTGTGCTGCAGTTTATCATCAAAGACAAACAGGCACCATGCTGCCAACAAATGGCATCAAGTCTGACTTGAGGTTTTTTGTTCTTTTTTTTTTTACTCAAGATTAAATTTTATAGCAACCACAGCAGAGATGACCAGGGAAGGTGTGCTTGAGGGGATATAGCTACAACAGCTGGTTTCAGACTGAAGATGAACTGAGGTGCTGCACCCAAGTCTGCAGGTTCAGGGAGGGACAAACATCTGCTGCAACCAGATTGGAGTGAGAGGAGAGAGCAGGCCAACAACAACAAAGAAACAACAAACACACTGTGGAAGACCGAAGCAGAGTTTAGTTTAAAGTGGAACTAAGGATGTTTCTCTGGCTGCCAGGATTCACTGAGTAATTCAAATGCTTTCTTTAATGCAGGACCCACCATGCATGTAAAAGCAAGTGTTTCACCAACATTTGTGACTAAAATAGACCTGCAGTAGAAATGTATCTAGGAGCATGCATGTGAATATAAAGTATCACAACATCAGGCACATGCAGCCTAAGTGTTTAAACAAAGACTGATAACATAACAGCAGCAGTGATGATCAGAGTTTATGGTGAATCCAGCGTCTCGAGTTCTGGAGGCATCAAAGAGGTTACAGTTGTATTGGAGAAATCCCAAAACTTTAGGATACAAATTCATACAAAGACAGAAAGCCTGGTGAAATAAATTACTGACACAGTTGGATGTTAAAAGTAAAGACATGAGTACAAATGTACTCACAGAGCTTTGTTGGAGGCTTTGACCACTGGCAGCAGCCTCAGAAGAGCCTCCTCTGAAGCAGAGTATTTCTGCAGGTCAAACACATCCAGATCTTCTTCTGATGACAGTAAGATGAAGACCAGAGCTGACCACTGAGCAGGAGACAGTTTATCTGTGGAGAGACGTCCTGATCTCAGGGACTGTTGGATCTCCTCCACTAGAGAACGATCATTCAGTTCATTCAGACAGTGGAACAGATTGATGCTTTTCTCTGCAGACAGATTCTCACTGAGCTTCTTCTTGATGTACTGGACTGTTTTCTTATTGGTCTGTGAGCTACTTCCTGTCTGTGTCAGCAGACCTCGTAGGAGAGTCTGATTGGTCTGCAGTGAAAGACCCAGGAGGAAGCGGAGGAACAAGTCCAGGTGTCCATTTGGACTCTGTAAGGCCTTGTTCACAGCACTCTGGTGGAGAGATGGTTTAAACCACCAGGAGGTTGTTTGTTGTTGTTCCAGCAGATTGAGTCCAGAGTTGATGAAGGTCAGATGGACATGAAGAGCAGCCAGAAACTCCTGAACACTCAGATGGATGAAGCAGAACACCTTGTCCTGGTACAGTCCTCTCTCCTCTTTAAAGATCTGTGTGAACACTCCTGAGTACACTGAGGCTGCTCTGATATCGATGCCACACTCTGTCAGGTCTGATTCATAGAAGATCAGGTTTCCTTTCTGCAGCTGATCAAAAGCCAGTTTTCCCAGTGACTCCATCATCTTCCTGCTCTCTGGACTCCAGTGAGGATCTGTCTCAGCTCCTCCATCATACTTGACCTTCTTCACTTTGGCCTGAACCACCAGGAAGTGGATGTACATCTCAGTCAGGGTCTTGGGCAGCTGTCCTCCCTCTCTGGTTTCCAGCACATCCTCCAGAACTGTAGCAGTGATCCAGCAGAAGACTGGGATGTGACACATGATGTGGAGGCTTCGAGCTTTCTTGATGTGGGAGATGATCCTGCTGGCCTGCTCCTCATCTCTGAATCTCTTCCTGAAGTACTCCTCCTTCTGTGGGTCAGTGAACCCTCTGACCTCTGTCACCATGCCGACACAGTCAGGAGGGATCTGATTGGCTGCTGCAGGTCGTGTGGTTATCCAGAGGCGAGCAGAGGGAAGCAGTTTCCCCCTGATGAGGTTTATCAGCAGCACATCCACTGAGGTGGACTTTCTAGGGTCAGTTAGGATTGTAGTTTTGTGGAAGTCCAGAGGAAGTCGACACTCATCCAGACCATCAAAGATGAACACAACCTGGAAGTCTTCAAAGCTGCAGATTCCTGCTTCTTTGGTTTCAGTAAAGAAGTGATGAACAAGTCCCACCAAGCTGAACTTTTCCTCTTTCAGCACATTCAGCTCTCTGAAAGTGAATGGAAATATGAACTGGATGTCCTGGTTGGCTTTGTCTTCAGCCCAGTCCAGGCTGTATTTCTGTGTTAGGACTGTTTTCCCAATGCCAGCCACTCCCTTTGTCAGCACTGTTCTGATTGGTTCGTCTCTTCCAGGTGAGGCTTTAAAGATGTCTTCTTGTCTGATGGTTGTTTCTGGTCTGTCTGGTTTCCTGGATGCTGTTTCAATCTGTCTGACCTCATGTTCATCATTGACCTCTGCAGTCCCTCCCTCTGTGATGTAGAGCTCTGTGTAGATCTGATTCAGGAGGGTTGGGTTTCCTGCTTTAGCGATGCCCTCAAACACACACTGGAACTTCTTCTTCAGCTTAGACTTAAGTTTACGATGACAAACAGCAGCTTGAAGTTCTGAATGAGAAGAAAAATAAACACTTAATTCCAAAAGAATGAATCTTTAAAACATGTTGCTCCATCTTCCATCTCTGGAAAATGTTCATTTATCCAGCAGCTTAAATCTTTACAGAAATCCTCTTACTGCTCTGCAGACGGTCAGCCAGCTCCTCCTGCTTCATTCTCCTCAGGAAGTCCACTGTGATCTTCACAAATGCCTCTCTGCTGCTGCTCCTCTGACTCTCTAAGCATTCTGGGTAATCTGGACTCAGAACCTTCTGGATCTTCTTCAGCTCGTTCTTCACAAAAGTGATGATGTTGTCCTCCAGCAGCTGGAACAGAATATTTATGAATGAGCCAATCAGACTGAAATCATGGAGCCAAACATCAGATCCATGTTGGACACACTGACGATCCACTGGTCTACAAAGAGCAGCATGGAGATGACTGTGAACAGAACAGATGTAACAGTAGTTGTTGTACATGTACAGACCATAAATATGGAGTCCAGCTGTGTTTGATGCTGCTGGGCAGACTGACCACTGGGAACCTCTGAGCTCTGCTGCTCCACTCTGTGGAGGAACCATGAAGGATTAGATCCACACAGGATAAAGATCCATGAGTTTCTGCTCAAATAACTTCATCTGAATCAAGTCTGTCAAGTTTTAAACTCTCAGATTGTGAACATATCAGTAATTTTCAGTCTGTTTTCATGGACGTCCTTTCAGTGGTGATGTCAGGGATGATTTTGAAGAAGCTCATCAAACTGAACCATCAGCAGATCACTGCTCCAAAACCAGAACATGATCCGAGTCTCCCTCCACCACCAGAACACCAGCTTTACTAACGTGGTAGATCAGTGTAGTACAGATCAATAACTGATGAGTCATTTGATCAAAATCACTGAGTGCTTCACGTCTGACCCTCTGATGCTTCTGTAGACATTTTGCATATTTAATGAATGTCTGACAGTTTTACATTCATTCTATGAACACAGTGGAAATGTTGTGTTATAGTCTCCATGTTGTTTCCAGCATCATAAATTCTTAAGTTCAGAAAATTAGATTCTTTCTTCACAGCTGAAAAACAACAACATTTATTCTCTATTGAAATCTGCATCGTCCACTCCAAAGGTCACAATCTGAAGGTAACATCTGGTTTTGTTCCCTGTGGTTAACTCTGAGCATCAGTATGGTGTGATTTATCCACTACATCCACACCACTGTGGTTCAGTGTTGTCCTGATGGAGTAACAGCAGCCAGTATGATCCAGGCTTTAGCTGCTGGGTCTCTGTGTGACCTCTCAGACTGTTTAACAGATCAGACACAAAGAGAATCAGAGCAGCTCTGTTCTTTAAAGACAAACATGAACCCACTCAGGTCACACTTTCCCCACAGATATGAGCATCACTGTCCTCAAACAGCAAATGACCAAGTCGAACATTTGGATCTTTTCTCTTTCATTGTTTTCTTTTTAATGAATCTTTGTAACAATCTGAGGATGTTTCAGGTCATATTTATCCAGGAAACACAAACATGTAAAGGAGTCATCACAGCTCTCTGACCTCGTTGCTCCAGGTTCACCACTGAAGGCTGGAGGGTTTCCTTTGGACCAGTCACTCCTCACAGACGGACAGCTGGACCCTGCAGACTGTGACCTCTGACCTCTGCAGACACAAACATGATTGAAGCAGCTGTGATCACACAGACTGCAGATAATGCAGCTGTTTCCTGTCAGTAACATCCTCTTAGATTAGAGTTCAGCTTTTTACAGGAAAACTGGACAAAACTGATTTTTGTTACAAACTCATTTTCATTTCCTCTCAGCTCACAAACACAGTCAGACAATCAACCAGAGTCAACACTGATTATAATGTCAGTGCAGAATTATTTCTGTTACTCAGTGAGTTCAGCTCTCTGACCTCGTTGCTCCAGGTTCACCACTGAAGGCTGGAGGTTGACGTTTGGACCGGTCACTCCTCACAGACGGACAGCTGGACCCTGCAGACTCTGCTCTGTCCTCCATCATCATCTTCAGTCAGTCTGAGAGGTAAACCACAAACACTCAGTGAGTTCACATTAACAGGAGGAACTGAGTTACAGTCGCTGACCTCTGACCTGTCATGTGACCATGAAACCAGGTCAATGTGTCTGTAGGTTCAGTCATCCAGGTCATGTGATCTAAGGAGCTTGGAGAGAAAAGAGACGTCTTTAAGTTTCTGGAAGACGTTTCATCTGAGAAGCTTCTTCAGCTCTAAAACCAAACGGTGGAGAGTCCCAGATATTTAAACCTGAGAGGGAAAGAAAGCATGTCGCTGACCCACCACTGATGTTATTTCAAGGAGGAAACTGAGAGCCTTTGCACCAGGAGCACAAACATCAGCTCCAGCAATGATCCACTGATGTGTTTTTATTCCATGTATGAATGTTGTTATTGACAGAGATGACGTTTGTGTGTCAGTGATGCAGTGACTGTTGTTGTTACCTGTACAGGCTGGTTAGACTCTATGAAACAGATCATACAGATCTCTGCATGTTAGAAGAGACTATTAAAGGTCATGAATGAGACAAAGGCAGGGAGGCGTCCTTTACAGCTAAACAGCAGAGTGAGAGAACAGCCAGCACCTCTACATTTATCACATTATACAGCACATGTATGATACTGACAGGGATGAGAAGAATTTAGTGATTCTGATCCCATCATTGATATTACTTATTGATTCTCAGTAGCTCTGCTCTGACAGTCACCACCATCACTGAGCAGCATATCAAAGACATTTGTGCACATTAACTGCATGTTGTGGCTCAAATGTTTGTGCATGTTGGAGGCATTTCCTCTTTGTTGTGATCAGTGTTGGTCATTACTCAAAACAGTCATTATTACACATATTACACAGAACACTTTAATTAAAAGTAATGGAGTACGTTACTTCATTACTCCTCATAACATTACTTTGATGTTAAAATGAACAAATGAGCATGTAACAACATAAAGCTGAGGTACAGCCCCACACACCAACACAGATCCTGATGAGGTCACGTGATGTTTCTCTGAGTGTTTATGAACACAAATCAAAGATGAAACAGCACAAAGACACTTCAAAGTGATTCTACTGTAGAAACATGAAGAGGTAGAAACCTGCAGCCTGACTGCTCATCACTTTGTTACCTGTTCAAGTTCAGCAGCAGCAGCTCACTTTATCATTGTGAAAACAAAAATGTCAAAAACCATTGCTATTCTCTATAAAACAAAGCATGTCCTGAACAAAAAATCATTATACACACTTTATTGTACTCTGTTGCTTCCATATATGACTTACTGTCTGGAGATATGGGGTGATGCATATAAAACGAACACTCTTCATATTTTCAAGTTACAAAAAAGAGCTATAAAAAACCAACTAACATTTTGTTTATTAATCTGAATACCCTGAAATTTTATGATTTAGTTGAATATAAAATGGCACAGATAATGTATAAAGCACAAAATAACTTGCTTTGCCGCAGTACTCAGAAGCGGTTCAAAGTCAGAGAGAGTCAATATGACTTAAGGGGAAGAGATTTCTTTAAAAAAAACAAGATAAGGACAAATATAAAGCAGAGATGTGTTTCTGTTAGAGGAGGTAACCTGTGGAATAGTTCTGACAGGGATTTAAAAAGGTGTAGTTCATTTTCCTTGTTTAAAAACATGTTTAAAAATAGAGTATTAGAAAAATATATAAATCAAGAATGAAAAGAGCAAAAAAAAAAAAAAAACAACCTCTTGATTCTTTTGCTTTGATGTAGTTACTTATCTAAGGTGGAAAGTTTTTTTTTCTTGTTTGTTTGTTTGGTTTTTGCTTTGTTTTCTTATTTGCTTCAGGCCCTGTGTACAGGAGCTGCATGCAAAAAGATATTTTGTGAAAAGGGTTGGCGTAATAAGCAAATGCTTCAGCCAATACCTTTTGATTAGCCTTGTCTCATGCTTTCTTGCTTTATGGTCGATTTTTGTTCTGTTTTCACTGAGATATTTGAATGCTAATCAATAAAATCAAAATCAAATCACGGTGCTGGTCTGGGGTCAGTGTTTACTCAGCTTTAATCTCACTCTGGGTTCTAGCTTAGCTTAGCGTTAGCTTAGCATTAGCATGCTGTGTGCTAGCTTAGCGTCAGAGCTCTGCAGGTGTCTCGTCTGTAAATATTAATCACAGTGACAGTAAAGGAGGTAAAGGGCTGTGACGTCATCACGTACGCTGCGTCCTCTGTGGGCTCTGAGTGAACTCACAAAGTACAAACTACAAGTACACAAACACGAACGTAGCTCAGAGTGGCGGACACACTCGGCCTCGTTGGTCCAGCTGTGAGTCCGTTACCGTGAACTATGGAGCGGCAGATTTGTGCTGAACTAAGCTGCACACAGCTGATGTTAGCCAGGAAACATTACACACTGACTTTAATGGAGAGACCGGAAATACAAACACACACAGTTTGTTGTGTGAAGAAATCAAACACGAGCTGAACAAACAGTAAAGTTCCTAAAGACAAACTGTTAAAGGAGGAAACAAAGCAAACTTACAGTTTCTTCACACACCAACAACAAGCTCCACTGCACGAAGTTCAGGAAGTGAAAGTAAACTTTGAGCAGGAAGGAAACACCCAAAGAGACGTTTGAGGACAATAAGGAGCATTGGAACACTGTACTGCGTTCAGGTGCACCTGGGAAACTCCAAACCTCTGGAAGGCTGTGAATTATTTCTGCTGGTTTTCCTGTTTGAAGCACAAACATCCGTCATCACTTTGTTGTTCTTCTTCTTCCTGCAGCGTTTAAATGTTTCAGCACTGACCTGATGTTTCTTCAAAGCTCATTTCAACCTGTTGAAGTCATGAATGAAAGTGCAGACTGAGAGTGGATCACATGATGTCTAAGGTGTGTCATGTGACATGTTCAGTATTGTCACACATGTCTAGATTGTCCCTGATATCATAACTGCTCAAACACTGATGATTATATTTGAAGAATTATTCCTGATGGCAGCAAAGTTTGAATGGAGCTCTCTGTCTGTGCTGATTTGTCGCCCTCTGGAGGTCAAAGCACAAACTGCATGATGTCACTGTAACCACCACAGTGACAGGAAGTGTTTTTATGACTGAAACACTGAAATGATGCTAACGGCTGTCGTTAGGCTCACTGACAGCAGTGCTGATGTGTTCATGTCAAACACTGGCTCAGGTCAGACTCCTTCATCCTTCTCCAGCGTGAGGCCGCCCTCAGACCCACAGGAGCTCTGACCTTTGACCTCCTGACCCTAACCATTTTAGTCTTGTTGCATCTTTAAATGCAAATCCATCCAAACTGTAGCCGAGCAAAAGAAGCTGGAAGTTGTTCTATGAATGATGTTGTTGAAGGAGCTTGGAAAGAAAAGCGTCTGGACTTCTTTAAGTTGCTTGAAGAGGGACATGGACGCCTTAACGCCCACTCACATCCTGGGACATTTGATCACAGGAAATCACATGATAGCGTCGGGCTAGATCTCACAATGGGTTCACCCAAGACCTTGGCTGATTGTGACCCACACCCGTTTTCACGGAGGAGGAGGAGTTTCACATCCTGAACATGTGACAGCCTGGTTTAAAGGGACCAAAAGTAACTGGACACCTGATTCAGTTCAGGTTTATTCATCCGCTCCAAACCACAGCAGCAGTCACCTCCAGGGAACCAGCTGATCCATGTAACTAGGGACAGACCACAGCCCAGAGCACTGGTTCATGATGTGTTTGTGGACTGTAGGTTGTTTGGATAGAGATGAGATGTACACAGCAGTCTGTCTCTAATGTTTAATGAAATGTTCTGAAGATGATAATAACTTGTGATTTTCTTTTGAATGAATCTTTAATCCTACTGACACGTCTTCCGAGGAGGAAGCAGAGTCTGGGGATGAGGGGAATGACCCGCCAATTTCCGGGGGCGAGGTCACTCAGGCAGTTAAACAACTCCTTGGTGGCAGAGCCCCTGGTGTTGATGAGGTCCGCCCCGAGTTCCTGAAGGCTCTGGACGTTGTAGGGCTGTCCTGGTTGACACGCCTCTGCAATGTTGCGTGGAGATCAGGGGCAGTACCTGTGGACTGGCAGACCGGGGTGGTGGTCCCCATCTTTAAGAAGGGGGACCGGAGGGTGTGTTCCAACTACAGGGGGATCACACTCCTCAGCCTCCCTGGGAAAGTCTATGCCAGGGTGCTGGAAAGGAGAGTTCGTCCGCTAGTCAAACCTCGGATACAGGAGGAACAATGCGGTTTTCGTCCTGGTCGCGGAACACTGGACCAGCTCTTTATCCTCTCCAGGATACTTGAGGGTGCATGGGAGTTTGCCCAACCAGTCTACATGTGTTTTGTGGACTTGGAGAAGGCATTCGACCGTGTCCCTCGGGGTGTCCTGTGGGAGGTGTTGCGGGAGTATGGGGTGTCTGGCCCATTGCTACGGGCCATTCGATCCCTATACAACCGTTGCAAGAGCTTGGTTCGCATTGCCGGCAATAAGTCGGACTCGTTCCCGGTGGGTGATGGGCTCCGCCAGGGCTGCCCTTTGTCTCCGGTTCTGTTCATAATTTTTATGGACAGGATTTCTAGGCGCAGCCAAGTGGCGGAGGGCTTTCGCTTTGGTGGCCTCAGAATCTCATCTCTGATTTTTGCAGATGATGTGGTTCTGTTGGCTCCATCGGGTGAGGGCCTCCAGCTCGCACTGGAACGGTTCGCAGCCGAGTGTGAAGCAGCGGGAATGAGGATCAGCACCTCCAAATCTGAGGCCATGGTTCTCAGCCGGAAAAGGGTGGAGTGCCCACTCCGGGTCGGGGATGAGTTCCTGCCCCAAGTGGAGGAGTTTAAGTATCTCGGGGTCTTGTTCGCGAGTGATGGGAGAAGGGAGCCGGAGATCGACAGACGGATTGGGGCTGCGGCTGCAGTAATGCGGACGCTGCACCGGTCCGTCGTGGTGAAGAGGGAGCTGAGTGTAAAAGCGAAGCTCTCAATTTACCGGTCGATCTACGTCCCTACCCTCACCTATGGCCACGAGCTGTGGGTAGTGACCGAAAGAACGAGATCGCGGATACAAGCGGCAGAAATGAGCTTCCTCCGAAGGGTGGCTGGCCTCTCCCTTAGAGATAGGGTGAGAAGTTCGGCCATCCGGGAGGGGCTCAGAGTAGAGCAGCTACTGCTCCACATCGAAAGGAGTCAGCTGAGGTGGTTCGGGCATCTGACAAGGATGCCCCCTGGGCGCCTCCTGGGTGAGGTGTTCCAGGCATGTCCCACCGGGAGGAGGCCCCGGGGCAGACCCAGGACACGCTGGAGAGATTATATCTCTCGGCTGGCCTGGGAACGCCTTGGTGTTCCCCCGGATAAGCTGGAGGAGGTGGCTGGGGAGAGGGAGGTCTGGGCCTCTTTGCTTAGGCTGCTGCCCCCGCGACCCGGCTCCGGATAAAGCGGATGAAGATGGATGGATGAATCTTTAATCACGGTGGCACGGTGGTTAGCACTGTTGCCGCACAGCAAGAAGGTCCTGAGTTCAATTCCACCATCAGGGGTCTTTCTGTGTGGAGTTTGCATGTTCTCCCCGTGTTTGCGTGGGTTCTCTCCGGGTACTCCGGCTTCCTCCCACCGTCCAAAGACATGCAGCTTGTGGGGATAGGTTAATTGGATAATCCAAATTGCCACTAGGTGTGAATGTGTGAATGAATGTGAGTGTGAATGGTTGTCTGTCCTTGTGTGTTAGCCCTGCGACAGACTGGCGAACTGTCCAGGGTGTACCCTGCCTCTCGCCCTATGACAGCTGGGATAGGCTCCAGCGCCCCCCGCGACCCTGAAAAGGATAAGCGGAAGCGAATGGATGGATGAATCTTTAATCGTGTTGTAGGGCCTCTGACTCTCATGAAGATTTTCACATCAATGTGCTTTTCACAAAGATATTAACAATGAAAATGACGTGCAGCCCTGAACTACTCATGCGTTAACTCAGCGGTTCCCAACCCCCGGGTCACGGACCGGTCCGTGAGTCGTTTGGTACCGGGCCGTGAGAGTCGAGGCTCGGTGTGAAATTGATGGTTGATAGGTTTGTAGCATAAACCTGTTCGCTGGATCGTTCAATCCAGCTACACAGCAAAGCAAGACACGAGTAGTTCTTTCTGTTTCTCGTGCACGGGAGAGAACTGGACCAATGCCGTTCCTTCGCTTGACCACAGTTGCTCTCGTCCGTTCCCTCGTAACACTGTTCTTTTATTGAGGTTACATGAATATACATAGGTTCATTAACATACACGTGAACAAAGGTACCAGTCTGTATGTTATGTAGGTGTGTGTGTGTGTGTGTGTGTGTGTGTGTGTGTGTGTGTGTGTGTGTGTGTGTGGAGTCAGAGTGTGACCCCATAAATGACTTCCCTAAACCTGCTGGTCTGGAAGTCCAGCAGTTCATCTAAACAAAAGGCACTTAGACTAAAACAGACATCCTACCACAAAACAATAAGAAGGTAGCACCTCTCCCATGATCCCAGGACGTGGGTGTGAATGCCAGAACACTCTGGAGTCACACAAAGTCTTTAAAGACTACTATCATTACACAATTGGTTCTACACCTCTAAGCATATATGGTTAGATATTCCCCAATAACAATGACAATGATAAAATATAAATCCAACAATGGTTTTCAGGGTTTTTATCATTAACTTCGTTTCCCTGGGTCTTTTCCCGTGTTGTAGTCGTGTGTCTTATTTTGAAAGAAATGTTTACGCGTTACCATAGCGACCAGAGAGCATTAAGGGTGCAGACAGGTGCATCCAACAACATTTTATTTTCCCTTATTTGATTTATGGACCTAACTGTATGAACTGGACTTTGGCTTTAATGCTGCTCCTCTTCATCATTGCTGTGTTGCATTTCCATCATTCTGCTGCTGGATTCACTGCAGGCTTTAACAAACACTCCTTTGGGTCCAGGCCCAGCCACGTGTTTGTAAGCTGCTGTGCTCCTCACAAATAAAGCCTGAAGCAGCTCAGACTGTTAGAAGCAGCACTGAGCCCTGTTACAGTTATAGTGTTAGAGCAGCGGCTGCAGCCTACAGCATTTAAACTAGCTGACAGTAAACACATCAGTCCAGATGTTACCACATTACTTTGTGATGCTGAGAGTTAAAGGAGACTGGCTGATTAAAATCCCATTCCTTACATCACCGTCCTCTGCTCTGACTGGTTTCATTTAATCACAATCAGAATACTTTTTTGATCCCCAGGGGAAATTATTTAGGTTACAGTGCTGCAGCACAAACAGGAACAAAGACACAACACACTAAGTAAGAAATAGCACAACATACACAATATATACATGCATATATATACATATGAGTCACTTATAAGTAATATGTGAGTGCTGGGGTCTATGACAGCAGGCAGGTCTGTATTTATATCCAGGCTGACATGAACAGCTAGTAGTTCAGGGTTCAACACTCAGGAAAGTGTGTGACCTTCCACACTGACAGAAGATGCTAAACATGACTTTAAACTGTTGTTTGTTAAAGCCTCACAGATCTGAGAGCAGGGCTCAGTGGGTACATGAGCCTTTATACATGAAGGCTTTCTGTTTCCAGGAGAGGAAACATGTGATCCAGCTGTGTTTGGTCACATGGATCTGCTCTGCATGGATCACCTGACTAAAACATGTTGTTATTATTGTTCTTACAGTCTTAAATCGGTACATCAGGTGGGTCACATGACACCCGGGGGTGACAGCAGCATCTTTCCTCTTTAGAAAGCTGCTCTCTGTCCCAGGAGCTGTTGTCACAGTAACAGCAGGAACAGGAAGTCACATGCTCTCTGCTCTGTGATTGGCTGCTTCTTATCTCAGCTTCCTGCAGAGGGTGGAGGTCTGCTGATAACGCACACCAACAGAAGTGTGACTTTCACTTCCTGTTTATTGCTGTTGTTCTTAAAGCTCTCAGGCGATGCTGCAGCGCCCCCTGCTGACACAAACTCCTCCCTCTGTCTCAGAGGTCACAGGTCAGCCTGCTGCAGAGGGTCTGCCTGTTCATGGACTTCCTGTTACAGAGACGGGTCTCAGCGTCAACACTGGTTTCTGATTGGGTCAGCATGTGCAGGCTGCCATGGTGTTGGTGTCACCACTACAGACAGCTCAGGTTCAACTGGTTCTTCTTTGATTTGCTTCTATAGCACAAAGGTTGACACCAGTCTGGTCCAGTTAGCATCTGAATCCATAAACGTGTGAGCTCGTCCCACCAGAGGACGTCAGCATCATGGGGATAATGTCTACAGCAGGAAAACACAGGGACAGTTGGGTTTGCTGCACATCTGGAACACACAGTTAGCTCAGATATGTTCATGTCGCTAACACCAATACAGTGACTGAGTGCTCTATAGCAGCTAATGCTAACAACTGTAACACTGCTGTTTGTCATGGTTTTCAGACCAAATGATAACAAAACGTTGGGAAAAGTGAAATATTGGAACATGAAATCATAAATTATTACATTTAAACAACAATAATACAGCTAAATTTCCCCTGTTGGCTCATAAGCTGCTCACCTGGATGCTACATCAGTGCAGTCCTCTCTGAACATTAGATAATCAACACACACACACTTATTGTTGAGAGGCTGACTTCACTAAACTCACAGAAACTCTTAAGAAGCTCCTCAAATGATGACTTTGGAGTTTTGTGTTACTGTCAGTGTATAAAAGCTAGAAAAGGAAGAAAAGCAGGAGAAATGATCAAAGTGCTGCTGTGTGCAGGAAGAACTACAACATGTTAGTGAGAAACACAAACAGGGTGTGAAACACACTCCAGAGGAAACGCTGTGTGCAGGCTGTCTGTGACTTCCTGTATCTCTGCCACAGACTGGGACAGACACCAGTGAAACCAGTCACTGTGGTCATGTGCTTGTAGCCAGCAGCCTGTGATGTGAGGCTGCTTGAGTCAGTCGTCTGCTTCCACCATGTAAACCTTGGTGTCTCCTACATGCACAGATGTTTCCTGCAGACTGTGCTGCTCCAGCTGTCACACAGATGTTGAATCAGCAATATCTGTGTCACGTCCTGATGCAAAGCAACAGAAGAGCAACGTGAGCCACAGTAAGTGATGGAGGATGAACTGGTCCTGTCTCTGTTGGTGGGCTCGTATACTGGCAGGAAGGAAGCTTCTCTGGGATTTCTCCCTCAGCACCAGTGAAGCCTCTGTTTCTGTCACTATTGTCTCTTTGAACTGTGATTATTTTGTGCTTTCACAGCATTTCCCTGTTTCATGGTGTTTTAGAAGCAGCAGTGTGTGTGAGCCCTCAGGGCCACCGTCCATCCTGTATACTTGTTGTTTGTAGTGTCACCAGTGCAGTGATGACCACAGGGTGGCGCTGTGCTGCATCACAGGCAGCCTGAGCTGGGCCTGTTCCATATAACATATATATCAGATGATGATATGAAACATCGTTTGTTTCATGGTGTAAAATATGTTACATGGTTGTGATGCTCACTGTAGTGTCTGTATTAAAGTTCTCTCTTTCTCTTATATTTAATATAACCACACTACGGACGCTCGTTAGCAACAACGCCGGTAAAACCATCGCGTGGCTCCGCCGTCCGCTTCTTTATTTTCCACATAAACCTTTCACAATAAAGCTCAAGATCCTATTGAGACTTTTCAAAATAAAACGAATCACATGAAAGAGCATGCAGAGAGTTTAGGGATGAAAAGCCAAAAAGAGCCGTCAGGGGCTAAAACATGAATGTTACAACAGGCTTTTCCCCGCAGCACGCCGTGTGATAAATACTCACAAATACTCACAAACGTGTCGTTTCATGCGTCGGTCAAACACTCGACGCCCAGCTGGAAACACTTCAGGGAAGTTCATCTGGCCGAGATTCAGAAAATCGCCATAAACGCTCCATATTCACCTTTACATGGAATATAAAGGGAAAAGAAGAAACACAGTGCTGTGTCAGCGTTAGACATATAGATATATCCTTGCTTTTAATACATTTGAAGGTGGGTGGGAGAGGTGCTTCTCCGCGTAGTCTACGGTCTCTTTGGGATCGGTAAAGCTTTTCCTCACATCACCATGGGTCACTAACAGCTTTGCAGGGTATAGCAGTCTGTACCTGACGCCGGTCATCCCACGTAGTCTTCCTCTCATATTTGCAAATGCGGCTCTGCGTTTCCAACAGATGGAGGGAAATCTGGGAGGATGTTTATTTTAAAAACCCTTATACGTCAGGTTCTTGTTCTCTGCAGCTTTCAGCAGAATTTCCTCACCAATGTGGTAGTAGTGCAATCTCAAGATGATGGGCTGAGGAAGATGACTTTGTTTGGGACGCTGGCGATTCCCTCTATGTGCTCGATCGATGAGTGGCTTCTCCTCGAGAGATAGCGCCTCCGCCAACAGGTGTGAACCAACTCAGTCATCTTGGGTCCCTCTGTGCCTTCTGGTATTCCTGCAGTTCTTAAATTATTCCTCCTGGAGTGCCTCAAGAGCTCCACATCTCTCATCTAACTTCTTTACCTCCGCAGACAAACGCTACACAGTGGCCTGGAGAGTGGCGATGGTGTCAGAGTGGTTCGAGGCACAGTCCTGCAGTTCAGTCAAAGTGTTATCATGCCTGGCCACGTCGCTTTTTATGTCCGAAATTGAGGGCTGGATGCTCTGGTTCAAGGATGATATCTCGCCTCCTATGGTGGTAGAAATCTCTAATATGCAAGTGTCCAGTGCTAGTTAGTTAGTTCTAGTTCTAGTGGTTAGTGGGGCTTTATTTGATGATTCTAGTGTGTGTTACATTGTTGTCATATTGTTGAGTCGCAGAGCTGCACAGTGTTACAGTTTCTGTAGAGTCTGGTATAAGGAACTCAGATCCCTCTGTGAATAATGTTCACTGAAACTGATCTGTAGTTAATGAACTAGTCAGGATTTACACTAGAGAATGTTTCTGCCATTACACGGCCTGTATTTGTAGAGCGCTTTACTCATCCCTAAGGACCCCAAAGTGCTTTTTTGCCCAAGGACACAACGACCGAGACTGTCCAAGCCAGGGCTCGAACCGGCAACCTTCTGATTACAAGACGAGCTGCCAACTCTTGAGCCACGATCGGCCCACATATTGTTGTCTTTTGTTGCAGACACCAAGTGTTGAGATCCTGTCTCAACCTCCTACATTCTTCCAGCAGGTTACACATTATTTTTTGTATTTGGAATCAAATATATGTGTCAGTTGGGCCTAGTGCAGGGGTCAGCAACCTTTAACACCCAAAGAGCCTTTTGGACCCGGTTTCCACGCAAAGGGTCAGGGTTCGGGAAAACACTGGGAGCCGCAAATACTTTGTGACATCTAAAATGAAGATAACACTGTGTGTATTGTTTTTACCTTTATGCTTTGTGTGAACAACTACAGTGTGTTGCTTATGAAATCCATGAAGTGCTACAGAGAAAATTACATTTGATTTATGTAATGAACACATTTTGAGCTCTTAAAGAAATATAACAAAGGAAAGCTGAACTACAATGATCCATGTAGCAAACACAAACTGTTATATCGCCTTTGGGCTTTTGGAGCCTTGACCTGACTTTTAAAAAATAATTGGAAAAAAGCTCTATGCTGCTACAAAATGAAAAATAGATATTTGCAAAATTCTGCCCAAGTATGTATTTTATGCTGACATAATGTGGATCCGAAGATCCATAACTGGCCTACCTGGGGCTGAAAGTCTCCATAAATGCAGGCGTTTCGGCGGCTACACCGGCTTCCACGAGTGTGACGCTTATTTTGAGAAAATAATAGAATATAAATGTATTTTTCTATTTCAATATCACAATAATCTTCCAATGTAGAACTACAAGTTAAAAAAGAACTAACATAAATCAAATCCACTTCAGCTAAATACTTCTCATTTATTTCCATCTTACATGCTGTGACTGCAGCCATTCCCACATCTCTGTGAATGGGACTCATGGACATGGATCAGTGGTTGTTGATCAATGGTCCTGAGAATCTGCATAATTAAGATGAAGGAACGGAGCTCCCAGCCCATCGTTCCTGCAGCTGCTTTCAGTCTTTATGCAAATGTCCTGTTTGTAAGACTGAAACCTGCAGCTGAGACTGAAGACGTCACCTGATGATGACGACACGTTTCTCCCACAAAACGCTGCGTCCAGATGAACAGAAGCAACAGACTCACTTTCCTGGATGATTGAGATGCATCAAGACTTCATTGTGTGTTACTTCTCATTCAGCACAGACACATTATTCCTGTTAGGTCATGTCAGCTGTCACTCAGTACAAGCACAACTGTGAACAACACAAACTTCTCTTCAATGTGTCACAGAAACACTAAGTGTGAGAGCCTGTATGACACACAGGACAGACTGTAAGCTCTGCTGGCTGCACAGCACTTTGTAGCAGTTTTCCAACATGTCCTCCACCCAGGGCTGGACTGGGACAAAAAAATCGGCCCGGGCATTTTGACTAGAGACCGGCCCACCAAAAATGTGACGTCATTCAGGGGTAAAACCGCAAAGGATTCTGGGAACTTGTCGCAAGAGGTACTAGCGCATGCAGGCTTTCAATTGAGCTCAGTTACACAGTGATAAAAAGAAACACAAAAAATGGCAAGAAGCTGTTGTATTATTAACTGCAATAGCCGGTGTTGTGCCAAAAAGTCTGCCAAAAACTGATTGCTGGTATTTAAATTGCTATGAGTAACTTGTTGGGCTATAATATGTGAAACATATGTCAAATGCATCCCTCATGGATGACATGAAGTCATCTCTCCATCTCTCTCTGCTGCTCTCCTGTCTCCTGTCACAGACTTCTCCACTTTAGATGATAAATCAGCCTGGTGCAACATGTAAGGATTGGCACAATTTGTTAAGATTTTGAGGAGTTTGAGAAACTAACCTAAAGCATAAAATAAAATTTACTATCAGTAACTTCATAGCACCCGCCCAGCAGTATATAAACTCCATCATGCTAGCTAGTACGCAGTACCAGTTATTCTAAGCGCCTGTAAAAAGTCAGCACAACGAAAACAAACTACAACTAAACTTGGTTTATATCTGACACAGACAGCAGGTCATAACTTCTTGCCTGAAGTTCAGTTCCTCTGCCACTATGACCGGCGGCCGCCTCGGTCTCTCCTCCTCTTGCCTCCCCTTTCCCTTATCCACCTGCTGGCCTCCACCACTTGCTGATGTTGCTAAATCTGTGGAAGCTATGCCATAGCTACCACCAAACAATTCAGTTATTTTTTACACATATGGCAGCGTCTGCCTGAAGGGCTCGTTTCTTTTTGGTCCTAATTTTTTCTGCACCTTCTTTCCTTTTTTTGTTCTCCATTTTCTTTAGTTCGTCTATAAGATTGCTAAACAAGGGGGAGGGTGCATCCGACCTCCTCGGCTGTAATTGGTCCAGCCCAGAGTCGATCATGACCAACTGGCCAATCCAACACCTTTCATTATTTATACCCTTCCAAAAAAAAAAAAAAAAAAAAAAAAAAATCGATCGGCCCATAAAAACAAAAAATCGCCAGCGGCCCACCGGGCAAATGCCCGGTATGCCCGATGGCCAGTCCAGCTATGCCTCCACCCGTGATGTCAGTGGTGGGACCCCAGTCACAGCACTCAGCACCACCTCCTTTAAATGGATTTTATAGCAGTTCCTCCCGTTACTCGGTGCAACGCTTCTTAAATGTGTTTTTGCAGGATAAAACACAGCAGGTGGTGTAGAGAGGACGTCAGCTGACGGAGCAGAGGGAGGCAGACTGTGGATAAATGACAGAGTGAGAGGAGAGCAACCATGACAGAAGCACAGGTGTGGCAGATAGAAGTGGCTTTATAGACACTTATTGTCAGTCCTCGTGCATGCTGTGGAAATAAGTGTCTGTGTCATGAGGTGACATGTGAGCTTATCTTTGGTCAATAAAGCTGAACGACCAGTTTTCACTTTGCTTGTTACGCTTGTTTAGTGACGTCTGGGTTTCTGTGGAGCCCGAATTTTGATGAGTTCTGGTGAAATCATCTGAGATCATCTGAGCATCGGTGAAGAGTCAGCAGAGAAAGTGTGGGACAGAAGTTTGCTTTGGACACATGGACTGAAATCAAAAAGTAACAAACAGGATTTCCAATGGACAGTATGGAGAAGTGAAAGTACACAAAGGCTGTGCTGGAACACGTGTGTTACACTTTTTGACAGCTGAGAACAAAACACAATATTTTGCATCATCTCTGCAGTGTCTCTTCTTTCCTCTGCTGTTGTGCTTTTAGCTCCAAACTGTTTCAAATGGTTTGTCAGCAAGCTGACCTCTGACCTCTGCAGTACTAACTCCTGACCCGTACAAAGAGCGGGCGTTTCTGACCTTTGACCTGCAGCTGTATGTCTCTCAGTCTCAGTTCTTCTCTCCGTCACTGATGGAGCAGGTGTAGTTGCTGCTGACAGTCAGTCGTTTGTTTTCTCAGAGTGAGGCTGAAGTCTGAACTGTTCAGAGCATCAGGTCTCATCAACGTGCGCTGCTGTAACGCCGCTTTGTCCTCTGAGATCAGCAGGTATGAAACCTGAGTGCTGACAGAGCAGCATGTTCCCCCTCATTCACCTCCACCACCACAGCCAAGGCATGCTGGGAAACTGAGGACACACAGACGGAGAACTGAAGTGTCTGCTGTGTGTTCATCTCAGAGTCCTCACAGGTGACACATTAGCTCCAGAACACCAAGCCAGGTGTTTGAAGCCTGACAGGGATTCTTCCCATCCAGAGGGAGGATTTAGCTGCACAACAATGAACATTAGTGTGTAGTTTAGAAACACAGACTGTGCCTGCACTGCATCTAGTGAAGAAAAGTGTTACTGCCAGAGAACGAGGCTCCTTTAAAGCAGCTGATATTAAGGTTGAAAAATCAACAATAAGCTGATGTAATCAACGTTTCACAAAATGGTCAGCAGCTAAAATCTGGAGCCGTTCTTTGCTGGTAATTAACAGTTTGTTCTTGTTAGCTAATTATGTCATTAAAGGTAGCAGCAGAAGCCTTGTGTTGAAAGCCCATTCACTCACACATTCACACAGTATGTGTGTGTCTGTGTTACACTGTGGACATCCCTTCTGTTGGAGCGCCATCTTGTGGCAGGTTTAAGAAATGTTCTTCTTGTAAATCCAAACTGATGCACCTCCATAGCAGACTGTGGAGGCTTTCAGTGACATGAAGACTTGATTTATACTGTCATATTCTCCTGTTACACAAAGCACAGCACGCTGAACATGGATGAACTGAAACTCCCAGCATCTGACTGAGGAAAAGCACAAATCATTCTCACACTGACTCCTGCTTGATTTTAGATTTGCTTTCAAATCCTCACACTTTCATATGAAGCACTAAATGGGCTCCAGACTGTTTATCTCAGCTTCCTGTCAAACACACTGCTGCTCACACCGAGGCTCAGTTTACTCCTCCAGCCTGGCTTAACCTGCTGTCTGTTAAAAACAGTCCCACACTCCTCTGTTTAATCCTTCTGATCAGACTCTTTGATTTTGTATTGTTTTTACCTGAAGTTGTGTTTTTGACATGGTTCTGTCTGTGAAATAAAGCTCACACACACACTGCTACAGTCCTTCATACACTTAGAAACGAAGCTGCTCCTTTCCTCAGTGCTGACACATAAAGAAGAGTTGCTTTTATATCCAACACGTCTCTGTTCCAGAAAACAGCTTCAGCAGCCTCTGAGTCTGAACTTGGAGTTGGTTATAAGCCACAGGCCTGTGTGCACAGCAATGAGGAAATATAATGCAGTAAGTGAAACATGGATGTGTGGAACAGATTATCCCAAAGGTTGATTCTGTTCATCTGGACGTTCTCAGTGAAACATTTGGTCTCTCGGTCAGGTGACTCCTTTAGTCTCAGCTGACTGCAGCTTTCCAAACCTTTGTCACTGGATCACTCACTTCATCTCCAACGTGTCCCTGACACAGACAGCTGGAGCCGTTACAGCAAAATCATTGATCATCGTTTTTAGAACATTAGCTGGTGTTGGTGGGCAGGCTAGCAGTGCTAATTGTTAGCACTAGTTCTGCTGCTCTCCCTTTGTCTCTGTTATTGTTGGTCTTTAGTGAACAATAGAAAGTGTCTTCATGAGACTGTTGCCTAATGTTCAAATGTAGATAACACCACCTGCACCAACCTGTTACACAGCACAACCCTCTGGTGTAGCTTTGGCTGGAGCACATATTGGCAGCTCCAGTGACATCACCACTCCATGGTGACATCATCTCTACAGACTGTGGCTGTTACATATCCTCACCTGGTAATAATAAGACTGTCCTCAGCTGCACACAGCTCCAAGATGAACAAACTGAAGTAAATACAAATTAGAGTTACGATAGATTGAAATCTTGTAATCAGAGCTAATTCTTAGTGAAACTCTCACAACATCATATCATGATCCTGGGTTAGTGTCTCGGTCTCAGATCACAACATCAGCACAGGCTTGGCTTGGGTGAGGTATTGAGTGGTTCTTGTCCATGACAGCTGCAGGTACAGTGCCATCAACGCAGGAAAATAAAAATAAAGAAAAAACACACGAAAAAAAACCCCCACTAAGGCTCTCCACCAAAATCCCCAAAACGGAAGTGTCTCAAACGAAAGTATTGACAAAACCCATTTACAGCTATTTACAACAAACTATTTATTTACAACACGGGGGGAGATCGCGACCATGACATACCGAAACACTAGGCTTAAATACATAGAAGGAGCAATTATGGAATGGACCACAGGAGGGAAACACAGCTGGGGCAAATTAGACCTGACGAGACAAGGAAACGTAAACTGAACACACTAAGATAACACAGACTTTCAAAGTAAAGCAGGAAATACATGACAGTCACGCAAAAAACAAAACACTGACAACACCGAAACGTAACACTCCCATATATAGAATATCTTACTGGAACCGACATGTTCCAGATATCACCTGGAAGACAGTCTGGATGATCCCATAAATATCTAATTGTGAACAAGGTGAAGGAAATCTCATATAAAATTCTTCATAAATGTTACCCAGCCAGTCACTATATGGTAACATTTAAAAGAGACATAAATACTAATTGAACTTTCTGTGGGGATCATCCAGAAACTGTGGCACATCTCTTTTGGTTCCTCTACACAGAGATTCTGGAAGAATTTAGCAGTTTTGTTATTGTCCATATTTTAAGGGAGTTTTCTTTACGATGGGAAAATGTTTTATTCTTTTTCTTTAAGTTCCCCAGGAAGAATGATAAATGTTTTTTATAAAATATTTGTTAATACTTTTAGCTATTTTATATCCATAAATGTAAGTTTATTAATAAAACACCATATTTCTGCCTTTTTATAAGGATATGAATTGTACATACAATCAATTTCAGACTCAACCAACAAAAAGCCTCTCAGAACAATATTTATATGTTGATTTTTTTCGCCTCCTCATATCATAATTTTTTTACTCCTGGTTCTGTATGTTCATGTTCTGTTCTTTTGTAAACTTCATCTGTTTGTATGTTGTATACTCATTGTGTTTCAATAAAGTTCGATTTAAAAAAAGGTACGTTCTAAACGAAGCTTCAGACGTCACTGATCACGTGACTCTGGCCAAACGAATCAAGCCTCGACACGGTGCTTCTGAAGCAGCGCGTTGATCTTTCTGACACACGCACCGGAGCGTCAGCTTCAAGCGGACCATCACTACGTCTCACATCTAAAGGTGTCAAGGTAACTTTGAACTGAGTTCAGTCAATCTGGAGTTTTTCCAAGTTTTCTGTTGCTCTCTGTGAGAGAAGAGCGTTAAAGGCGGGGCTCTCCAGAGTCCAGCAAAACAGGAAACCACAGCTGGGTGTGTGTAAGTGTGCAAACCAATAGAATGCATCGTGGTGGTGGGGGGGGGGCATCACGGGCAAGAAAAAAATAAAATAATCGGTCGTACCCATGCTTCCCCGACGTCATGCCAGCGCATATTGGGAAATTCGTAGGCACCGATCGGTTTTCTATCAGCCATTTGCTGGGAGTAAGGGCGCCCTCCGTTTGCGAGGTGCGCCTGCTGCTGGCGGCACAGGGAGGAGAGGGCGGGGCGGCGGGGAGTCTCTGGCTGGCTGGAGCGGCATCTAATAACCAACTCGCAAAACAAAATAAAAACAACAAACAGATATTATGATACAGACTTATAATCTGCACCCATGTTTGTTCTAAATTCTATAAAGTGAGCGCGAGAGCCCTCGGTGCGCCTGCGCGCTGCTGAAGTCAAAGTAAACTTTATTGTCATCTCCGCTACAGACAGTCCAGCATATAGAGAGACGAGACGACGAGGCTGCAGTTACAGCGGTGCAAGTAAACAAACAATAAATATAAGAAGAGTAAGAAAATAAATCTACACTTTAGGACTCGGGGTAAAGGATCAATAACAATTTAAATTTATAATTTACAGTTTGATGATTTAAAGTCTCACACAACCCGTCAAAAGGGGCGGGGCCGGCTGCTTCCAAGTAGAGCACATTTCATTTATAATGATGTAAATCCAAGCCCATCATGGATTCACGATCTGAATCCTGGGTTGTGTGAAATCCCAGAAATCAACCTTAGACAAAGTGAATCTGTGAACTAAGGTGTAGGTCTGTTAGGCAGGGCCGTGCAGAGAGGTTTAAAGGGGCGGGTGCTCAAAGTTAAAAAGGGGCACATTGAACCAGGCTGAATAACAACAACACACTTTCATCAAGAATCTAATATGGGCAACAAGGCAAAGCAAACGTAGCCGATGCTTTACCTGATGGGTACAATGTTGCTGTTGAGGGGTTGCTGTGGATAGTGCTGGAGGGCAGGCAGGGCTGGACTGGGACAAAAAATCGGCCCGGGCATTTTGACTGGAGACCGGCCCACCAAAAATGTGACGTCATTCATGGATAAAACCGCAAAGGATTCTGGGAACTTTTGGCAAGCGGTACTAGCGCATGCAGGCTTTCAATTGAACTCAGTTACACAGCGATAAAAAGAAACACAAAAAATGGCAAGAAGCTAATTAACATTAAAAATGTATTTTGTAAGAAGTAGTTGGACAGCAGAAATGGCTCAAATATTACAATTATTTTTCCACTACTAATTAATTACCGTTGAGCTCAAAGGTTATATTAATACACGGTTAACGAATGTGTACTTATGACGACGATTTGTGAGACGAACAAAGGTAAACTTACGTTTGTTTGTACGATGGTCTTTCGGTGCATTTCAAGGTCCTGTACCCATCCGTCGGTAAACTGTACCTGGGCTTGTTGCAGTGACCTGAAGTTACTAAACTTCATGAGTGTATGCACTCACTCCAAGAACCGTATAATTATAAATCTGAGCGTGGCGAAAGTTGGGCAGCACGCTAACGTCTTTTGTCCCTCTGTGTGCTCGTAAGGGTCTGACCCTTTCACTCCTTTGATTTTTCCTCGTATCTTTTCTTTGTCTTTTCGTCGAGTCTGTCTTTGTACGGACCGGCATTGTTCTCCGTCGTTTTGTACATACCTTTTTTGTGCGGCAAAGAAAAGACAAGAAGGTATTGGAACCGGAGAATGAACGTTTTGCGGTGCTGCAATTGCAAATGCTTGTATTTGATGCGGTACTTGGATTGTTTTGCCAGGAGTTCCCGGAATGCAATGCGCAAAGTCACGTGGTCTGTCAATCGCTATAGGAAAAACCATAAAGCCTTTGCATGAAAACAACTGCTTTGATGTACACTGCCTTGTTGGTATATATGTATCAATCTGATAAAGTTAAACCTACACCATTCTCCCTATTCGGGATTTTAAACAGTACATAGCGGAAACAAAAAGACTGCTTGGTAGAGTTAACCTCCTGAACTATCTACAACACATGGTAGAAACCTGAAATTAAGACCAAGAACACTAGAGGTGAGACATGATCATTAATTAATATTAAAATTAATAAATGACAGATTTAGGGATATTTTCATAAAGTATTTATTTACCAAAACAATAGAAAACAGCATGGTAGCACAATATATTTTGTTAACACAGCAACCTTTAAATATGAAAGGAGACAGAGAAAGAAAGGTGAGAAAGAAGAATAAGAATAACACTTAATTGAGTTTTTGATGGCATTTTACACACAGTACTAATACAGTATCTAGAAAATATGGGAAAATACTGGCATCATATACAGTACTTACTTCTGAAGAAATTATATGGGACCCTGAAAAACAGGACACAAGTGAAAGGACAAAGAACTGTGAATGGCAATTGATGGACTTGCTCAGATGATCACAGTACTGGCATCTTTATTCCAGAAAGGAATTAGAGAAATCATATACACTAGTACTTACGTTGATGAACTTAAAAAGTTGAATGGTCTCGAACCTCTTAAACAAACAATGTATGATCAGACCCTGACAAACAGGACAGAAAGGAATAAAGATTAGATGAATATTAAAATCTATAAAGGACAGATTATGATTGAATTGTATCACCAAAGACTATTCACTCATCAATAAAAGGTCACCTACAACACTTCCACAGCAGCAACACTGAACATATCTTAAGACATGGAAACCTTTATGAAGTGAAAGGACAGACAGTGAAGGTTGAGAAAGAATTGTACTTAATAGATTTTTTCAGACGATGACAGTACTGGTATGCTTACTCTAGAAAAATGGTTGAATCATATTCCATATAGTACTTACTTAAAATGAACACACTTCAGTCCTCCTAAAATGACTGACAGCATCTGAAATGAAACAATGACAGATTAAGACTGTAAGAATATATGTTTATAAATGCCTAATACTCCAATCTCATATTTATTCTATCTATTAAGATGGACAAATTCTAAGCATTTACCAATCACTTGACTTGTTTGAAGTGAAGGTAGATACTAAATGTATTCATTTAGGCAATAACAATAAAGCTGAATCTAATATTAACAATAGATAATTAGGAATGTTTTGCTCATTTTTATTTCACCTCACCAGGTTACAAAAGGAGCTTTCTCAGCAGGTCACTCTTCTCAGCTACCCTGTCAATGACCATGTCAGAGTCCAATGACAGGAGAATGCCCTTTTCAGTGGCCATCAGCATAAACATCTCCAGCTTGTTTGCAGACAGGCTGCTTCGGAGTCTGCTTTTAATGAAGTTGAGTGTAGAGAACGTTCTTTCACAGGCAACCTGAGTGAGGGAGAGGGTCAGCAGGTACTTGTATGCCAGCCCAAGGAGACGATAGGCATCAGACAGCATGTTGAACCGCCTGAGTATTTGATAGCAGCACAGTGGGCAATTTTTGCAAGAACCACAGCTTTCGGTCACAATTTCACTTTCTTCGTCCCATTCTTCAGATCTGTCCTTTGCTGTTCTGGTCGTGTACTCATCTACATGTGATGTCTTAAGCCTTTCCCACTGTTCAGCAAAACGTTTCAGTTCTGACTGAAGGTTATTAACTGTAGCCCTGCTGTCAAATTTAAGTAGACAGGCGCTGAGGTTCTGAAATGCATTACTTGGAAGAGAAACTGTTCTGACCTGGCTAAACTTCCTGGGGTCCAACCATGCCAAATCGGCAAGAAGAGGGCCATGTATGACAAATCGTCTGTGGATTGCTTCAATAACTGTGTCCAGGATGATGTTGTGCACTTTCACCTCATATGATTTCTCAGCATTGATTTGCAACTCATCTTCAGGCATCTCTCCGGCCATGCCTTTTCTCTTTTTGGCTCTCTTTTTAGGTAGTTCAGCCTCCACTTCCATGTCTGTGTTGTTCTCCCTCTCCTCTAGTTTTTGATTTGTCTGTTTCACAAATGTGTCTGCAGCTGTCTTCACAGTTGGAAAGTCCCTGGCAATACTTTTGAGGCCATCTTGTGTGGCAGTCACCATATGATGGGCAGAGAGAATGTCCATCCCCTTTGACTGGAGGTACTTTGACAGAGGAGTTGTTGCTCAAACACTCTAAGAAATATCTGTGCTGTTAACACAGTTTCATGCTTCAAGAGACACTCTTTAAAGCCTCGTGCTTTGGCACAAACAGCTGGCTTTTCTTTTTCCCTCTTTTCAATGGCTTCCATCGTCAGCACTACATCAACGAAGAGGCCATCATCTGGTTTTCCAAAATGTCCAAAGATTTTCTGGAGGGCATCATGCTTGGCCCACCACCGTGTCTCACCTATTGGACTGAGGCGTCTGTGTCTTGTGTTTTCGGTTTGTTTCTCCCACAGATTAACCCTGTGATAGGACTCCTTGATGAACACAGCTATGTCATTAAGTAAATTAAAGAGTGATCCACTTTCAATGACACTTTGTGTTGTGTCAGCAATCACAAGATTAAGTATGTGTGCATAGCACCACACATGCACATGAGTTGGAGACTGGGCAGTCATAAGTGCTGAAAAGCCTTTGTACTGGCCCTGCATATTTGAAGCACCATCTGTTGCATTCCCAATGCACATGGCCTTGTCTAGATTCAGAGGCTCTAAAACTCCGGAAAGCAAGTTTACAAAGTACTGCCCCGTGGATGCTTCGCACCTCACTATGGAGACAAGCCTCTCCTGCACAGACTCAGTAACATACCTGATGATTACTGAACACTGATCATAACCTGTGATGTCTTGGGTTGTGTCTAGCTGAACAGAAAACATCCCAGCTTTCTGGACATCACTGGCGATGCTCTCTTGAAGGAGATGGCCAAGTGCATCAATCACTGAGTTGACAGTTGTTTTGGAGAGTAGGGTGATGAGAGATCCTCTACCTCTTGATCCACTGGTCTGATGCAACTTCTTGTTTTTTTCAATGCAGTCATTCAAATGTTCTCCAAGGCACATATCATACTTGCCTAATAACACAATCAGTTCCAGAAAGTTACCATGATCGATGGTGTTATCACCTAAAGTGTATGCAGCCTCATTCTCCACATGCCTATAGCTGAGTCCCCTCTTCCCAAGTACTTTGATCACATCCACTATACGCTCTAAAACTTGCCGTCTCTTTTTCACTTGTGCTCTGTGAGCTGACAACTGACTGCCAGCAAACAAGCTCCTGATGTTGCCTTTTGAGCACCTTAAGAAAAAAGCTTCAGCACAGGTCTGGTGTGTATTGCTCTTTTCATGCTCCTCTGTGCGCAGATGTATATGTCGCCAGTCACTCATGCCTGTTATAAATGTGCTGGTGTCAGTCAGCCTTGCAAATGCCAGACACACAAAGCAGAACAATAAATGGCGTTCTTTGCAATAAGTAAGCCACTTCCTGTTGGTGCCATCTTTACAGCTGAACACCCTCATCACAACTGCACTGCTACTGTTCTGCTGTGGGTGGTAATCTAAGAAGGCCTGTAATATGGCAGGTTCAGGGCGAGCAAAGTAATCGATGCCCTGGCTCTCACTCTCTTGCTCTTCCATCTCTCTCTCTTGCTCTTCCATCTCTCTCTCTTGCTCTTCCATCTCTCTCTCCTGCTCTTCCATCTCTCTCTCCTGCTCTTCCATCTCTCTCTCTTGCTCTTCCATCTCACTCTCCTGCTCTTCCATCTCTCTCTCTTGCTCTTCCATCTCTCTCTCTTGCTCTTCCATCTCTCTCTCTTGCTCTTCCATCTCACTCTCCTGCTCTTCCATCTCTCTCTCTTGCTCTTCCATCTCTCTCTCTCTTGCTCTTCCATCTCACTCTCCTGCTCTTCCATCTCTCTCTCTTGCTCTTCCATCTCTCTCTATTGCTCTTCCATCTCTCTCTCTTGCTCTTCCATCTCTCTCTCTTGCTCTTCCATCTCTCTCTCCTGCTCTTCCATCTCTCTCTCCTGCTCTTCCATCTCTCTCTCTTGCTCTTCCATCTCTCTCTCTTGCTCTTCCATGTCTCTCTCCTGCTCTTCCATCTCTCTCTCTTGCTCTTCCATCTCTCTCTCCTGCTCTTCCATCTCTCTCTCTTGCTCTTCCATCTCTCTCTCTTGCTCTTCCATCTCTCTCTCCTGCTCTTCCATCTCTCTCTCTTGCTCTTCCATCTCTCTCTCCTGCTCTTCCATCTCTCTCTCTTGCTCTTCCATGTCTCTCTCTTGCTCTTCCATGTCTCTCTCTTGCTCTTCCATCTCTCTCTCTTGCTCTTCCATGTCTCTCTCTTGCTCTTCCATCTCTCTCTCTTGCTCTTCCATCTCTCTCTCCTGCTCTTCCATGTCTCTCTCTTGCTCTTCCATCTCTCTCTCTTGCTCTTCCATCTCTCTCTCCTGCTCTTCCATCTCTCTCTCTTGCTCTTCCATCTCTCTCTCTTGCTCTTCCATGTCTCTCTCCTGCTCTTCCATCTCTCTCTCCTGCTCTTCCATCTCTCTCTCTTGCTCTTCCATCTCTCTCTCTTGCTCTTCCATCTCTCTCTCCTGCTCTTCCATCTCTCTCTCTTGCTCTTCCATGTCTCTCTCTTGCTCTTCCATGTCTCTCTCTTGCTCTTCCATGTCTCTCTCTTGCTCTTCCATCTCTCTCTCTTGCTCTTCCATCTCTCTCTCCTGCTCTTCCATCTCTCTCTCTTGCTCTTCCATCTCTCTCTCTTGCTCTTCCATGTCTCTCTCTTGCTCTTCCATCTCCCTCTCTTGCTCTTCCATCTCCCTCTCTTGCTCTTCCATCTCTCTCTCCTGCTCTTCCATCTCTCTCTCTTGCTCTTCCATCTCCCTCTCTTGCTCTTCCATCTCCCTCTCTTGCTCTTCCATCTCTCTCTCTTGCTCTTCCATCTCTCTCTCTTGCTCTTCCATCTCTCTCTCTCCTGCTCTTCCATCTCTCTCTCTTGCTCTTCCATCTCTCTCTCCTGCTCTTCCATCTCTCTCTCTTGCTCTTCCATCTCTCTCTCCTGCTCTTCCATCTCTCTCTCTTGCTCTTCCATCTCTCTCTCTTGCTCCATCTCTCTCTCTTGCTCTTCCATCTCTCTCTCTCTTGCTCTTCCATCTCTCTCTCCTGCTCTTCCATCTCTCTCTCTTGCTCCATCTCTCTCTGCTGCTCTTCTGTCTCCTCTGTCACAGACTTCTCCACTTTTGATGATAAATCAGCTGGTGCAACATGGATTGGCACAATTTGTTAAGATTTTGAGAAGTTTGAGAAACTAACCTTAAGCATAAAATAAAATTTACTATCAGTAACTTCATAGCACCCGCCCAGCAGTATATAAACTCCGTCATGCTAGTTACGCTGTACGAGTTATTCTAAGCGACTGTATAAAGTCACCACAACGAAAACAAACTACAACTAAAATTAGTTTCTATCTGACACAGATAGACAGCAGGTCATAACTTCTTGCCTGAAGTTCAGTTCCTCTGCCACTATGACCGGCGGCCGCCTCGCGTCTCTCCTCCTCCTGCCTCCCCTTTCCTTCATCCACCTGCTGGCCTCCACCACTTGCTGATCTTGCTAAATCTATGGAAGCTGTGCCATAGCTACCACCAAACAATTCAGTAATTTTCACACATTTGGCAGCGTCTGCCTGAAGGGCTTGTTTCTTTTTGGCCCTAATTTTTTCGGCACCACCTTTCCTTTTTTTGTTCTCCATTTTCTTTAGTTCGTCTATAAGATTGCTAAACAAGGGGGAGGGTGCATCCGACCTCCTCGGCTGTAATTGGTCCAGCCCAGAGTCGATCATGACCAATTGGCCAATCCAACGCCTTTCATTGTTTATACCCTTCCCAATCGGTCGGCCCATAAAAAAAAAAAATCGCCAGCGGCCCACCGGGCAAGTGTATGCCTGATGGCCAGTCCAGCTATGAGGGCAGGGCTGTGTTGGTCTGAGACTGTAGACATTAAAAAGTCCACAGGAGAGATGGTAGCTGATTAAACAAGTGTCATGAGATAATAACAAAATGCAAAGATTGGTGACAGCGCTTGGAACCATAAGGCAACAAAAAACTGTGAGAAATAATTTAGGCTCTGCCTGTGAATCACTCTTTGCTTCTCTTCTTCCTTCCATCCCATCATTTCATATATCACTCTGCACTTGCTGTCTATGTGAGAACAAGGCACAACTTGCTATTGCAATAAACTATAATCTAATTATCCACACCTAACAACTCTTGCACTTAATCTATAATAAAATGATGACAGAAAAATGTTATAGCACTGCCTTTAGTAGCCTCACACAGCTCCTACTGTTTCCTCCTCATGTCCTTACCAGCCATGTCTGGACAATGTTATATCATGAGTAATATTTTTTTTAAAAAATCCATCTAAATAAAACACACACATGCACACACACACAGTGACATTTCAGACCTTCTTCAGAATACTGTATATACTATGGGCATCATGGTGCTGATCCAGAATCCTTACATTATTATTCATTACTAGAGCTACAATAATAAAGCAAAGAGGAGGGGGAAGTAATAAATATGAAATAATGTATTTATGATGATTCCATGTGTTTCACTATCCACTCTGTGCAGGGCAAAGCTTATTAGGCAAGGCAAGGCAAGTTTATTTGTATAGCACAATTCAACAGCAAGGTGATTCAAAGTGCTTTACAGAGACATTAGAAACAAAAACAAATAAAAAGCATGATTTAAAATTGATTAAAACAAGCAAATAAACTAACTAACTAATTAACAAACAAACAAACAAAACAGTATATAAAATCAAAACAGATAAAATCAGAACAGTAGATAAAATCAGTAGTTAAATGTAAGTTTTGAAATTTAAGCTTAAAGTGTGGATTTGGTGGATTTGGTGCTTTATTCAAATGCAGCTGAGAACAGGTGAGTCTTCAACCTGGATTTAAATAAACTGAGTGTTTCAGCTGATCTGAGGCTTTCTGGGAGTTTGTTCCAGATATAAGGAGCATAAAAGCTGAATGCAGCTTCTCCGTGTCTGGTTCTGACTCTGGGAACTGATAAAAGACCGGATCCAGATGACCTGAGGGATCTGGAAGGTTCATACTGGGTCAGGAGGTGATTGATGTATTTTGGTCCTAAACCATTCAGAGCTTTATAGACCAGCATCAGAACTTTAAAGTCTATCCTCTGACGGACAGGCAGCCAGTGTAAAGACCTCAGAGCTGGACTGATGTGGTCCACTTTTTTGGTCTTAGTGAGGACTCGAGCAGCAGAGTTCTGAATGAGCTGTAGATGTCTGACTGATTTTTTAGGTAGACCTGTAAAGATGCTGTTACAGTAATCAAGCCTACTAAAGATGAATGCATGGACTAGTTTTTCCAGGTCCTGTTGAGACATCAGATCTTTTATCCTTGAAATATTCTTGAGGTGATAGTAAGTTGACTTTGTTATTGTCTTAATGTGTTTTTCTAAGTTTAGGTCTGCATCCATCACTACACCCAAATTTCTCGCTTGGTTTGTGGTTTTTAGATGTATAGATTGAAGTTCTCTGGTGACCTGTAATCGTTTTTCTTTGGCGCCAAAGACTATTACCTCAGTTTTTTTTTTGTTTAGCTGGAGAAAATTGTGGCACAACCAGTCATTGATTTCCTCAATGCATTTACCAAGAGCCTGCACAGGGCCTTGGTCTCCTGGTGACATTGTGATATATATTTGTGTGTCATCTGCATAGCTGTGATAGTTTATTTTGTTGTTGTTTATAATCTGTGCCAGTGGGAGCATGTAAATGTTAAACAGAAGGGGTCCCAAAATGGAACCTTGGGGAACTCCACATGTGATACTTGTCTGCTCAGATGTGAAGTTACCTAGTGATACAAAGTATTTCCTGTTTTCTAAGTATGTTTTGAACCAGTTTAGTACAGTTCCTGAAAGACCTGTCCAGTTCTCCAGTCGTTTGAGTAATATGTTGTGGTCAACTGTATCAAATGCTGCACTGAGATCCAGTAAAACTAAGACTGACATTTTTCCACTGTCTGTGTTCAGACATATGTCATTAAACACTTTGGTCAGAGCGGTTTCAGTGCTGTGGTTCTGTCTAAAACCTGACTGGAAGGCATCGTAGCAATTATTCTGTTTTAAGAAGTAACTGAGCTGTTGAGAAACTGCTTTTTCAATGATCTTACTTAAAAATGGGAGATTTGAGATCGGCCTGTAGTTGTTCATTTGTGTCTTGTCAAGATTGTCCTTTTTCAGTATAGGTTTAATTACAGCAGTTTTTAGTGGTTCTGGAAACACACCTGATAATAAAGAAAAGTTGACGATCTGTAACAGGTCTGACTCTAAAGTCTTTGAGACCTTTTTGAAAAAACTTGTTGGCAGGACATCTAAACAGCAGGAGGAGGAGTTCAGTTGACCTAAGATGTCCTCCAGGTCTTTGCTGTTAATAGGTTGAAACTGTTTCATGGTGTTTAAACAGTTTTTTGGTGGACACAGTACATATCCTGGATCTGCTGTTGATGTACCAATTGCTTGTCTAATTTTTTGGATTTTTTCAGTGAAGAATTTGGCAAAGTCATTGCAGGCCATGGTCGAATGAAGTTCAGCTGCCACTGACACAGGGGGGTTTGTTAGCCTGTCAACTGTAGAAAATAAGACCCGAGCATTATGGCTGTTTTTAGTGATGATGTCAGAGAAGTAGGACCTCCTTGCACTCCTCAGTTGTAAATTATAATTGTGAAGTTTCTCTTTATAAATGTCATAATGAACCTGGAGGTTTGTTTTTCTCCATCTGCGCTCAGCTTTCCTACACTCTCTTTTTTCATTTTTCACCAGTGTGGAGTTTCTCCATGGAGACTTTTTCCTTCCAGAGATAACCTTCACCTTAATGGGAGCAATAGTGTCCATTACATTTAACATGTTAGCATTGAAGCTATTGACGAGCTCATTGACTGACCCTCTGGACAGGTCAGGTGTTAATGGGAAGACCTGGTTAAAAATTGCACTACTGTGTTCAGTTATACACCGTTTTGTGATCACTGTTGTTGATATATTTGTGTGGGCTGAGATTTTACTTTCAAAGAAAACACAGTAATGATCAGACACGCCCACATCAGACACAGTAACCTTTGAAATGCTCAGGCCTTTGGAGATCAGTAGGTCGAGAGTGTGTCCTCTATTATGTGTGGCCTCTGTTACATGCTGAGTCAGCCCAAAGTTGCCCAGAGTGTTACTCAGGTCTTTAGTCCCTTTGTCCTGAGGGTTGTCCACATGAATGTTAAAATCCCCAGCAATAATTACACAGTCAAAATCAACACAGATCACAGACAGCAGTTCACTGAGGTCATTAAAAAAGTCTGTGCAGTATTTGGGAGGCCTGTAAACATTAAGAAACACAACTTTGGATGGGGCCTTCAGCTGTAAAGCCACATATTCAAAAGACTGAAAACTTCCAGGAGATAGCTGCTTACATTGAAATGATTCATTAAATAAGACAGGGTATAATATGATCTACAGCAGTATCAACTACTTTGATTACATATATAAGGTAACATATGATAACCGAATAATCTCACAAAGGTCAGCAGCACATGTAGTTGGGACAATTCTTCAGTCGCACAAACTACACAATCATTTTCCTCCAATGACGACTTTTCACTTGCAGAAATGGTCCTGTGTGATTTCCAGGCTGTGATATAAAAACTAGTTCCTAATGGCAGCGACTCACTCAGTAAACATGTGTTTCCTTCACCAACCTCACACACAGATCCAATAAGATCAGGAAGTGGGCAGTATAGTACAATATGTGTTATTCTGTGCTGCACTGCCCAAACTAAAGATCTGCTGAAGTGTTGGAAATGATCCAGATGTTTATTTTGGACGATACAGCAGAAGATCAGACATGAAAGTGGAGATAACACAGAAGACCTGCAGCAAAGGTCAGAGGTCAGACTGGGCCCTGGATTCAACAATGAGCCAATGATCATCAAGCAGTGACTAAAGCAGAGCCCTGACGTTCTGACATTCATCACACAGTCAGAACAAATGTCTGCTGATGACTTCATCTCATGAAACGACTGATAGATGTCAGTTCATTGATCAGCTGAGCTGCTGATCTTCATCGTCACAGAAACATTCAGCTTGTTTCAATCAGTAAATAACTCCCACTACTCCCAGTTTGAACTGTTCCCACTCAAAATGCTGTGAGAACAATGATCATTGTAGAACTTCACAAACATCACGTGTTGTTTTCCACATGTAAGATCAGCAAACACACAGAAACTTCCTGTTGCCACACACGGCCTCTAAAATCTCTTCCACGCTTTCTGTCTGAAGTCCACTCTCTGTGTCGGATCCACAGGAAACAACAAGATCTTATTAACATGGTTTTCAATGTGTCTCCTTCCAAAAAGTCCAACCAATGAACAAATGTGTGTATTTGTGGAGGCCGAACAAAAGCATGACACATTCCTCTGTTTCTATAAACTGGAGTCAAACACAAACATGAAGAGTTTCACTGACAGACTCCAAAATGCCCCCACAGTGGATCAAAGGGAAATCCTACAGTGTGGCCAGAGACTCTTAATGGCTCCAACATCAACACATCCACAATGTTGGATCCAGTTCTGCCTCACAGAGTTACTATGACACACCCTCTGCAGCATCACAACAGCTCCACCTGCTTCACCTGCCTCCTCAGCATCTGTACACCTGAAGAGAAAAGAAAGGCTCCAACAGCTCAAATCTACAAAGGATTCATGAAGTTTCATCCAACAATAACATGTTTGCCTTCCACAGTGTGCTGTTAGACACCACTGTACCTCTGCCATTTCAAAAAGAGCAGCTTGGGAACATTTTGGCTCCAAACACTTTGTGTTTAAGTTCTTTGTTTTCTTTGTGAAGCCGACAACATCTGGAGCTTTGTGACTCATAGAAACATCATTTTGTTCTTTAGATGACAGCAGATTGGGACTGAATAATCAATCACTATCAAACCAATAAAGACAAACATGCTGATTTTACAGGAACTTTGTTGGAGAAGCTGCAAAGACATGAAACTGGTGGAGATCCCAAACCAGTTGATAGTGCTGGTTATTCCAAATAAAGCTGTTTCCCTTTGAGATGAAATGACTTTGTGTCCTGATATATAATAAAGATGTTGTTGTTTTTGAGCCCCTGTATTAAAAGTAGTTTAAAGTCAGCTTGAGTTTGATGTCTTTATGTCAAAGCTGCTCATGATGTTGAGCTGCTGATGGAATAAAAACAATATAAAAGCATGTAGTCCAGACTTAAATGTAGCCTGTTGTTAGCTGAGGTCCACACACAGTGTTTGACAGTGTAAAGTGTGTGAAAGGGCTGCTGGTGGAGCTCACTAGGATGAGCAGGTGACCACGAGGTGGAGAGCAGCTGGCCTGGCTTTGACCCGGGCCACGCCCCCTTTCTCTCTGCTTTGCTGTCACTTATCTTCACTGCTCTGTCCAATAAAGCTGAAAAAGGCCCCGAATCAAAGAAATCTGCTGCAGCCTCTGAAATGTCTTCTGTTTCCTTCCCGACGGCTTTTTCACCGTCAGCCCATCAGACAGTCCAGCAGCATTTATGATGATGTCATGATGTTGAAGAGGCTGCTACGGTGGCCTCCCATGACCCCCAGCCTCATCACAGCTGAGATGCAGACATTTGAAAACATTCAGCAGACAACTGAATAACAGTCCAACACAACAGTCTGTGTGCAGACACATACTGACCTTTCATAGAGTCAAACACAGCTGGTTGAGTCATTTCTCTGTGAGTCTAAACACAGCACATACAGAGAAATGTAGACAGGATGTGCAGCCAGTGCAGTAAATGGTCTCAATATCAGCTCTTTAGAAAATGATCCTGATGAACATGAAACTAACATCCAATGAGAAACAGCTTCCTTGTTTCATGTCCAATAACAATAAATGCAGAGCTAATAAAGAGCTGTTCTATTATAAAATGCTGAGATGATTATTAGACAGAACCCAGCGGCTCACCAAAAGCCTGCATTGAAAATCTATATGAAGGTAATCTATGCTCATATATGGCAAAATCCTGTAACTGTCACTGTGTTTTTGATCTGTGCTCTTGTTGGTTGGACAAGTTTGTAAATGACAAAGAGCTCAGTGGACTTTGCATCCATCACATCCTGTTAGATGTTTGTTTTTCCTCCACAGCTTTGTGATGAAGGCTGAAGAACAGAGATATGAACTATTGCCAACATGAATCCTGATGCATGACGTGGGCACAGACCCACCAAAGCAACACTCAGCTCACCTCATTCCAGGCGCTTGTCTGCTGGAGACCATGAGCCTTGTTAGTCACACATCAGCACCGTGGTAGGAAACAGCCTCCATCATTTCATTAGATCTGAATTTGGACTGTTTCCCTCTGGATGAACCAAGTCTGTCAAATCTATTGATCCAACACAAACAAACACATTGGCTCACAGTCAGATTGGCTTTGTATGGATGGTGTAACAGGGGGCTGGGAAAGGATGCTGAAAGCTGAATATAACACAGAACAATAACAGGACATATAATAATGTAGAAACATGATCTTCAACAGGCACACTTCTGTTATTCATGATCACAAACACAAAGAACTTGTGCAGCCCTGATATCAGCCCTAATATATGAGTGTGTTTGCCCAAAGACTGAAACAGCATCAACATGACAGCTGTAAGAAATCTTCTCTCAGCCTTGTTTGGCAGAAGATCCCTGCAACAAAGATTGTAGCTGAAAGATGACGTGTGTAAAGTTTGCTCTGTGGGAGGGTCGAGGCTGTTTTTAGACCTTTGATAGTTTCCAATCCAGTTCTGACAGACAGGAATAAAAACAACATCATTAAGATCAGATCATGGAGCTGTTTGCTGCCTTGTTTCTATCTTCACATTACAAGACTTTACTACAATAAAGATGCTGACATGTATCTGTAGCAACAACATCATTGAATCTAGAACAACTGGAGCCAAACCAGTGGCTCTGCTGGGATCACTGGTGAGCCAACACTTCCTTGTTGATGCAGATTTCAGGGCTTCCTTTTGCTCCTCCGTTATAACTGTTCTCTCTTCTCAACACATGATGACACAAAGGAATCAGCAGTGACAAAGATGATGCTGAAGAGAAGCACACACTTCACACATATAACAGAGCAGTGCAGTTACACACACCTCTGCTCGACATCAGGCCTCAAACAAAGACACAAAACACTAACTTGACTCTAAACAGAAGAAACGAGCAGCTGTTTCTGTTCTGAGCTTATTTATATTTGACACACATGCTTCTCTTTGTGCAAACACACATCGCACTATAAGGGTAACCTCGCACACAATGATTGGACAGCACAGTGATGATGCTGGGAGATCCTATACGCAGCAACACAGAAACACTGAGAACTTTAAACAATGATGGAAAGTGTTATAAATGACTTGTTGGCCTCTGATCTGTCACAAACAGCTGAAACGTGTCTCTCATGAGTCACATGAAGGTTTTTGACAGAAAGGACAAAAAGTAGCTGCAGTCAGTTTGTGTCATTTTTATATTTATTCATCTGGGAGAAAAATCTGAGGGACATTAAAATGTGTTTTCAACAGAGACAAGAACATGAATATAACAGAACAGGTAAATGAACATGTTTCAAGTAAACAGCTGGACTGATCAGGTCCAAACACAGAGTGATAAACTTGTCAAACAGCTGTCATATCTTTATATAGAAGCTCTTTATAAATGCTGCTCACTGCAGTCTGTTTACTAATAATGTCAAAGTGTTAGAAACACAGAAACATCAGAATGGTCTTTGTTCACAGAAACCTGTCTGGGATCCTTTGTTGTTCTTTTGATGCAGAGTTACATTATAAATATAAAGAGTTATTTCAGAGTCTCATCAGTTTTCCTGCATGTCTTTATTTAACACATCAGCAGGGCTGAAGCTCTCATGTTAAACACACACTGATCTATGGACACGTTCATGTGTTTCTAACAGAACCAGGCTGTTATCAGCCTGCACTAACATTATGTCACACACACTGAATGTAACAGTGACAGTTTACATCATCACACAATCAGCTGTGATTGTTTCACTGTCATCAAACGAGTCAACAGGAAGTAGAATCAATAGAAACCAATCATTTACTGACAGCATGTCTGATGGAAATAAGTGCAGATTATGTATGAAGTCTAACTGCACACAGTAACTGTGTTACAATAAGGACTTAACAGCGCCCTCTGCTGGAGTGTTTCAGTACTGCGTTAACTACAATACACCACCTCCTCCTCACACCACCTGCTACAGCTCTACTCTTCTATGACTACAGTCATCCACAGCACTGATGTGAGGTCACATGGTTCATATGTAAGGAGCACAGCTGACCTCAGGTCAGTTTAATGACTGTGAGCAGCAGCTGTGTTATTGTCACTGTGACAGGGAGACACTCTCAGACACAGCGCTCATGTCAGCTTGTTCTCATGCAGGAGGATCAGGAGCTCCATGTTTGTCTTTCTGTTTGAATCATGATGTGTTTGTGCCATCAGAGTCTGTCATGAGTACTCAGGGTTTCACAGCAGCTCTTCTGGATGCTGACGAGGACTCCAACCTCATGTTTCACCTCTCTGAGCTTCTGATGTCTGTGAACACTCGTGTTTCTTCTCTGGGCTCATCTGGACAAAAACACCTTTCTGTGTTTGGCTGCAGCCTCATTCTGACTGACAGGAAGTGTGTTATCCATGAGCTGCACTTCTGTGAGGAAGTTTCCTGCTGTGTTTCCTGTCTGTGGACAAACACGAGTGTTCCAGCTGAGGACTTGGTTCCTTCCACCTGTCCATACAGGACATCACGCTGTCTGCAGCTCTGTAAATGCAGCTCCAGGTCCTTCCACGTGCTGCTCTGTATTTGTGCAGTTTGTAGTGTGTCCTGGGAAACGTAGCACACATGGTGTTCTTCTGCTGTTTCCTCCTTTCACTGAGTGTGAAACACTGACGCTGTGCTGTTGTTCACAGAGGGGAGCTGATTCTAGCTGCAGCTGGACTCTGTCATCTAACTGAATGTGTTGGTGCTGATCACGGGGCTCTGAGGGGGGAGCAGCAGGAGGACTCTGGATGCTGACGTCAGTGTATCTGTGGAAGCTCCCACAGCGTGTCTGTCATTCAATATTGTGCTGTATATTGTATCTATGCAAAGATGAACAGACTGTGTGTTCACTGGTCTCTGTGCTGCAGCTCTGATGTCATCATCACTCCCTCCTCCACCCTCAGCAGTCCCAGCATGCTGCTGTGGTGCACCCCACCCTCACTCTACACCTGAGCCACAGACCACACCCTCCACCTCAATATACACCACAGTTTTCTCTGCTGTGGAAATGAGATCAGGAGGAAATCATCATTATTATTATTTAATAAACGCTCACACATATTATTAAAATTAGGGCTATAACAGTTGTATTGATGTATAGCAACTTGAAATGCTCCCACAAATGGCTCCACAGCATGTAAAAATATAACAAAAGCTCTGGCGGACTTGGTTCTGTGGTCAGTCTTAAAGGGTGAAGTTCAACTCTGTAATCTTCACTGTGTCACAGAGTTCAGTGAGTCCCGTTATTCACAGTATCAATCAGATCATCAGAGAACAGCTGATCAGCAATCAGTGGTGCCAACAGCGCCTCCTGTGGTGAGAGGATGCAATAATGCAATGTAGCATTTTTCCACTCAACACTTGCAGTCATGGAAACTGTCTGTTGGATCTGTGTGACGTTGCTTTCTTGGTTAGAGTTCCTCACAAATGTCCAGATGATTCTTCTAATGAGGCGTCGACCATGTTTGCAGCTCTTTGGAAGAAAACGTCGCCCTTTGCCATCCTTACTTTTCTTTGACTTCTTCAAATGCAGCTGAACTCCAGCTGGTATTTTCTTGGACTTTGCAGCTGTTTCTGGTCATCAGTTCATTCCTGCAAACCTCTGAAGCTGAACAACAATGATGCTGCATTGCTGGCTGATCCCAAAAGGTTGATTCTGTTCATCTGGACGTTTTCAGAAACGTTTGCTCACTGATCAGGTGACTTCTTCAGTCTCAGCTGACTGCAGCTTTACAAGCTTACAAACAGCACATTTGCACAATGACTGAAAGCAGCAGCACCTGATATATATGATACTAATATAATACATATACATATATAATCCATACTAATGATGAAGGAACTGAGCTCACAGTCCATTGTTCATTCAGTGAACTACTCAGTTTATTTTGGGCCTCAGAAATGCTCACTCTGTTTGTACATCACTGTCAGCAATAGACTCATTCTGCTGTGTGGACAGGAACACATGTGACATCACTTCCTGTTTGTTTGTGACTGAAGAGGAAGAAGTTTACAAGGAATCATTTAGAAGAGTTTCAAACATCAACTGATTGAATCCATGAATCTGAAAACGTGTTTGTGAGTGAAAGAGACAGACATGTACAGACTGAACTATCTGTTCAACAGTCAGAGTGTTTCTGTAACAGGAGACACTCTTTACACTCCACTCAGCACAGGGACACTGAGGAACCAGGAGACAAGACACTAAACCCAGGATAAAGAGTTTGAGTGAATGTGGTGTTGAAGGTGTGGAGGTGGATCAGAGTGTCAGAGGAGACTCTGTAGAAGGACAGAGTGCCAGCAGGACAGTCCACATACACTGCTGCTCTGTTAGAGACAGAGGAGGAGGAGGAGGAGGAGGAGGAGATGAGTGTTACTCTGTTATTGTGACAGACAGAATCAGGACCATCATCAGAGCAGATCAGACTCCAGGACTGATCATTGTATCCAAACAAACAGTCATAACTGCCTCCTTTCCTTCTGATGCTTCTGTAACTCACTGATATATAAACGTCTCCTCTCCACTCGACCTCCCAGTAACAGCGACCAGTCAGACCATTTCTACACAGCAGCTGTTTCCAGTAATCAAATCTGTCTGGATGATCAGGATATGACTGAACCTCCTTCACATGTGTCACCTTCCTGTTGTTGTCAGACAGTTGGAGCTTTGTGTTCACTGTGTTTGTGTCGATTGTGAGTTGACAGGAATCTGATGGAGAGAACAAACACAATCCAGCTGCAGTTATTGATCCATCATCTGTTCATTGATTGACACTTTGATGATGACTCCTGACATGATGAAGATGGTTGAATGTGTGCTGCTTTGTTTTCATGAATCCCATTAAAAACACACTTACACTTCCTCAGACCTGGTCTCAACCATCGGACTCCAGCAGGCTCCACCCTGAAAGGAGGAGGGGGGTCAGAGCAGCACAGTCAGCATGCACACATGGACATTACATGGCTCTCACACACACACTGTTACACACTGAGCTCAAAGCTCGGCTCCACTGTTTTATTCAAAGAAATCTACATTTATTTATCAGCACATTTAAAAACAGCTTGAGCCAAAGTGCTGCACAGAGTAGAGAGAAAATAGGAAACATACACAGTAATGACTATAAAGACTGGTCAGGATTGAAAGCTACAGAGTACAAATGTGTTTCCAACCGGCTTTTAAAAATGTCCAGTGTTGGTGACGACCTGATGTGAAGGGCGACTGTTCCAGAGTTTGGCTGCAGCCATCGATAAAGCTCACCTCTGTTTTTACGTCTAGTTCTGGTCAGAAGCTGCTTATCTGCAGACCTGAGGGCTCCACTTGGATTCTTTTGTTAAAGAGAGATAAGATGGAGCCAATCCATTCACAGATTTAAAGACAACCAGATCTGGAAGTGGATTCTACCACGTACTGGTAACCAGTGGAAAAAGCTGGTGATGGGTCGTCTAGCACAGACCCACCGCTGGAACCAGACAATTGATGAGGGAGAGAACTGTGACAGCGCCGTTCCTTCACTTGACCTCAGTCGCTCTCGTCTGCTCCCTCGTAACACTGCTCTTTATTGAGCTTACATGAATATGCACAAGTTCATTATGACGTCTTACACAGGTATGAACAAAGAGTACCAGTCTGTGCATAGTGTGTGTGTGTGTGTGTGTGTGTGTGTGTGTGTGTGTGTCTGTGTCTGTGTGTCTGTGTGTGTGTGTGTGTGTGTGTGTGTGTGTGTGTGTGTCTGTGCGTGTGCGTGTGTGCGTGTGCGTGTGTGTGTGTGTCTGTGTGTGTGTGTGTGTCTGTGTGTGTGTGCGTGTGTGTGCGTGTCTGTGTGTGTGTGCGTGTGTGTGTGTGTGTGTGTGTGTCTGTGTGTGTAGGCCCCGCTAGCTGTTCCCCGGCAGACCCCAAGCAGCTGTGAAAGAGGGCGGCTGGGTCACGGTGAGGAGGAAGCATAGTCCTAAACAGAAGCCCCAGGTACACCACCAACCCGTTCATGTGTCTAACCGTTTTTCCCCACTCGGCGACACACCCGCCGGGGGTCAAACTCTGGTAATTGGCGATTCTGTTCTCAGACATGTGAAGCTAGAGACACCGGCAACCATAGTCAATTGTCTTCCAGGGGCCAGAGCAGGCGACATTGAAGGAAATTTAAAACTGCTGGCTAAGGGTAAACGTAAATTCAGTAAGATCATAATTCACGTCGGCAGTAATGACACCCGGTTACGCCAATCGGAGGTCACTAAAATCAATATTGAATCGGTGTGCAACTTTGCCAAAACAATGTCGGACTCTGTAGTTTTCTCTGGTCCCCTCCCCAATCAGACCAGGAGTGACATGTTTAGCCGCATGTTCTCCTTAAATTGCTGGCTGTCTGAGTGGTGTCCCAGAAACGATGTGGGCTTCATAGATAATTGGCAAACCTTCTGGAGGAAACCTGGTCTTGTTAGGAGAGACGGCATCCATCCCACTTTGGATGGAGCAGCTCTCATTTCTAGAAATATGGACAAATTTATTAAACCCCCCAAAATATGACTATCCAGAGTTGGGACCAGGAAGCAGAGTTGCAGTCTTACACGCTTCTCTGCAGCTTCTCTCCTCCTGCTACCCCCCCAAAAACCCATCTCCATAGAGACTGTGTCAGCTTCCAAAAAGACAAAAAACAAACTAAAAACCAGCAACAAACAACTTAAACATAAACAATCACAAAGAAAGAACAATACAGTATCCACATCTGAACCAAAGAGTAAAACAGTGAAATGTGGATTATTAAATATTAGGTCTCTCTCCTCCAAGTCTCTGTTAGTACATGACTTAATAATTGATCAACAAATTGATTTACTCTGCCTTACAGAAACCTGGTTGCAGCAGGATGATTATGTTAGTTTAAATGAATCAACACCCCCGAGTCATTCTAACTACCAGAAATCTCGAAGCACAGGCCGAGGGGGCGGTGTGGCAGCAATTTTTCACACCAGCCTATTAATTAATGAAAGACCAAGACAGACTTTTAATTCATTTGAAAACCTGATGCTTAACATTGTCCACCCCAGCTGTGAAACTCAGAAACCAGTCTTACTTGTTATCATCTATCGTCCACCTGGGCCTTACACAGAGTTTCTGTCTGATTTCTCAGACTTTATATCTAATTTAGTTCTGAGCTCAGATAAAATAATTATTGTGGGTGATTTTAACATCCATGTAGATGCTAAAAATGACAGCTTCAACATGGCATTTAATCTGTTATTAGACTCAATTGGTTTCTCTCAAAATGTAAAAGAACCCACCCACCACTTTAATCACACTCTAGATCTTGTTTTAACATATGGCATCGAACCTGAACATTTAACAGTGTTTCCTGAAAACCCTCTCCTGTCTGATCATTTCCTGATAACATTTACTTTTACAATAATTGATTACACAGCGGTGAAGAGTAGACTTTATCAAAGTAGATGTCTTTCTGAAAGCACTGTAACTAAGTTTAAGAATATAATCCACCCACTGTTATCATCTTCAATGCCCTGTACCAACACAGAGCAGAGTAGCTATCTGAACGCTACCCCAACAGAGGTCGATTATCTTGTTAATAATTTCACCTCCTCACTACGTACGACTCTGGATACTGTAGCTCCTGTGAAAACTAAGGCCTCAAATCAGAAGTACCTGACTCCGTGGTATAATTCTGAAACACGTACCCTAAAGCAGATGACTCGTAATCTGGAGAGGAAATGGCGTGTCACAAATCTAGAGGATCATCATTTAGCCTGGAGAAATAGTTTGCTGCTTTATAAGAAAGCCCTCCGCAAAGCCAGAACATCTTACTATTCATCACTGATTGAAGAAAATAAGAACAACCCCAGGTTTCTCTTCAGCACTGTAGCCAGGCTGACAAAAAGTCAGAGCTCTTTTGAGCCAACCATCCCTTTAACGTTAACTAGTAATGACTTCATGAACTTCTTCACAAATAAAATTTTTATCATTAGAGAAAAAATTACCAATAATCATCCCACAGATGTAATATTATCTACAGCTACTCTTAGTACCATTGATATTAAGTTAGACTCTTTTTCTCCAATTGATCTTTCTGAGTTAACTTCAATAATTACTTCCTCCAAACCATCAACGTGTCTTTTAGACCCCATTCCTACAAAACTGCTCAAAGAAGTCCTGCCATTAATTAATTCTTCGATCTTAAATATGATCAACCTATCTCTAATAATCGGCTATGTACCACAGGCCTTCAAGCTGGCTGTAGTTAAACCTTTACTCAAAAAGCCATCTCTAGACCCAGCAGTCTTAGCTAATTATAGGCCAATCTCCAACCTTCCTTTCATATCAAAAATCCTTGAAAGAGTAGTTGTCAAACAGCTAACAGATCATCTGCAGAGGAATGGTTTATTTGAAGAGTTTCAGTCAGGTTTCAGAGCTCAGCACAGCACAGAAACAGCTTTAGTGAAGGTTACAAATGATCTTCTTATGGCCTCTGACAGTGGACTCATCTCTGTGCTTGTCCTGCTAGACCTCAGTGCAGCGTTCGATACTGTTGATCATAATATCCTATTAGAGCGATTAGAACATGCTGTAGGTATTACAAGTACTGCGCTGCAGTGGTTTGTATCATATCTATCTAATAGACTCCAGTTTGTGCATGTAAATGGAGAGTCCTCTTCACACACTGAGGTTAATTATGGAGTTCCACAGGGTTCAGTGCTAGGACCAATTCTGTTTACATTATACATGCTTCCCTTAGGCAGTATCATTAGAAGACATAGCATACATTTACACTGCTATGCAGATGACACCCAGCTCTATCTGTGCATGAAGCCAGATAACACACACCAATTAGTTAAACTGCAGGAATGTCTTAAAGACATAAAGACCTGGATGGCCGCTAACTTTCTGCTTCTTAATTCAGATAAAACTGAGGTTATTGTACTCGGCCCTGAAAATCTTAGAAATATGGTATCTAACCAGATTCTTACTCTGGATGGCATTACCTTGGCCTCCAGTAACGCTGTGAGGAACCTTGGAGTCATTTTTGACCAGGACATGTCCTTCAACGCACATATTAAACAAATATGTAAGACTGCTTTCTTCCATTTGTGCAACATCTCTAAAATTAGAAATATCCTGTCTCAGAGTGACGCTGAAAAACTAGTTCATGCATTTATTACTTCCAGGCTGGACGACTGTAATTCATTATTATCAGGATGTCCAAAAAACTCACTGAAAAGCCTTCAGCTGATCCAAAATGCTGCAGCAAGAGTCCTGACAGGGACTAGAAAGAGAGAGCATATTTCTCCTGTTTTGGCTTCCCTTCATTGGCTTCCTGTTAAATCCAGAATTGAATTCAAAATCCTGCTCCTCACATACAAGGTCTTAAATAATCAGGCCCCATCTTATCTTAATGACCTTGTAGTA